>NW_005871302.1:1000381-1007632 GCF_000147115.1 Myotis lucifugus
CCCAGGTCCCTCTCCTGCGGATCTGGCGGCAGGTTTCCCGCTTGTCTTCCTCTCCATCTGACCTTCTTCTGCCGGCTCCCCCCTCTCACCTGACT
The DNA here is from genome assembly GCF_000147115.1 of Myotis lucifugus. Taxonomy (NCBI): domain Eukaryota; kingdom Metazoa; phylum Chordata; class Mammalia; order Chiroptera; family Vespertilionidae; genus Myotis; species Myotis lucifugus. Next base: position 1,000,477 of record NW_005871302.1, read on the forward strand.
TGCTCACCCGCATCCGCAGACATTCCTGTTGCTCCCCTCCCCGGAAAACGCGTTTTCCCGAACCAATTCTCCTCTTTTATTTAGACCCATTATTCCTATTATTATTATTACTATTACTATTATTACTTTTCCCCGTTCTATTTGCGTGTGTTGCCCCCACAGAACACAGAAACTGGGGGGATGAGAAGCGCTGAGCCCTCCTCCTAGGGGAAATGCGTAAAATTGACTATTTGAGGGGGGGGGCAACATCAATACATCTGAAATCTATAAAATGGGGGAAACGGCCATAATGAACCCTATATTTTTATTACGCACAAATTATTCATGACTTTTCGCAGCGCTCAGTTCATAGATTCAGGGCCCACTAAAGGTGCGAAGTGCAGCCACCAGCGCCCGCAGCCGCCGCACCGGGGATTTTCGCGTGGAGCAAGGCTGCCATCTAGCGGCCACCCTGAGAAAAGGCGCCGTCGCCACCGGCTCGGCCGGTTTCTCCGAGAGCCAGCCACCCAGGCGAGAAGCGAGGAGAAACTTTCGTTCTTGGCAGAAAAGGGGGAGAGAAAGGGCACCGGAAATCAGGAAAGGGTTCCTCGAATTGTGCGGATAAGCTGAAAACAAACCGACCAAAAAACAGGGGGAGAGGGTGGGGAAGAAAAAAAGAAAAGCCACGGCTGACACCAGTCCCCGATTCCAAGACCCGAAATTCTGGTGGAGACCGCCGAGCAGTGAGCCGTTTATAGCCCGTAAAAGGGGGAGTGGAGCACTTTTCAAACCCAACACATTGTTTCAAATTCTGAGAAGAAACAATTGGGCTTTTTGTGGGGGGAGAGGAGGCCTGAGAGGGTGGAATGGGACTGTAAAGGGATCAAGAGGCTGCCCGCGCCCAGACGTCTGGCCCCGCCGGACGTGTGTGTGTGTGTGTGTGTGTGTGTGTGTGTGTGTGTACGCGCAGGGGGCTTCTTTATGACGTCCGATTCTGGGGGGGGGGGGGCAGTGAAGAACAAAGACAAGAGTTCCAATTGCGTTCTCTAAAGCATTGGTGACAACAAAGTGTTTTTCTCTCTCCCTTCCCTCTTCTCTCCTCTTTGCCCCTTGGGGCCCCGGAAACCTCAAACCCGGTACTGGGCGGGGAAAGTGGGGGCTTGGGAGCTGGTCACCCCCTTGTCCCCCCTCCCATCCCCCCACCCCTGCCAGGCCCGGAGCCCAGGCCCAGCTGCGGCTCTCTCAGCTCCGGAAAGTTTCCCCTCACTGTTTGCTTTGCTGCTGCTTAGTTTCTTAACCTTCAGAAATTTATACGCTATAAACTTTTATAGCGGTCATATTCTTTTATGGCTGCGCGCACGGCATTGAATTCCTCTCCCGGCTTCTCTGTCTGGCACTCTGCGCGCTCTTCCTCTCCGAATCTCTCGCTTTCTTTTATGACAACAGCTTTCCCCATCTCCGGCTTCCCGGCCTCCGCATCCTCGCCTTTGTTTGTCTTTAAAGAAGCCACCACCGCGGAGGAGGCAGACCCCGCTGGAGGCTGCTCCCAGCGCGCTCGCCCCCCGCCCCGCAGGCTCCTCTCGCTTCTTGCGTTTCCTCTGGGCGGCACCGGCCTCCTCGGCTCGCTCTCAGCCCCGGCCGGTTCCGGGGAGACCGGGGGGAGGAGGGAGCCTGGTCTACACGGGCTCTAAAGCCAGATTCATTGTATAACCCGAATGGAACCCTTGGAGGAGGCGGGCGCCAGGCCCTCCCACGGTGGCCAGGAGCCTCGTTTTCTCCTGCCGGCGGCTAGCTTTCCGATTAGCGCATCCCTTTGTTCGCAGGAGAGGGGTAGGCCTGGCCTTCTCACTCCAGGATCCTTTCTCTCGGGTTATGCTTTGTCCGCACCTCTACCCGAGCCCTTGGGGTCCTGGAAGGCCGCCGCCGGCGCGTGGCCAGGTGGGAGGCTCCGAGCGAGGCGGGTTCCCCAGCGCCAGCCCCGCACAAGCCGAGTCCCAAAGCCTGGATGCGCAGGGCAGCGCTGCCCCAGAACAGCAGCCTTCAAAGGGGCTCTGCGGGGGGGGGGGGACCCCACCGTCTGAGGGGGGCAGAAAGGTGCCTCTCCCAACAGAATTTACTTCTGGGGTCTGATTGGAAAGGGAATTCTTTTTCTCTCCTGAGACAATTCTGTTCCCCATTCAATCCTCTCTCCGAGCCCTTGGAGCTGCCTGCCCAGGTCGCCCCACCACCAACAACAACCTCCACCCGCTTTGTACCAAGGGAGCTACCTTTGGCTCCGATTCCAGGAGGGAACCGAGAGCCCTAAGGGGTTTGATCCTCCTGAATGTTAGAAAGGAGGGCTCAGCCTGGGGAGGCCGCCGCCTAACCAGTCCTCCCGGCTGCAGGGAACAGCAGAAGGAAGCTACTGCCTCCTCGCTGGCATGAGATTTTAAAGTGACCAAACCACGGTGACCTTCTCAGGCAGCTGAGAGCGGAGCTGCTTCCAGGAGCCGCAGGGCCGGGCCTTGCCCTCCCTCTGGCTCTGGGGGTTGTAGGAGGCCCCTGGTACACCTTCGGAAGAAGCGAGACCAGGCCCTTTCCTCCCCTCCCATCTCCAGCTCTCCTGTGGGAGGCTCTTGCTCAATGGAAGCCTTGGTCTTGGGACCTGGGGTCCCCACCAGCTCTCAGCCCCCCCAGGAGCCAGCTCTGCAGGGTCTAAACTTCCTTCTTACCAAGCCACCCAAGAGGAACTAGAACCTCTGCTCCTGGCCAGGTGAGAAGAGCCAGCACAGAATGAGACACAAGAGGAGGTTTATTTTCTAGAGCGATATATATTTTTTGTTCTTTTTTCTTTTTTTTTCTTCCAAAACAATCAGAGCTCTAGGCCCCTGACCCTCCCCACTCCCACCCACCACCCTCCCATGTAAGAGACAACTGAAAACAGGCGAGACAATCACCCCCAAAGAAATCACAAAACACAGCACAATTTCACAGCCACTGACGAAGCAAAAGAAGTTCTACTGGAATGTCCCCTTGCCAGGGCGGGAGGCGCAGAAGCAAGAGTCCATGGAATTGAAAGGGAATGGCGAGGTGGGGGAGCAGGGGGCGGTCGGGAAGCCGAGAGGCAGCTTCGGCCTGAAGCTTAGGTGCCATTCCGCCTTTTCCTTTGCACGCGGGTCTTATCCCCAGAAGCGTGCGTGAAGCAGCCGCGCAGGTCGCCATCCAGGCCCGGAGCAGATCGCAGATCGGCGCCCGGGCCCGTCTCTTTCTGCGCCAGGGCGGCAGCCGCCAGTTCCCGCGGCTCCTCCTCCGAGTGGGTCGGGACCTGGGCAGGATGGGGAGGAATGCGCCCCAGGCCTGCGCTCACGGGAGCCTTTGCTCCTCCTTGTCCGCCACAACTTATCCAGGAAGGGCGCTCAGGAATCGATTCTCAATCAATTCTCCACGGGACTCTGCCCTGGCTTTCCTGCCTAAGGCAGGGTGGACCTAGAGGGATGGAGGGGAGGGTTTCCCGCCAGGGGCGGCTTGAGTCGCTGGTGCAAGGTGGATTTGGCCAACCAGAGTTGATTTCGGAGCTGGGGGGATGCGGAAGGATGCAGGGCCGGTGGCGAGCAAGAGGGGCTACAGTCGCAGACAAGCGGGACACGGATGAACGGGTGGACAACATTGGCAAGGCTTACGACCCACGATCTGACCTCCTTTTGTTGGAAGGAGAGGAAAACAACATGCAGAATTAAACATTTCCTGCAACAAAATGTGTGGAACGCCTTCAGAAAACCTAAGATACCCTCCTAAGACTACGCTGCCTTTCCTTCCCCCCTCCAGCCCACCAGCTTGGGGGCCCAGCTTGTCCCCCTTGCTCTTGGGCCTGGAAGGGTAGAGTTGGGGGTTCTGTGGGGGTGGCATGGTGACATTCAGCCCCGTGGGCTGCAGTGCCTCGTTCAGGAGTGTGTCTCTAGACATCTTGCTCTGTATTTGCATCAGGGGTAGAACCCTGCCTGATGGTGTGCTGGCTGTTCTAACAGATTTGCCCGTGCGATGGTCCGCAGTAGGGAGGCTACTGCATTTGAGTGTTGGCTGTGAGCTCTCCCTGTCACTACTGTGGGCCCAGGCTTCGTGTATGAGGGCATCTGCTGGGCTGTGTGCAGCTGGAGTGTCCCTGGGTGGCATTGGGATAGGCAGGCTGGAAGTGAGGGGCTGGGGCTTCCCAGAAAAACTTGGGGGGGGGGCGCGGGATGCTAGGGGTTCAACTAGGGTCTCTCTTTCCTTGTGGCCCATTCCCTTCTTAAGAACCAACTATGTCTACCTTCTAAATTAACAAAACTTTCTCCTGAGGTCTAGGGAGAGGAGGGCTGGTGAGAGCGGGAGAAAGGAGAGAGGCTCTAAGTCGCAGGAAAGGACTTTGAAGGGAAAGACTCCCTTCCCCATCCACTTGGATCCATCCCAGACAGCGCTGGCTCTGCGGCCACCTTATAAATAAGCGTGAGATGGGGAAGGAGTGGGAAGGGGAGGGGGCGTCTTTACTCTTTGCCCTGTTCCTTATTCATCTTCTTCATTTTCATCCGCCGGTTCTGAAACCAGATTTTGACTTGTCTCTCACTCAGATTGAGGAGTCTGGCCACTTCGTGCCTACGGTCCCTGGTGAGGTACATATTGAACAGAAACTCCTTCTCTAGCTCCAGCGTCTGGTATTTGGTGTAGGGACAGCGCTTTTTCCGGGAAGAGCGAGCGTGCAGCCAGTTGGCAGAAGGGTTGGCTGAAAGAGAAGCAGCGACAGAATCAAAGAAAGGAAGGGGGGGGGATGGAGGGGTCTCCTGTTCTCCTTCCAAGAGGGCACCCCCCTGGCAATCTACTCCCCACCTGGCACTGGAGAAAGGGGCACCTGGGCCTTCAAGTTCCCAGACGGGGGCCCAGCCACGGGCCGGGCCGGGAGTTGCTGTGGACATCTCTGGGTGGAGGTGATTTGGACAGGAGGGAGCCAACCGGCTGCCAGGGTGCCCAGCATTGCCAAAGCTTTACCCGCCTCGGGCCTTCTTTTTTTTTTATCTCTTTCTACACTTGGGTCCAAACAGGTAAGGACTCAAGTCAGAGCCCAGCATGGTGCCCCCCCCCCACCCCACCGCACTACTGGTCTAACTAGGGGTGGCTGATTTGAAGGTCCTCGCTCTAGGGCCGGGAGGTGAGAGGGTTGGACTGGGGCAGAGCAGCTTCAGCCACAGACAAGAGACCACTTGGCCCGCCAGCCCAGTCCCAGTGCACCCTGCCTTGGTTCCAAGCTCTAGTCTCTTGGCCACATGGTAGCAGGCATGTAATGTCCATGTAGATACCCCCCCATATACACACCCCCCACAAATATGTGTCCGCACTCAGAGATGCGAACATCCAGCACACTCCAATTCACCAGCAGCCCAATTGCAACCATTTATCAACTCCAGTCTGTGGACAAGGGAGCGCCAGGGGCTCCCAGATAACTTATGGCTGCAATAGTCTCTCCTTTTCCGCTCCTGCTCAGCTCGCAGTTTGGCGAAAGCAAGTTCAGGGAAATTGGGAAGCAAGATTGCTCCAGTCCCAAGGTGGGGAGCCAGGGAGAAGGCGGGGTAACAGAGAGCTCTTCCCAGCACACTTCCCTCCAACTGGCTCCTTGTGGTGAAGGGGAACAGAGGAAAGGGTAATGGAGTGGGGGGGGGGTAGAAATATTTACAGGCTTCTCTGTCCTTCTGGTCTCTCTCCCTATCCTGGAATTCAGAAAAGTTGCCAAATAAAGAGGAACTGTTAAAAAATAATAGCTGCCCTCTACTAGATTCCTTCTCCCCAAATAAAAAAAAAAGCACTAAATATTTTTTTTTAAATAATCTGGTCCATCCTACACTAAGTACCATGTCTTACCAATTTGCAGCGCTATTTCCTTAATGTGATTGCCTGTGATAGGACCTACATTCACATTAAATATGAAAGAGGAAAAAATGTTAATAATTGATCCTAACCAAACTGCTGCCTTGCAATAATGGGTTTTCCAGGCAGAGTTTGGGGGGCTGGGGGGCTCTATTTGGGTGTGAGCAGGGAGGGTTTGGGAAGAGGGGGTGTTACCCAAATGCCAGCTCTTGTGATTCAACCTGGCAGGTGGGACCCCACAGGCAGCTCAGGGGAGTGGGGCCGTAGGAACACCCCAAAGGCCTGTGCCCCACTCTGTTGGTGGGAAATCTGGCAAAGCAGAGAGTGAGCATCTGACCCCCACGCTCCAAACAGAGGAAGGGGTGAGGGCTTGGCCCCACCAGCCTCAGGGTTATTGGTTGGGGCTGAGCCCCCAACCAATTTGCTCTTCTCAACCTTAAAGACAGAACACAGGACCCTCCCCACCACCGCCCCACCCTCAGCCCGCAGCACCTCCGGGAAACGGGCCGATCGGGTTCCTGGAGGGGGTGCTTAGGGGGGAGTGGGAGGTGAGGAGAAGCTGCCGTCAGAGGGTAAAGTCCCGCACCCCTCCGTCAGCCTCTCTTCCCCCACCCTCCGCTCCCCGGGGGGCCCTTGGGGATCTCTCCTCTTCCACTCTGCCGGTCGGTCCCGAAGTTCGGAAGCGATTCCCGACTCCCCGCCAGGCGGACAGCGCCGGCTGGGGCGGGGGAGCCCTCGGAGAGCAGCGGGAGGCCGAGGAACAGGCAGCCGCAACCCCGGCGAGGAGGCGGAGGAGAGGAGGAGGAGGCCGGAGGGCAGGCTCCCGGGGAGGGGCCGTGGCACCGGGGAGGAGGCTCAGTCCCCGGGCCCTGGGCTTCCCCGCCCCTCCCGGCGCCGGCTGCGGACCCTGAGCCGCTCCTGCTCGAAATCCGCTCGGCTCGGTCCTCCGCCAAGCTGTGGCATCGCAAATAAAATCCTAATGAGCGCCCCCCCTTCCCCTTGGCCCGCTTTGACGGGGCGCGCGTGGCGCGGGGAGCTCTGCCACCCGCGCGGGCCGCCGCCGACGCGGTGCGCTCCCTCCCGGGCCGCCGGGCCCTCTCACCTGCTCTGGTCACTCGCCGGGTCCCACTCCTGGGCTCAAGGAACTTATGGAGGAAGCCCGAGAGCATCAGGTATGAAGAAACTGGTCACACGTTAACAGCCTAGGTGACGCGAAGTGACATAAATTCATATTACTCGAACGATCTTCCCAAAGAAGAGGTGTAGCAGAGGGTGTCACAACTGCCGATCTTCTCAGTGGCCCCCT
>NW_005871302.1:1007776-1028925 GCF_000147115.1 Myotis lucifugus
CTGGTCCCTGCTCCCCCGTTTCCTCCTGGGCTCTGCGAAGTGGGGGCGCCGCTCCTCCCGCGGCCTCGGGCTCCCCTCCGGGACACCCGGCCGGCTTCCTCCCTCCTTCCTTCCTTCCTTCCTTCCTTCCGCCCTCTTCCCTCCTCCCCCGCTCCCCGCCGCCCGCGCCGCGGTCTCCCTTCACATTGTCCGCCGTTTATGGCCTCTCCCCTCCCCCTCGCCTGGCCTTCGGCCTGGGCATTTCCTCACTTTTTATAACTTACTTTGATCCGGCCTCTCTTTGTCCTCGCTTCCTTCGCAAATTTTATTGTCCCCGAAGCCGGGTCTTTGATTAGACAGGACGGCCTCCCTGCCCGCCGAAGTTTCCAAACTGTACTCGGGGGCGCCCGGCTTCAGCAGCTCCCCCGGCGCGCCCAGCAGCGGCTCCGCCTTCACCGCCGGGCCGGGCCCCGGGGCCGCCTCGCCGCGCGGCGCCGGCTCCAGCCAGGTGCGGAGGTACCTGCTCTCGGCCGGCGGGACGCCCTGGGGCTGGAGGTAGTGGTGGTAGACGGCCGGCAGGCTCCCCGACGCGTGCGGGCTCAGAGGCGCCCAGGACGCGCCAGACACCGGCGCTTTGGGCTGGAAGCTGCAGGAGGGGAACTCCAGGTGCTCCGCGTGACCCGGCTGCCGGGGGCTCGCGTACTGGCCGGAAGGAAACTTGGCTGGAGGCGCGTCCTCACTCTCGTGACTTATGATCGAGTCGACATAATAGCTGCTAAGCGTCTCAGAAATGGACATTCTCAGACATTATCCTGGGCGCTAGCAGGGGGAAGGGAAGCGCTCGCGCGGCGGCGCCCGGGCAGGGAGAGGTGGCACCCAGACCGGGGTGAGGGCTTTCGGACACGACCCCCCCGGCCCCCCACCCTCCCACCCCCACCCCCTGCTCAACTTCTCAGCCAACAAAGTACAGTGGAGCGGCCCGGCTCAGCGCTCCTTGCAAAATGATTGGTCAAAGTTTTTCCGACTGCCTGATAAAGCGTCACTCCGACATAAATCAATCCGGCGAGGGGGCCGCGCGCTCTGTCATCCGTCCGCAGCGCATTCCATATCGAGGATGGATTGTTTTATGCTGATGCAATGTGCTATCACGTCAGGGCTCGGGCGGCCACGTAACCTCAGCAAGAGCAGCCGGCCGCCCGGTCCCTCCGCCTTTTGCGAGATTTTTTGGTGGATTTCTCGATGGGGGGGTGGTGGCGGGGGCGGAGGAGAGGCGAAGGGAAGCAGCGGCTGCCTCTGGAGGGACGCGGGCGGCGGAGCCCTCTCCCCAGGCGGGTCGGGGAGGGAGAGAGGGAGAGCAGGACAGTGGGAGGGACCGAGCCCCAGCTTGGGAGCAGCCAGAAGGGCCCAGGGCGTAATTAACCAGGAAGTGGTCCTGCCCCCCCCCCCACCGCCCCCCTACACACACACACACCTTCACTCCATCCCTCGGGCCCTCCTTTCCTCTTTTCTGTCCTCTTGTCACAAGATTATGAAACAACTGCGCAGCAGCCATTCATTGGAGATGGTTGGGGAGAGAAGTTGGGGATTTTTGAGACGTGATCCTCTTTGGAGGGGGCTCTCTGCGACTATTCGAGGAAGGTTACTGCCCTGGGACTTTCTCCTGACCCCTCAGTAGCTGAGAGAGGGGAATATAAGGGGGTGAGTGTCCAAAAATCCTGACCTAAAATTCAGCTGTCCTGAACTTAGAACCTGCATGAGTTGAAAGGGATTCATCAGGCCCTGGAAAGTTGAGCTTCTGAAAGAGTTTAATACAACCCATCAAAGCTCCTCTAGACTTCCGGGACCTCTCTTTGGCCCTGGACAGAGGGAAGTATGGGGTTGGGGGGACACCGCCATTTCTCCTTCCCTCCACTGAATAACAGGCCAGGCCCTTAAAATTGCCCAGATGGGGGATTGGATGTGACAAAGGATTAAGGCAACTTCCCTAAGGTGTCAGCGAGCAGAGGTGTGGGGAGGGGTCCAGCTACCTCCCTTCCGCCCAGTGAGGATGGAGCCTTTCAAAGTTCTGTCCCACTCCTCTCACCCCTCAGTCGTCCAGAAAGATCTCCAGACACTACTGTTGGACACCAACCAGCCTAGGCAGAGAGCCCGTGGGGTCCGTCTCCCGTCACCCGCGCCTTCTCTCGCTGGAGTTTCCAAATCCCCTGTTTTGTTGGTATCAATTCTTTGGGCCCTGAGCTTGCTCTTCCTGCTTCTGCCCTGGGTGCAGTGGCCTGGACAGACCCGATTCTCCTCTCCCCCCCTCCTCTCCCTCCTCTCCTCCGGTTGTGTTTAGGGGCAGGCTGGGGCTGATTTCCTCCGCATTCTCCAACTCTGGGCCGTTATAAAATAGGCCGCCCCCCCCATTATTTTAACACAAGCGGGGCCATGCTAATGTGAGGTTTTATCATGTTGGCCATGGCCCTCTCTGCTGTGCAGCAGGCTGCAGATTACCTCTGCACACACACACACACACACACACACCCTCCCGCCAGCTTTTCTCTCCAAATGAAGCCATCTCGTGTCATTACATGTGAAATACGAGGGCAAAGCGCCATATTTCTTCACATTATGGCGATTTCAAAATGATTTTTTAAAGATCAATGCGGGCACCCAGCCGCCCCCTCCCCTCCTCTCCCACCCCAGCTCTCCGAGGGTGACAGGCAGGCATATCCGAAACCAAACAGCAGGAAGATCTGCTTTCTCCAGGGGACCCAAGTGCGGCGGAGAGAAAAAATAAAAATAAACCCCGATGCCAATCCTAAGTAGCGCCGGACACTTGGGAAAGTCCAGAGAGCTACCTGGACTCGCCAGCCGGAAGCTGGGCGCCGAGTGGATGAGTCACAGTTAAGGCGCAGCACCTGTTCCGAATTTGCCAGCTGCATGGAGTCCGCTGTTGGCTTTACCTGTAATAAACATATTCTTCAGGGAAAAGTCTCTCCTGCCATAAATAATCGTGCTCTGAAGCAGGGCGGGCTGCGGACATGGCCTCTGTGGGATATAAATTAGGGTCCAAAGGAGGTTCGGACTGTGGGCAGAGACTTTATTTATTTATGGGAAAGTCACGGCACTGGGTTGTTCTTAAGACTCAGGCTGTGCCGGCGCTGAGCTCGCCAGCCGCCCTCCTGGCGGCCCTTCCCACTCTGGCTGTGCTGCTGCCCCCCTTTGCAGGAGAGAAGTCCAGAGGGCCACTGAGTTGAGGGAAGAAGTTGGAGGAAGAAGAGCGTTTGGGCTCATGGGTTGTGCCCTCCCAGGGTGGAGGGTCCCAGCAGGCAGGGTCTAGGCTGCGGGCTGCTGTCTGTCTGAGGAGCTGCCCCTCATCTGGGTGGTTCCTGGGTGCTGACCAAGGGGACCCAGACCTCTTTTCTGCCCCCAGAACTCAGCCTGCGCTCACACAGAAGCTGGAGAATGGGAACGATGTCAAAATGACAGGCTTTGAGGGTCTCCGTCTCCTCAGAGAGGGGACCCTGAAAGGAAAAGAATGAACTGGCCCCTCAGCTCATGTCCCGCCAGGTGGGGACTCGGGTGCAACCAAGCAATGAGCCCCACCCAGGTGGGCTTTCTAGAAAACACTGTTGCTCCAAATTGAAACTCAACTCCAGTTCAGACAAATGACCAAAGGGTTGGCTGAGGGGGAGCCCCTGGTTTGGTGTTCTAAAGGCCATCGTCCCCCCCCCCAAAAAAAACCCCACAAAACCCTTATTTTCTCTCGCAGACAATGCTACCTACCCTGACCGAGGGAGGCAAACAAGATTTCAGCCAGTGATGCGGTTTCTAAAGATGCCTAATAGAGGGGTTCCTTGAGTGAGGGTCACCTTGTCCTGAGAGAGCAAACTGTACCCCACCCCACCCCCAATCCTAAAGAGAAAGAAGGGAAACCCTGCTTTCCCTGGAAGCCTCTTGCCATTCCCTGCACAGGAGCGCGCCTGAACACAGCTGGGCTGGTGTCTGGTGGCTCGGGGAAGAGCAGGCAGGGACAAGCTGCAGCCCTGCTCACACTGGGGCCCTGAGCGCACAGGAGTGAGGCCGAGGTGGGGAGCGCAGAGGCCAAGCCTGGCCTGGACCAGCTGGTGAGTGCTTAGCTTGAGGGGTGGCTTTTAGAAGGGTCCTTGTCAGTAAGAGAAAATTTTAAACAAAGGGGGAAATAAACCAAAAAAAAAAAGAAGAAGAAGAAAGTAAAAACAAAAATAATAAAGGGGAAAGATTGTTTTTAATCGATAAGCTAAGCTGAAATTTATGCATGCTGTGTTTGAATAGATGTGTGTATCCTGTATGTATATTTCAAATCAATATTGAACCTAGTGTGTAAACATACTGTATTCCATGCTGCATATAGAATATGTAATAAGTAAAAATCTGCCCAACCATGATACCTGATTGCTTAAGCATTTGTATGTAAGATCTAGTGGTATATATGTGGATGTGTGAATAACTCCCGTGATGTAGATTTACAGCTCTACTCATATAAGAAGATCTATGATCCAAAAGCTTTTGTGGACGTTTTTGTAACCATCACACCCCTATGGAAAGGGCAAAAACTTGAGTATTTGTGTCCTTGAATTGTAGCTATAAAACATGAGTGGGTTCGGAAGCTGCCATTGAAAATCTGCCTGTTGACTTGATAGTCAAGCCAAGTAGATACCGTCCGTATTCTCCAACAAATGCATGTGGCTTAAAGCTGGATTCTTTTACAACTTCCTTCTAAAATATTTCTCTGGAAGGTGAAGGAAATGCCTCACATTGGTTCAGGGAGGTCATGGAATTTTGTGACTTTTTTGTCCGACCATGAAATCCTTTACTGCGTATCTTTCCCAAAGCTGCGGGGGCAGCGTGCGTCGTGTGATCCTTATTTCATGGTGGTGATGGGCACCAGATGAAGACACCATTAGTTGTGCATGAGCGTGTTCCACACAAGTGTGCCTCTGACCAGCAGAGAGAGCTGAGTCTAATGGGAAAGCTCTCAGTAACTGTGGAGGTCACACGAAAGCACTGCTGTGCACAACGAAATCAGAAAAGTCCCCGAGTCTCTGTCCCCAAGCACCCTGAGATCTTTCTTCTGACCCAGAATCGGAGTCCAGGCCCCTCTGGGAAAGGAGGTGTGGAGACACTTGCTCCAGGGGGAGAAGTCAAGGACCCCAGAACCCGCACCCTTTCCACAAAACGACCTCCAAAATGAATCGCATGGAGTCTGCACACATGAGTTCAAACCTCAGCACTTCCACGCCCTGCGAGTGGGAATTTTCACTGTAAAGCAACGAAATCTTCTGCTCAGCCTCCCTCCCCAAGCGCCAGAGGTGAAAGGATGGACTGAGAGGTCAGCGGCCCAGGCAGATCCCTGGAATCTCCTCTTCCCAACTCTCAGCCATCAGGGATCTGGAAGGAGGTGGTGGGGTGGTGGGGGTGGCTGACTCTTTGGGAGGGAGCATCCAGGAGGCCAAACGGGGTGGGCAGCAGGCGGGACAGAAAGGAGCTGAGCAGGTAGAAGGTTATTACGAAATTGCTTCCATAAAACCTGTGGCTGTTGTAAAACTCTCTGCTTTCCAAAGACTTTATTTCCTCCTTTCTCTCTAACATCCCCCCTTTTTTTCTTTTTTACAGCACTGTTCCTGGGAGGGGGTGGCCAAGGGACGCCAGGGATGGAAGACAGTGAGGCTCCGAGTGGCTGGGCAGGTTTGGGAGAGCCCCAGGGAGAAGCAAGGTAAGGCAACAGGACACTCCAGGCATTCTTCACCCAGACGAGGACAAGAAAGTGTCAGGGGGCAGTAGAGTGGGCCTTTGCTCACCAGGACAGCGGGTTGAAGACTGCCTTTCCTCTGGGTGGGGGGGTGGGTCTCCCGAGGGCCCCTCCACCCTAGCAGAGGCCTGTTGTTCAGAGACCCCCTCCTTTGCCATCCAAGTCAGCCTGGCGCCGCCAGAGCCCCATCCGGTTGGGCCCCTTTCTACATTTCCTCTGCCTCAAGGGGGAGGGGGGCAGTTTGGGAACAAAAGTTAGCTTATGCTTTGGACTGTCACACGCCTTCCGCCAGCACTTCTAGTTAGTCCTTCCCTGGGCAGAGAGCCAGGAGCCTGGAGAGGGCTGGGGTCAAAGAGGGTATCACAGCTTTGCCCCTGCCCCACCCCCTGCTCCATCACCGGTCACGCTATCCGTCTGCCCAAGACTGAGCTCCCCACTAGCCTACAAGTCAGACCCCTGTCCCAGGAGTTGGCCCTGAAGACCTAGGTAAACCTGCAGCCCAGACCAAGGGTCTATGAGGAAGCCTTGGCCTCTCCTAGGGCAGGAGCCAACTGTGGGATTGAGAAACGACTTTTTTTTTTAACCCACCGCTGTCCCACTAGGGGGCTCTAGGAAGGAGCCTGGAGGCCCAGAGGCTGACATTGCAAAGGATCCTGATGTTTCCCTTTCTTCCGGGCTATACTGAGCCCTCTTCAAGGACCTAAAGCTGCCTGGAGCCCTACCTCTCAAGGGGTTACAAAAACCTCAGTGACTCCCTGTGTCTCTTGAAAGCTAGATTTGCCAAATTGGGGAAACTCTTATTGGAAAATCTGAAGGCAGACAGGAGCCCCAGACCCCAAGGGAGGAAGCTCAAAGCCCCAACTACCATCCTTGGGCTCTGCAGAACGGCTCAGCAATGTGCCCTTTGGAGAGTGGAGCGCTCCCCGTTCCTCCTTCCCCTCCCCATACACATTTTAAAAATGCAGACGTGGGGAGACACTCTAGAACTCCTGAGATCTCTTCTCTGTGGAACACCCCGGCTGCTCCCGGTTGAGGGACCTCAGGCCGCTTCGCTGTTTTGCATAGTCCTGACTCTGCCTCCCTCCCCACGCCCCTACTCCTCCAGCTAAGCGAGGAGCAGTAACTGCCGTGAGTCGGGTGGTTTAATGTCGTTGTGTTCAGAAATCCAGGCCCAACAACATGAAACTACCTAATTCACTCAGCAGTTCCAGTTCAGGTTCCGGGGGTCAAGGGCTCACTGGGGGGCAGGGCCCTGCAGCCATTTTGTGGGCCAAACCGGCTGGCCGGCTAACTTCATTCATTTTCCTCCACCTCTTCCCTCACAGAACACAGTTGCCATTCAACAACACATCCAAAGAACTGGAGGCAGGACTCCAGGCAAAACCATTCTGGAGCTCGCTCATCCTGGCCGCTCAGATTCCAGGCACTTTTGCTGTCTTGCAGGAGCCCTGGCCGGAGGGGCCCTGGGCCCAACCCCAGACCTGGACAGGGCCTCCTGGATGGGTTGATATGCCTGCGTGGTTTATCAACCTCTGTGTATGCAGCCGGAGGTCTCCACAGATAAAAAGACTTCTCAACTTCAAACTGTTACCAAGGTGAGGCTATATTCCAGGGTCGTCCAGGGTAGCTCTGAGAAGCCAAATCCTCAAGCCCGACACCAAACCCCAGTGTCCAGGCTGGGACACAGACAGGAGAGTGGAGAGGAGCGCTGAGAAGTGATGGTGGGCGAGAGTGCGAGAAAGTTATCAGGAAGACTAGGGAGCAGACGGAGGAACGGACTGGAAGGGAAGGCCGGCTGCTGACCTGAACAGCCGCTGGGAAGTCTCGCTGCTGGAAGGTCCCAGGGCCCGGGCCCCGCAGAGGCGGAGCTGTCCCAGGTAAGACAATCTATTCCGAATTCACAAATGAAACCGGGAGGGAGGCTGCGAACTCGGAGAACAGACTTGCTTCTTTCTTCCCGACCTTCAGCCTGGGCCCTTGGCTTCCAGGCCCCCACCGATGCCCGCTACCGCCACCTCTGCCTCTCCAGACACCCGCGTCCTCACAGGTGCTCCCGCACACTCTCCACACGCGGCTGGCGGCCGAGCTGGCCCCGCGGCGGCGGCGGACTTACCTGGGCAGCGGCGGCGGCGGCGCTGGACCGGAGCGGCTGCAGGAAGGTGCGGCGGATGCGAGCGCTCGAGTCCCGTCCCGCCCGGCTCCCTCCCGCCCTCGCCCGGGAGGTGAGTGTCCGAGCGGCCACGTGTCTGTCCGGCGGGGAAGTCCCAGGGAGCGAAGAAGTCTGCCTGGCCGCCCGCTCCCCGTCCCGGGTATAAATCTTGGGGACCGGAAATACAATAAAACTTCACCGTGTTGATGAACTTCAAACGGTTTACATCCCCTCGCGTCCTGAAAAGACAGACGGCCGGGGGCGGGTTACAAGGCAGGGGGAACAAATTTACGAGCCGCACAATCCCCCGCCTCGGTCCCCCCCTTTTTCCCGCCGCAGCAGACTTTGCATCGAGAGCGGCAGCCGGTCCCTGGGCTCTGCCAGGCGTGCCCTGCGCGGAGGAGCCGCCGCGCTGCCCTGTCCCCGCCCGCGGGCGGCCACGAGGCCGAGGCCCGGACGGGACGCGCCGCCCGCACGACAGTCCCGGGCCCTGCGTGGGCTCCCGGCCCGAATGGGACCCCCGATCTTCACCAACGCAGTTAGGCGCCCGGCCCTTCTAGGCTACAGCCGGGCTCTGCCCACCACGCCCCGGACCGCCGTTCTTTGCATCCGTCCGCTGAAAGCGGGTTTTTTGTTTTTCTCTTTCCGTCTCCAGCGGCCAGGCCGTGGCCCTGCCCCGCCCGTGTGCTGCCAGGTACTTGCGAGAAGAGGAGAGGGGTGGGGGCCTGAGTGGGCAGGGGCTGCTGGAGGAAACCCACCCGAGGGGCTGGTCTCGGGGAAGTGGAGTGACGGCCAGCGCTGAGCCGTGTCCAAACCAGCCTGTGCCGAGCTCCCGCCGCCGTCTCCTCTCCGGCTCTGGCTCTTCAAAAGCCTCAAGATCAAACAACAGCCACCGCCACCTGCATGTCCAGGGCCTTCTCCAGAGCGCCATCGCTCTTTTCTACTCTGGTTTGGTTTTTATAAAACTTTGTGGAATCCGCATTTGGAATCGCTATGAGGCCATCCTAACCCAAAACTAGGAAAAACCGCTTTGCGCCGTGGGTCCCGGATAACCGGGAGCGAAGTTAGTGGTTCCTGCTCACTGGGTCTGTGAGGGGCCTGGTTAGGTGCGCTGCTGGGTGGCAGAGCGAAGGAATGTGAGCACATCTCACAGTTATTCACCCGCGAAATGCCAACGGGTCAGGTCTAAGAGGCACCGGGGAGCTAAGATGAGCTCAGGCCCAGGTCGGGCTTGGGTACAAGAGTGGGACCGGGCTGCAGACTCAGGTGGGGATTTGGTGCCCTGAGGGCACCTTCCTCACCACCACCACCACCACCACCACCCCACACACACGTGGCCTTCCATGCCCCTTCCTTAAAACACACACACACACACACACACACAACAAACAGGTGCCCGAGAACTGTGAACTGTGGGGATTTCTTTCTCAATGGTTAAAAAGTGGAATGGGCCGAAACCGGTTTGGCTCAGTGGATAGAGCGTCGGCCTGAGGACTGAAGGGTCCCAGGTTCGATTCCGGTTAGGGGCATGTACCTGGGTTGCGGGCACATCCCCAGTGGGAGATGTGCAGGAGGCAGCTGATCGATGTTTCTCTCTCATCAATGTTTCTAACTCTCTATCTCTCTCCCTTCTTCTCTGTAAAAATTCAATAAAATGTGTTAAAAAATAAATAAATAAAAATAAAAAGTGGAATGGGCAGAAAAATACTAGGCTGCAGTCTACAGTTCCTGAATTTTCTGAAAGGCTACTTCTGATGTAGGCAGTCCCACTCTGCCGCAAGGGGTCAGGGGGACCCCTGGCCCCTTCCTTGCACCAAGAAGGAGGAAGAGGGGAACCAATTGACAGCTGGAGGACAAGAAGTAGCATGTTTCCATCCCAGCACTCATAGTCTAGGACAGTGATGGCGACAGAGGTGACACGCGAACTCATTTTTTTGGTTGATTTTTCTTTGTCAAACATACTTATATATTTAAATATATAAAATAAATATCAAAAATATAAGTCTTTGTTCTACTACGGTTGCAAATATCAAAAAATTTCTATATGTGACACGGCACCAGAGTTAAGTTAGGGTTTTTCAAAATGCTGACTCAAAAGGTTCGCCATCACTGGTCTAGGATATGCGTGGGGAGGCCCCTGCAGCTCCCCTCCTCATTATTTACCCGAACTCCCTCACTTTGCACTTTATCATGCTATATTTTTATTAAAAATACTGTGATGGCAGCCACTGGCAGGAACCCCTCCCCTCAGGATTGGCCTCTGGGGACTGTTAGTGCCGAACTGAGGGACCAGGGACCAGCGGATTCAAGACGTTATTACCCAGGCCCCGACCCACCCCAGGGGCCTGCAGTGTGTGTGTGGTGGGAGGGGGGGGGCAGGTCAGTGGCTCCCTGAGCCAAGGAAAGGGGATTGAACTATTTTACTCTTAGAGTCTAGACAATTTGAAGAGGCCACGGCCTTCGAGTGACATATAAGTTCTGCATACACTTTTCAGGGGCGCTGTGGCTTTCCCCCACCCCCATTCTCAGGACCCCAGCCATGGATCCCAGTTTTAAAAGGAAATTCTCTGCATGTCCTAGAACAACAGCTCAACCCCATTCCCAGAGGCGACAGCCAGCCTTCTCATTCCCAAGGAGTCAACTTTCAAATGGCCAGCACAGACCGCCACCGATAGGGGCGCTAGTGCCCACAAACACCCTCCAGTCTCATTCATCCACTAGTGGAGCAATGGCCATTCAGCGAGTAAAGGCCACTTAGACAATGTGGTTCTTTTTTTCACCCTCAGAAGTTTTCTGACTGCTTTCCCAAAAGCACGTGGATCTTCAAATTATTCAGGGAATTGAAAATGTAGCTAACCACGCTGTCAGATTTCGGGGTAACGGTTCCCTACTCCCACCCTCCGTGAAGATAAAGCAGAGTTTAGCATAATTGGAGGGGACTGGACAATCTGGATGGTGAAAGGAGGCAATATAGACACAGAGTGCAAAACACAGGATCCTCAAAGAAACGGAAATTGACACTCGTGAGAGTCACAAGAATAAATATTTCTGGGCCTTTCTGATCCCTTCTTAGGGTTCGTTGGTGGGGGCTGGAGGGGGGGGGTGTCTCAGAGAAGTCAGAGGTGCCAGAAGCCGCATCCGTGAGACTCGACGAGCTGAATTCCCCCTCTCCCCGCCCCCTCCCACCCCCCCAATTTCTGACCGAGGCTGGAGTAGCTCTATGGTCGTTGGCGGGTGACGCTGAGGCCGCGGCTGACCTCTAGGCGGCGCCCTGGCGTCGAGTCTACGCTGAACTAGAAAGATCTTCCTGCAGCTCCGAGTCCCAAGCCAGGTGAAGGGTGAAGGGTCTGGTTCCTGCAGACTCACTGGGCTTGGCCGGGAGCTGGCCGCTGGTGTGTCGCCTTTGGCGACCTCTGCCAAGCGAAAGAAACACCATTAAACGGGTGAAGGCTGGGAAAGGAATCGACTCCATCCGCCCCTTCCCCCTTCCCCGCATCGGGAGCCTTCCACAGACCAAATCTCCTTTGATCTCCACAGTAGCCAGCTCAAGGGCAGCGCCAGAATCTTCAACACCCCCCTTCCCTAACCTACAAAAGGAAACACGGAGGCCCCACGTGGTTGGCCAAGATCAGAGCAGCTGTTACAAGTGGTGAAGCAGAACTGGAGGAGGTGTCCTCTCCTCGAATGGAATGTTCTTACCCCCAAACTATGAGGACCTGAGCAACGATGTGTTTTTTGTAAGCAGGATTCGTTTCCAGAAAGGCAGCCTGTGTCGGTTGTCTATGTTGGAAGTAAAGGGGTTTCTGGGTCTGAGATTTGGGGGCGCATATAAGGGAACTGGCAGCCACCATAGGAGCAGCTCAGCGAGGATCGGGAGCCAAGACAAGTGCGGCCCCCTCCCTTCCAGGACATGGCCGGCTTATCACCTCCCTGGCTGTGTGTGATTGCCGGCAAGTGCCTTAGGCCCTCACAGGCCCAGATGAAAAAGACCTTTAACTGGGCTGTTGTGAGGTTTGAATGCTTTTATAGAAGAGGCTCTGGCGACTAAGAGAAGGTGTTGAATACCTGACTGTCCCATAAACCAAAAAGAGAAGGTCATTTAGGGCAGACAGTGGGGTCACTCCCTTGACTCGAATGGAGACGGTGAGGTATAGGGTGGGGTGGGGGGAAAGAAGCTTGTTCTGCATTCAGCCCCTCTGACTCTGAGCTCAGAGACATCCAGAGTCTGAGAAGAGAAGAGTGGGGTAGGGAAAACGGGGGTCCCTCTCTCCCTCCCCCTAAGGCAGAGATGCCTTTTTATACTTCACAGCCCTCTTCCAAGTTATTCTCAGGACAGTGGTCCCAGAGGAGAATACTCTGCAGGGAAAGAAGGGAGGAAGGGGATAGAGGGCCAGCAAAGGGCACGTGCCTGCCCTGGTAGACTAGGGTGCAGTGCCTGCCCAGGGCTGGGGCCTTGGAGAGGCGTCTTTCCCAGCCTGGCAGGGGCTGTCCCGGGTGGGGTGCCTCATTGTTGAGTGCACATCAGGAGCCTTGGGCATGTTATTCTGCTCAAACCCTGTTTTCATTCCCAGGGCTGAGTCATAAAAGACTGGAGGCGGGATAAAGCTAGGTCTGTGTGTGTCAGCATTCCTGTGAGGGTGTGTGTGTGTGTGTGTGTGTGTGTGTGTGTGTGTCTGCCCGCCTCACAAGTTTGGAGGGAAACATGGAACAACATCAGGCAAATTCAAATGGGAACATTCTGTCAGCCTCATTATCCGCCCATTTCAAGGGAAAGCATTTGGGGCTCAGAATTAGCCAGTTAATTGAATCACTTCCTTGTTCACTTGAACACAGGAGAAACTAGCTGTATTCTATTAAAACTTTCCATATTTCAAAAACTTTAAGAGCTTTTCCTTGTCAATTTTATTTCCATTCCATTCCATATTATACCTCTTGAGCATTCAAATCTGCCAGTATCACAGCAACATTATTACACACACACACACACACACAGAGAGAGAGAGAGAGAAAGACACACACACACACAGGCTTCATGCCTGGAAAAATAAGTTAGCTTCTGCATCTGCAAAATCTGGATATCTTAACTCTTAAGATCCTTGTAAGGATTAGTTAACGTACAATGTGTCTAGGGCCGTGGTTGGCAAACGGCGGCTCGCGAGCCACATGCGGCTCTTTGGCCCCTTGAGTGTGGCTCTTCCTAAGCCTTAGGAGTACCCTAATTAAGTTAATAACAATGTACCTACCTATATAGTTTAAGTTTAAAAAATTTGGCCCTCAAAAGAAATTTCAATCGTTGTACTGTTGATATTTGCCTCTGCTGACTAATGAGTTTGCCGACCGCTGGTCTAGGGTTTAGCACAATGCCAGGTAAACAGGGAGCAATTAGTAAATAGTAACTATTAATAACAAGGAGGAGGAGGAGGAGGAGGAGGAGGAGGCAAAGGGGGAGAGGAAGAAGCCTGCTTTGTTCCCAGAGACCCAGTCTAGATTGGAGTGTGTGCCTCTCAGCCTGTGTATGTATAATGAATTCTTTTGACTTAGAGCAATGTCCATAAAAGTGAGGCCACTTGAACCCCTTGGCCTGCAACTCCCTCTTCAATGAGGAACAGAGAATTGGGGCAATTATCTGGCTCATTTCAGGTTCAAACTCCCTTTAGCCTGAAATATCTGGATCTGGTGGGGGAAAGGTCTGGGGAGTGGCAGCATATTCTCATGGAGATTCTCAATGAGCCTTTTCCTTTTGCCAGAGGAGCGAGATCCCGCCTTAGAGAATGAGTAGAAAAGAAACAGGGGGCCCAGGGAGCTGGAATTAAAACAACATCGAGGTCTCGCTCATTTCCTGGGCAGCCAGGAGGCCTTGGAGCCTCGGAGACTCCCCAAACAAGACCTTTGCCTGGTGGGAACTTTCATTCCACGTTCAACAACATTTCCCGAGTGGAGTGCCTCCTGTGTGCCCAGCAGTGGGCTAAGCTCCAATGCTCCAGCTGGAGCTGCACCCCACCAGTGCTCAGAGTGCTGACGTGCAGCCAGGGAGAGGTCTCTGCTCCCGGAAAGGAGTCCAGGAACCCTGGGAGGGGGAGACCCTGCTGGGCAAGAACTTCTGGCCATGGCAGCATTGCCTTTTCAGGGCCAAAGTCCTGGTGAAAGGGTGGAGCCAGGGGGTCTGAGGGCACCCCCTCCCACTGTCTGTCAGAAAGAGGCCAACTCCACGGCAGGGATGGCCTTGTGGCAGGAGGGGCAAAGAACTGTCTAGAGCAGTGATGGCGAACCTATGACACGCGAACTCATTTTTTTGGTTGATTTTTCTTTGTTAAATGGCATTTAAATATATAAAATACATATAAAAATATAAGTCTTTGTTTTACTATGGTTGCAAAGATCAAAAAATTTCTATATGTGACACGGCGCCAGAGTTAAGTTAGGGTTTTTCAAAATGCTGACACGCCGAGCTCAAAAGGTTCACCATCACTGGTCTAGAGGCTTCTGACCCTCAGTGGGAAGTTCCTGAGAACAGCAATTAACTTTTTTTTAATTAGGAAAGTAGGGAACAAATAGACATATATTTCTTCTGCTCTGATTAAAAGCATTTAGGCCAAGTGTTCACAGCCAGAATTATTCAGTTGAAGTTGTCCCAAGCAGAAAATCGTGTTGTTTTTCCTTTTCTTTTTTTTCCAGGCAGGATTCTGAATACTCTTAGCCAACCAATCATTGGCTTCTTGTTACAGCCCAGAACTACTGGGCTGGTGGAAGGTGGGGGTTGTGCCAGCTCAGAGAGGGGCAGGCAGAAACGGTGCGGGTCTTTCCTGCCCCAAGTCACATTTGCCTGAGATGTCTAGGCAATTAGGGACCAGCCAGGCGGGACTGGGTTTGGAATGTGTATGTCTGTGTGTAGCGGGAGAATACAACAAACCAGATAATTTCCAGTTCCCTTCATTGGTCTGAATATAGTCCTAAAAGAAGGAAGTTTATTCATATCATAGACCCCAAGGAAACCTGACTTTTCAGTTCACAGGACGGTGGGGAGAAGGTCAGGAGCTTTTACTGGCTGGGGAGGAAGAGCCACATCTACATAAGCCAAACACAGTAGGCTGGGGGAGACTAGACTAGGTTCCTAAACCTCCCACTCCCTCTCCCACTCCCACTCAACCTCTACCCCTTCACCCTGGTTTGTCAGGGGCCACCTGTTTTTTGGCTCCTACAAACAAGTTACACAAATGTTTAGGAACAAATCTTTTCCCTTTCAGCCCAGAGTTTGGTATCCCCCAGCCTCTAACCTTGGCTAAGCCCAGAGTCTCTGAGGAAACTAAACAGGTAGATTAGAACATTCTACTGTCTGGTCCCCCTTGTTTGACTCACAGACAAAATTATCTAGGGGGGTTGTCTCCGGATGGCCTCCCTTCCCAGGAGTTTCAGTATTTTTTTTACTACCTGGGAGGCTGCCCAAGCCCAACTTCCCTCCAGCAGAAGGTCCCATCCCAAAATCCGTTTTCCCCACTTGCTTGAGCCCCCTTGTCCTGGGAAGGGAGGAAAGACTGACCCCCACAGGGAAACCAGACCCCATTAGTAGTGCTGGAGAGAGGAGTACTTTTAAAGCCGAAGGTTGACCTGGCAAACACCAAGATATCAGCCACAGAAGGTTGGGGGCGGGGGTGAAGACCTACATTAAAGGACCATATTTGGTCTCTGCATTTTCCAGATACCAGCTTCTTTGATCAATCCAAATTGGAGATCTTAACCTGGGGTCCAAGGGTCTGAAACCCTCTGAAATTGTGGGATTTGGTGAGTACTACATAAGTGCATTTTTTTCTGGGGAGGTAAGAATCAATAACTTTCATCAGATTTAAATGATCAATGAGTGATACCCACCCCCCCCAAATGTTAAGAACCTTTCACTCACCATTCACATATCAATATCACAAATGGGATGCAGAGAGAGGCAATAAAATAGACGTGGGTCTCCCGCAAGATAAATGAAAAGAGAGGACTAGCAATTGTATGGATCACAAAGTTGGGTGGACACTGTCACCAGGCCTTCCCAGGATCCACCGTGCTGAGGGCTCCAGGACACGACAAGGCCCTACCTTGTCCCCTTGTCCACACAGAGAAGGCTGCGTACAAGCCTCTGTGTCTCTAACAAAAATGATACGAAGCTTTTCTCCACTGGGGCCTGGATCAGTTCTGCCACTTGCTGCCTTGTTCTGAACTGGTCCACCCCAAAGAGAACCAAAAGTTTCAGGGTCCAAATGTCCTCGCCCTTGGAGGGTGGGAATGGGCATATATTTCCCCAGATCTCTAGCTCTTTCAGCTCCAGCCCAGCCTGCGGTGCTGCTGCGTCTGAGATCCGGGAGCCAGGCCGCCAGCCAAGACCCCTCGCCCTGACCTGCAAGTTCTCTCGGTCGGGGTTGGGCACGGGAAAGGGCGCAAGAGACATCTGGACTGGCAGACACGGAGAAAGGGGTCCTCCGAGGTGGCCAGAGAGAAGGGGAACGACGGAGCGAGGTGAAACAGCCCGACAGGAGGCGGGAGCTGGAGCTCGCTGGGTGGCAGGCGGCGCGGCCAAAACCCGCGTGCTGAGAAGGGCGCGTAGGTGCCGCCTCCCCGGCCTGGCGCGCCTCCGGTTCGCGAATTTACCGGGAGATGATTGGCCTCGTCAGCGCCCCCTCGCTCTAAACCTCCCGTTTACAACTCCTCGGCTCCCGGGGCTCTCTGATTAATTAGTGGGCACAGGGAGATGGAGCTGCTCCTCCGCGGGGAAGCTGGCGGGTTTGTGGGGAGGAAAGGCGCACTGGGAGGTAATCCAGAGCCGGGAGTCGGGGCCAGTGGTGCTGGCGCGGGCGGCGGCCTGGAGGGAGAGCCGAGGCCAGAGACCAGGACCCACTCTCCTCGGGGCCGACCCGCGGGGAGAAGCTGCTCGCTGGGAAAGGGCGCCCGCCCCGCCCCGCTCCGCGGCTCCCGCGCCGCAGGGGAACCAGGATCCGCTTGGGGCGCGGCGCTGGCTCAGCAGAGCCCCCAGCCCAGCCCAGCCCACTCCTTCCTCCGTTCGACGGCAGCGCTGGCAAGGACAGGCCGCGGCCCGGCAGCGTAGGAAGCGACACCTGTGTGCATTGCGACCTCCCTTCGCCTCGTGATTGTCGCTCCGGACACTGCAGCTCGATTTCAAACCCTCCCTCGTTCCTAACGCGCCGAGCGGGAGGCGGATGGGGCTGGCGACGTGGAGTCCCGAGGTGCCCCCAACCCTGAGGCCCCGACTCAGCCGCCGCCCCGCCCGGGATCTCCCTGTCCTGCCGCCGCGGGGGACAGTCGCAGCGCCGGCCAGCGCCTTGCACAGGCAGCTTCACTCTGCGGCCGGCCGGGCGAAGGTGCTGATCCTCCGCAAACACTTCGGGGTGCGCCGTGGGGGGCCGCCGCGCTGGCCCCGCGCTAGGGCACCCTAGACAGGACTTGGGGCGCCGGGTGCCTTGTTAAACGCGGGTGGAGTTGGGGACTGAAGACGCAGCGGTCTCAAACCCCCTCACCACTTCTCCAGTCATCCCCATCCCCAGGCCCCCTGGACCCACGGCAGTCACTCCTCTCTCCCCCAGCCATGGCGGGAGCGGCCCAGCCAGAGTCTCAGCTCCCAGGAGTAGCCTCGTTCCCGCCTTCCCTCGGCCCCCCCACCCCAGCCCAGGAGACCAGTCCCAGGGGCGAGGAGGAGCGGACGGAGAAAGAGGTAAGAAGTTTACTAGGTAGACATTTGGATCCTCTCTCTTTCAATGTGTTACAGGATGAGGTCTCTGGATATTGGCTTCTCTCCCTATAACAGTTTGGGGCATTTGGATCAGTCCCTGACGGCTGGGCCATGGCACCGGCCTCCGCCCTAGTTTAAGGAGAAACTTCTGGGGACTGGGGACGGAGGAGGCTCTGGAGTTCATGGTTATTTTTCTCATCATTATTAGTTAATACCCAGTTTATTCTCAACTAAGCCCTGGCCTCCGATTCAGCCTGGAACACTAGCCCAGGAAGACTTCAAAAGGGAGGGCTCAGAAGGGGGCAACGAGGCCACCCCAAGAGGGGCGATGGGATGGGGATGGGGGCGCTTTGGCCTTAGTGATCACCTTGTGGTGAAGGCTGTTCATTATTCCAGGGCTGAGGAGAGGGTTGGGGAAGGATGGAGAGTGAGCTGCGTGAGGGAGTGCATTCAGGCATCTTCCCGAGGAAAAGGCTTGAGATTTGTGACCACCTTTCCGGGTCCGGGTATCTTTTGCCCTTTGCTTTACAGACAGTTGGGGGGTGGATAGGAGCACCTCCGCTGGCTGCTTTCCCAGGCAGTGGACCTGGTAAGCCCCGGGCATCAGCTAAAGAGCAAAAAGTGGAGATCCACATGAGCGTTCAGATTTGGCCTCAGCACTTTCCAGACATGAACTCCTCTGACCAATCCAAACAGAAGTTCTCAGCCTGCTGTCTACGGGGTCTAAACCCTCTGGAACTGTGGGATCCGTGCTCTCCAGAAAGCCCTGGTCACCTTCTGAGGAGCTCTGGAAGGGGAAGCAAGCAAGGGGAGCCATGGGGAGAGGAGGTAAGAAGCCCCAAACCCTACAATCTTGCTCTAGAGGCCAAGATCTGAACCTCGAGCCGACCCGGTCCACACAGGCAAGTTGGGGTCAAGGAGACAGACTTTTCCCACTGCTTGCAGCATGGCTCTGGGTGTCTACGTGGATTGCACATCTGGATTTTTCAGGATTGTTTTTTCTTTCAGCTATTCCTGCTTTTTGTCTCAGAAGAGGTTCTGGGGCCCATGAGGCATCCAGGCAGGAGAGGGACCTGGACCTCCAGTCCCCTGATCTCACCTCCTCCTGGGGAACAGCCCAGCTCCCCTGTGGAGCCCAGGGCAGGACCAAGCACCCAAGGCTCAGGCTCAGGAAGCAGGACTTGCCCCAATGCCTTCAGCCCCGAGGATTTCATTTCTCTGAGAGCCTAGGCCTCCTGGGCAAATGGCAGCCTCCCTCCACATCCGCCACCTGAATAACCTCGGGAATTGTTTCCTCTTCCTATTTTTGAAAACTGCAGAAGCTCCACATTCTTAGTTCCTCTCAGAGATGCTACCATGGAGTATGGGGGCTAGGGGGTGGCTGTGGGACTTAATGGTCTCTCGGCCTTGGAGGGAAGGGTCTACTATGATGACTTCATGTTTCCAATCACAGTTCTGGCTGCTTCCTGGGTGGGTCAACTCTTCCTTCCTTTCTCTATCCCTTCCCTCCAAGCCCAGAAAAGGTAGGATTTCCTGTCTTTCTATACTCGAGAGAAACAGAAGTCAAAACCCAAGAGCAAGAGCGCAATGAGGGAGGAGAAAACAAGAGAAAATCCCAATAGATCAAAAGAATCAAACCCTCTAATCCGGCAGCACTTGCGGCCTGGTGTTGGTTTGAATCAGGCCAGGAAGAGAAGTCGGAGGCAGGGTGGGTTGGAGACTAAGTTCCCGGCCTAACAGATGCTCCTGTCATAGGATCGGTGCTTTCTGAGGCGGTGACAAGGCAGAACTGCCAGCCATCTGCTGGGGGTAGAGGTGGGGGACTGGGTGTGAACGAGTGAGAGACTCTTCTTAGGGGCTTCTGAGCTCTCCCACAGGGCCTTGCCTGGGGCTAGGAAAGCCTTTTCTCACATTTATTCTGGGGCAATGTGCCTGTGTATGTGCGTGTACATGTGCCTGTGTATGTGCGTGTGTATGTGCAGTGTGTGTGTGTGTGTGTGTGTTTGTGTGTGCTGGGGTGGTGAGTCTAAGCCCTGGCAGGGGGCGGGCAACTTGCCTCCTGGGAAGCCCAGGGCCCTGTGGTTGGGGGTGGAAGAAGGCTTCCCCCCTCCTGGGCTGGGGGAGTGAGGAGGCCTCTCTGTCCGACTCTAGGAAAAGGGGGATTTGGAAGGAAGATTATATCAGGAAAAGCCCTGCCTCTTTTCCTGCCAGGATCAGGGAAGCACACCGAGACATGCAAACTTCCACTTACGTATCTTTATGCTTCTCTTGATTCTAGAAAGTACAACTCTATGCTGTATGTTCCCACACTTGACATGTGGAATATGGGAACTATATTGTGCACTGTGGTACTTTGGCACGAGGGCATATAGGTGACGATAGGAAATTCCCACCTGCGACCTTTATTATTGAGCACAACCGGGGGCACATCGTTCCATGAATCCTTTACGTTTGTACAAATCCTCAGTCTTTACACGATGCTTACTATTCCGAGAGGCACAGCTGCCCTGAGACGGGGTTCCTCGCTGACTCCTGAGGGTCAGTCCTTCCTGAGTGACTCCACAATGCCCGGCCTGCAGGCTCACTCTGCCTGCTTCTCTACACACGCCCGCCTTTGCAAAATCCATCCGATTTGGTATTGGCCCCGTCCATACAGATGGGGAACTTTTCCCTGCCTCCTGCCTCCCCCTGCAAACAACAGGCCCTCTCACCAAAAAAGCACTCGCTCCATTTCTGTGGGTATGAGTTGCAAGCAAGATGGCGGTGCCTGGCATCGCTTCAGATTCAGTTAATACGGACAGGAGGCCCGAGCCCCAGCACAGTCCAAAAGGCAAGGGGGCCTAGGTCTCCGCCCTCAGTGGAAGGTGGTGGCCAGCAGGAGGCTTCCCCAAGCATTTCCCCCTCCCTTTCAGGAGGGGCTGCTAGACAGACGGGCGATTCCACAACTTGGGGATCCGGGGCTCCTGTACGGACCCAGAGCTCCAGACCAATTCCTAATTTCCATAGAGAAAGAGTAACAACCCTTTCTAAGCGACCCCGACCCACGAGGCCGCTCAGGGAAGCCGACCCCGGTCTCTCCCGCTACGTTCATTGGGATTCGGGGCTGTGAGTGGAGACGGGGCTGAGGCTGCACATTCGACACCCGGCTCTGGGGAGCCCAAGTGGTGGGGGAGGGATGGGAGGCGGCCCTCTGCCCCCTCACACACCCCGGCTTGGAGAAGGAGATGGGGTGGGAGCGAGCGGGAGGCGGTGGCTTTGCAGGGCGCCCCAGGCCCCTCGGGGAGGTGGGATCGGTGGAGCTCAAGGTTAACTGGTGGTCCCTGTAGCTCAGGCCCGCGCGCCGCGGCCATCAGTCCTCAATGCGCGGCCGGGATGCCCGGTCCGGGAGCGGGTGTTCCACGCCCGCGCTCTGATCTGCATGGTCGGGGTCCCCGGCATCGAGAGAAAGGGCGGGGGTGCCTCACCTACCTTCCCAACCGCCAGGGTCTTCCCGCGCACGCGTCTTCACAGGCTGCGGGAAC
>NW_005871302.1:1029333-1055077 GCF_000147115.1 Myotis lucifugus
CCTCGGAGGAAAGGCGCCGAGATGGCCGGCTGAGAGAGGGTGTGTATGCGTGTGTGTGTGTGTGTGTGTGTGTGTGTGTGAGAGAGAGAGAGAGAGAGAGAACAGACAAGAGAGAAGCCAATCTCAGAAACCGTCAAATGCAGAAACAGACAAAAGGACAGCAGAGTCTGGGGGACAGGAAGAAGCCCCCCTTCGGAAGCCAGCGACAAGTTGTCCCTGGGAGTTGGAAATGTGAGAGGGGCGAGGCGGGTGGAGTCTGAGAAGGGGAGGGGGCGCACAGACCCCCCGCTGGAGGCCACCGATCCCCACAGAGAACGCAGAGCCCAGAGCCGGGAGGAGGAGAGCCCGGGACCCTCCTCCATCTCTGTGCTCCCCCGCCCTCCGCCCTCCCCCCCCCCCCCATCAGGTTCCTCGCCCTGATGTAGCGGGTCTCCTGTTTGATGCTGCAACGGCGAGAATTCCAGCCCCGCCCCCGCCCCCGCCGGGGCGCCCCGCCTGTCTGGGGCTCGTCCTGCCTGGGGGACAGCACCAGGCTGAGGACCGCCCTTCAACCTGTTCCTTTCTTCTGTTCCCTGGGCCTTAACTGGGATCATCCCCATTGAATGAACAGAGGAGTGAGTCCAGAGGGACCGACCTTGGCCAAGGTCAAAGGAAGAGCTTGCAAGTTTCACTTTCCATCCCAGCCCATAGGCCCCCTTGGCGCTTTTCGGCCCTTGGGGTTCCTTGAGTGTCATCTTGAAACCGCAGGCTCTTCTCTTTATTTCTCTCTGAGACGCAAATCGAGGTTCCAACTTACTGAAAATCAGCGACGCTGCCACAGACTGTTGGAGTTCCAGCCGCCCTGGCTCCAAGCCGGCTGGTCTCCAGGAGTTGCCCTGCCTGCTGGCCTGAGACCTGACCCCTTCCTCCTCTGCCTACCCACCGTACCCACCATACCCAGCCCTTTCTTGCAAACAGTTGCCCAGGAGTAGAATGGGGTGTGTCTGAGATCTGAGTCCTAGGCTGCTCTGCCACTAACTCACTGTGGAACTCCAGCCGGCACCTCTTCCGGTCTCAGGTTATTCCCTCTGTATAATGGAGGAGCGGGCTGGGTGATGGGCTTTGCATCCTGATCTGGTTTGCAGGTTACCGTGAGCTTGTACTGCCAGGAGGGGGAAAAGCATCCAAGTGGTGACTTTATTCTATAGCCACTTCAATCTGAAGATAGCAATACGGTAAAGTGAAGTTGTATTTCCATGGTTGGATCTATGTTTCTATTTTCTTTACATTTTATTGATGTATAATATAAGCACAGCAAAGGGTGTTAATATTAAGTGTACGACTTAATGTATTTTTGCATATATGCACATGTGTAACACCATCTAGATCAAGATATTTCCAGCCATATTTCCAGCCTACCAGAAGTCTCCCTTATAACTCCTTCTAATCAATAACCAATTTGAATTAGCCTTCTCAGTTTCTCCATTCCACTTGCCAGGGAATTTTCCTGACTTCTTATTATTCTGCCTCATTTCCTCATCTTCAAAGCTATCAGTGGCCATTAAAGTACCTCTTATGCTTCAAATTTCCTTTTTTTGTTTTTGTTAATCCTCACATGAGAATATTTTTTCCATTGCTTTTCAGAGAGAGTGGAAGGGGGAGAGAGAGAAGTATCGATGGGAGAGAGACACATTGATTGGTTGCCTCCCTCACATACCCAGACTGGGGGTGGGGAGCGAATCCATGTGACTTTGACTGGGAATCAAACCTGAGACCATTCTGTGCATGGGCTGATACTCTAACCACTGAGCAACACCAGCCAGGGCCAAATTTCCTTTTCTTCTTTGGTTTTATCTCTCTGGTTCAGCCAGGAAAGTTTCTCCGATTTTAAAGGCCCATGTGATTAGATTGGTCCTTCCTGAATAATTCAAGATAATCTCCCCATCTCACTGTCCTTGATCATATCTGCAAAGCCCTTTTTGCCTTGTAAGGTTTTATTGATCTTTGTTTTTTAGTGTTTGTTTCATTGATATTTTTATTGTTTATACATTTTCTATTTCATTGATTTCAACTTTTATGTTTATTATTTCCTTCCTTCAGTTTACTTTAAGTGTAATTTACTATATATATACTGAGTGGCCAGATTATTATGACCGGCCAGATTATTATGACCACCCCATCAGTACAATGAAGTGAATTAGTTATGCAAATAATAATAATAATAAAACCTTGAGAGTATTTGCTTAGGAAGTTTTCAATATTCAGCATTTTTGGAAGTGTCAATGAAGTACTGATAGAGTGGTCATAATAATCTGGCCACTCAGTGTGTGTATGTATATATATATATATTGATTTCAGAGAAGGAGGGAGAGGGAGAGAGAGTCAGAAACATCAAAGATGAGAAAGAATCATTGATCGGCTGCCTCCCGCACGCCCCCCACTAGGGATGGAGCCCGCAACCCAGGCAAGTGCCCTTGACCAGAATTGAACCTGGGACCCTTCATTCTGCAGGCCAACCCTCTATCCACTGAGCCAAACTGGCCAGGGCCTAACTTCTTAAGATATAAACTCAGGGAAAACAACATGGAGTTTCTTCCAAAAAATTAAAAATGGAACTGCTGTTTGACCCAGCAATCCCACTTCTGGGAATATATCCTAAGAACCATAAAACACCAATCAGAAAGAATATATGCATGCCTATGTTCATAGCAGTGTTATTTACATAGCTAAGATCTGAAAACAGCCCAAGTGCCCAAAAGATGAATGGTTAAATTTAAAAAAAAAAAAAAAGCTATGGTACATGTATACAATGGAATACTATGCAGCTATAAAAAAGAAGGATCATTTACCCTTTGAGATACCATGGATGGACCTGGAGATTATGGTGCTAAGTGAAATAAGCCAGACACAGAAAGACAAATATCATATGATCTCACTTATTTGTGGAATCTAATGAACAAAATAAATTGACCAACAAAATAAGTCCAGAGTCATGGAGGCATGGAACAGACTGATATAACTCAGAGGGGAGGGGAGGGGGACAGGAAGAGGTAAACTGAAGAATTTATATACATATATGCATAGCCCATCGGTACAGACAATAGTGTGGTAAAGGTGAGGGGGGAGGCAGGAGGGAGAGGATGGGTAGAGGGAGCAAAAAGGGAGAAAATGGGGGACATCTATAATACTGTCAACAACACAAACATACTTTTAAAAAAGATAGAAGCTCAGTATGTTGTTTAATTTTTACAAGTTTTAATGATTTGTCAAATCTGTTATAGATTTTGACTTTAATTCTGCTTTGGTCAGAAAGCATACTTTGTATAACATCAATCCTTTTAAATTTATTGAGAATTCTTTTATTGCCTACATTATGAGCCAATACTCATATGAAAAGATGATCAAGCACATTAACAAACATGGACTCTATTACAATTCACCCCTGGTGTTTGACTAAAATGTGTCATTTCATTTAATTAAATTTGAACTTTTCTGTGTAAGCCATTACGATGTTTTATGAGGGCTACAGCCTGAAGCCAGTAAATGGAGGTGAAAATTCTATTGAATGCCTTGTTCAAGGGCCCAGGGTTATGTATTTTTAGAAATGAATGCCCTGGTCGCTCCCAATAATGTCTGGAACTCTGAAGAGGATAGTGTCTTGGTGAGGCCTTGTATTGTGGCTTTAGTATGTGCAAAGATATGTCTGACCTTGATTTTTATTTTTGGGGCATCTGTGAAACAAGAACATCCCAATAGTTCTTTACCCCAAAGGGGGTGACTTGGAAGAAAGAGCTGTTGTTGTCCTCAGTGTCGGACCAGACAGCTAGGTCATTGGCAATGGCCTGAAGGTCTGAAAAAATGTGCGGATGATGCCAATTGTTGGCCAAGGCATCCTCTATTGCTAACATGACTGTTGACATTTGGCTAATGGTGTGGACCCTTGAGGCCTGTCCTTTATCAGCGATGTCTCTTCAGGGTTGAGAGGCACAGACAGAAAGCAAGGCTCATCTGGTATGGTTGTGCTGCCATCCTTAAAATATATGACTCCCCTTTGCTGTTCACTCAGTTGATTCCAAGGGGCTCCCCAAGTAGCCAAGGGGTCTGGGAGGGAAATGACCTTCTCCAGTACCGTGGTATTTGGCCAGGAACTGAGGGCAGGGGAGGCTACCCCCTCCTTCAGGTGGAATACGCTATTAGATCAAGTTTTGATCTGTCCTGTAGATATCATTCTCCTTTTAGCAAGGAGGCCTCTATGGCCATGCTGAGCTCGTGGGTGAGTTGTTATGCAGCAATAGAAAACTGGAATAAATAATAGCCAATATTTATTGAGTACTAACCACCATACCACTTGGGCTCTTTTATGGCTATGAGGTTTTTTCCCTTTTTTAAAAAAATATATTTTTATTGATTTCAGAGAGAAATGGAGGAGAGAGAGATAGAAACATCAATGATGAGAGAGAATCATTGATTGACTGCACACCCCACACTGGGGATCAAACCCGCAACCCCGGCATGTGCCCTGACAGGGAATCGAACCGTGACCTTCTGGTTCATAGGTCAACACTCAACCACTGATCCACGCCAGCCACTCTATCTATCTATCTATCATCTATCTATCTATCTATCTATCTATCTATCTATCTATCTATCTCTCTATCTATCTATCTATCTATAATTTACTTTGTTTCTGTGACTGAGGAGAAGGTCGGACATTCTCTGGTTAGGTCTTAAGAGTGGTGGAAAGCAAGGTGTTTGGAGGCAGGCAGACCGAAGTTTGACTCATGGCTCTGCACTCACTGTGCAACCTCAGGCACCTTGATCACCTGCCTGAGCCCCAGCGCCCTTCCCTTGGCTTTAACATTCAGATCATTCCTTGAGACAGTTACATAGATAATGTATGGGAATATCCTAACATAGTTCCTGTCATGGAGTAAGCCTTCAAATACTGTTAGTTATACTTTTTTATTACCTGATTTACATCTCAGCTATTTACTCTCCATGGACCAACCTGAACCTCCGTTTCTTCATCTGTTATGTGAATGATAAACATCTCAGAGATGTTCTGAAACCTCTTCCAGTGTTTCACACTGCAGCACATTCCCTCAGTGTCACAGATCGGGGCACAAACACCAAGGATCCCCCAACCCATTGTCATGGGGCCTCCAACGCGCGGGAAGACAAGTATCTCCACAATGTAGCAGCTCTTATAATACAACCCCACACACACTCTTGCTCTACCCAGTTCATCAGCATCCCAGACACTGTCTGTGTACCCTCAGCTCTGATTCTTTTGCATAACATAGTGGTTGAAAGCTTGCTGTCCTGGACTCAGACTGTCCTGTGTTCTAATCCCAGGTCTTCCTCTTATTAACTATATGAACGTGGGACAAATTTCTTATCTTCTCTAAAATATAAACGCAAATCGGGACTAATTGATGTCTATCTTTCA
Organism: Myotis lucifugus; assembly: GCF_000147115.1. Lineage (NCBI taxonomy): Eukaryota > Metazoa > Chordata > Mammalia > Chiroptera > Vespertilionidae > Myotis > Myotis lucifugus. The sequence goes on from NW_005871302.1 coordinate 1,034,762, forward strand.
ATGTACCATCACAGAGAAGGCTAACTCCGACTCCTAAAGTTTAGTGAAAAAATAGTTACTGGATACCAAATTAGATTTTAATAATAAACTTGCTATTTTTTTTATTTTTTTTTAAAATATATTTTATTGATTTTTTACAGAGAGGAAGGGAGAGAGATAGAGAGTTAGAAACATCGATGAGAGAGAAACATCGATCAGCTGCCTCCTGCACATCTCCTACTGGGGATGTTCCCCTCAACCCAGGTACATGCCCCTGACCGGAATCGAACCTGGGACCTTTCAGTCCGCAAGCCGACGCTCTATCTACTGAGCCAAACAGGTTTTGGCAAACTTGCTATTTTTTAAAATATCTCTTTATTCAGAGAGGAAGGGAGAGGGAGAGAGAGATAGAAACATCAATGATGAGAGAGAATCATTGACTGACTGCCTCCTGCGCACACACACACACACACACACACACACCCCACTGGGGATGGAGCCTGCAACCCAGGCATGTGCCCTTGGCTGGAATCAAACCCGGGACCCCTCAGCCCACAGGCTGACACTCTATCCACTGAACCAAACCAGCTAGGGCTAAACTTGCTATTTTTAACCACAGGTCCTATCTATCATAAAAGAATAAAAGAGCTCAGTTCTTCATTTTCAGAAGGGGGGGGGGCTATGGCATGGAGAAATTAATTTAGACCCAAGATGACTTTTTTTGGCAGCGTGGGTCACTCAAAGAAAACCAATGACTAAGAGGAGGGAAAAGGTTGTGACGTCAGATTACTGGGGTCTCAGAACACAAAAGGGAGCTTCCCCTGCACAGAAATGGCTTTACCGTTAGTCCTGGGTGGACAGGGACATAGCTGGGTCAGTAGTTTTCCAATGTTTTTATCAGCCCCCCATATATATTCATATTCATATGTCAGGGGGAGCACACTGGGTCATGACAGGACATTCTAGTGTTTTTCTGATCACTGTATATCAAGTTTTATACAGCTCATCAATGAGTTCCAACCTCAGTTTGAAAACTCCAATTTAGATTCTTTCTTTATATCACTTTCATTATAAACCAAAGAAAGGCTCATTCTCATTCCATCCTTGATCTGTCAACATAAATCTTCCAGAGCTACATAAATTACAATTCTCCCAAGTAAACAGGAGAAATTTCACTAGAATTGTCTTGGTATTGCCTGTGGCTAGTGCTTCTCCTTGACAATAAACCAATAATAATAATAATAATAATAATAATAATAATAATGGCATAGTTACTTGGATTGAATCCTGTCTCTGCCTCTAGTTGGCTATCTCACCTGTATACTGGAAATAATGATAATAATAATAATAATAATAATAATAATAGTGTTTGCCTCTTGGGTAAGCAAGGTAAGACAATTAATATAGGGCCTGGGACACAGTAAGTTCTCAAAACTGTTGGCAACTATGTTATTTATTACTTTTTAAACTGGCAGTGTTGTTTCTTGCAGCAGAGACCTGAACGTAGCTCAGTCATAAGCAGCGCTCACCTAAGGGAAGAAACTCTTAGCAGTAAATAGGCATCTTTGTAGTTCCTCTTTGGACCTGCCTTACCGGAGACCGACACTAGAGGGTGCTCCGTGCTCAGAAAGCCACATGTTTCCAGGTGCAGAGAACTCTGCCAGGGAGCGTTTGGACTGCTTGTTCTGAAACTTGCCCTTGATTTAAAGTGCAGTCGCTGCTGCGTTGGTTCCGAAACTAAGGACTTTGGGAGAATTAGGAGGGGACAGCAAGTGGCTGTATCTAGCAGAAATCTGGCTCCCCCAAACTTTCACCCATTGACTTTCAGCTGGGCTGTGGCCTTCCAGAAAACTAGGGCAGTGTCTTATTCATCCATCATAGCAGCATTTAAAAAAATATTTTTTTAAAATATGTTTTATTGATTTTTTACAGAGAGGAAGGGAGAGGGATAGAGAGTTAGAAACATTGATGAGAGAGAAACATTGATCAGCTGCCTCCTGCACACCCCCTACTGGGGATGTGCCCGCAACCAAGGTACATGCCCTTGAGCGGAATCGAACCTGGGACCCTTGAGTCCGCAGGCCGACGCTCTATCCACTGAGCCAAACCAGTCAGGGCTAAAAAAAATTTTTTTTAAATTAATTTCAGAGAGAAAAGGAGAGGGAGATAGAAACATCAATGATGAGAGAAAATCATTGCTCAGCTGCCTCCTTCATGCCCCCCACTGGGGACTGAGCCCACACCCTGGCATGTACCCTGACTGGGAATCAAACTGTAACCTCCAGGTTCACAGGTCAACGCTTAACCACTGAATCACATCGGCCAGGCATCAAGGACATTCTTAAGGGAAACTATCAGTGCACGGTGGTAAGAATGCAATGACTACTAGTTCCACTTGGTCCCATAGCAGCTTTATCCACCACTGCTCTTGCACCATCATTGTAAACTGTGCCAATGTCATTGCAGCGAAAAAGACACATTATGACTTAGTGCTGGATTTCACAGACCCCCTGGAAAGTCTAGAGCCCCCAAGAAGTCTGTGGGCCAGATTTTGAGAACCACTGTTCTAGTTCATTCATTCAAACATTTTAATGGAGCACCTGATGTAATGCTAGGTCTTATTCTAGGCCCTGGGGCCCCGGGGGGGGGGGGACTGGCATTCTTGAGGGGAGACAGACCGTGAACATGTGCACACAAATAGGACATGTTCAGGTGATGGTGCCACAGAGGGCAAGCATATCGCTGGGGATGGAGACAATACTAGGAAGGTCAGGGAAGACCACTCAGAGGGGACATTTGCGTGGAGATCTAATTGATAATGAAAGCGAGATAGTCTGATGGTGTCTGGTTAAAATGCAGTGCTCAAGAGGCCAGGGACCTAGCACAGGTCACACTTGATTAAGAAGACATCGGTGCACTTGATAGATCCTCCCTTCCCCCAACTGGTGGGTGGAGTATGGCGTAACTTGTAAGTCAAGGCCCCACTCTATGTACCTTATATGGACTATACATTGGACCACCAATCCACACCTGCCACATACCCTAAGCCCTTGTTCTATACGGACCATACAGTAAGCCACCAATCAGTGTGCCCCGAGTACACTAAGCCCCCACCCCTTCCCATTCCGCCCCTCAAAAGGCGTGCTCACCCCTGCACGTGCTGCTGTTCCCTTGCGAGACAGCCCGGCAGGTCCTTCTCCTCTGATAAAGCCTGTAGTCCTGGTTTTCGGCCTCTGTCTGATCTTTCAGCACTGGGTTGCAAAGAATAAAAAAACCTGTGTTCTGACTCCTCTTTCCACCAAAGTAATCTCCTTAAAAAAATTTTTTTTATTGATTTGAGAGAGGAAGGGAGAGGGAGAGAGAAACATCAATGATGAGAGAGAATCATTGGTGGGCTGCCTCCTGCGTGCCCCACACTGGGGATGGAGCCCACAACCCAGGCATGTGCCCTGACCGGGAATCGAACCGTGACCTCCTGGTTCATAGGTCAATGCTCAACCACTGGGCCACACCAGCTGGGCAAGCTATACTCTACCTCTCTGAGCTTCAGGTTCCAAGTTCCTTATGGAAAATGAGGATGGCAAGAGCTGCCTGGCCTGCCTCCGACAGAGTGGAGTTCAGATGCCTGAAGATGCTCTGGAAAGTTCTTCACACTTTGTAAAGGTGAGTGTGGCCTATCCAATCAGGCTCAGCTACCTTCACTTGCAGACAACTGGGCTGCAGGCTCTCTCACCCCCAGTGCAAGGTCACCTCGGCCAACTTACCCCGCTACCCTCCCTCCTTTTTCAAGGACATCTTAGTTGAGTCAGAGCTCTTCCCTTCCAGATGAGGGCTCTTGATTTGAGGAGAATAAGAAAAAGGACTTGACGCCAATCCCTATTTGTGAAACTTCTCCTTTCTTTCTAATGGTAATCCGAGCTCATTGACATTTTTAAAAATCCTGCCCCCTAAATCAATATATTTGAATTGCTAACAACCCTGTCTTCTTTGTTTTTATCCAAGTCCTAGAGTAAAATGCAAAGCCCTGCACAGAAGGCTGGAGAAGCCCCCTCCACTCCATCCCACCCCAGACCTCCCTCCAGATGCTACTGGGCTTGTCCTCTGTTGTTTCACCAACTTCTAAGTATTGTGTGAGACATATGTCACATCTCCCGCTTGCTCCCTGGCTGTGTCTGATGTTCGGCTAAATTGCAAAAAAGGTCTCCTGCAGATTGCTCCCCCAAGGGGTTCTCTTATATTAAGAAATGCATGGTTAGCCCTAACCGGTTTGGCTCAGTGGATAGAGCGTCAGCCTGCGGACTGAAAGGGTACCAGGTTCGATTCCGGTCAAGGGCATGTACCTTGGTTGCAGGCACATCCCCAGTGGGGAGTGTGCAGGAGGCAGCTGATCGATGTTTCTAACTCTCTATCCTTCTCCCTTCCTCTCTATAAAAAATCAATAAAAATATTTTTTAAAAAAGAAAGAAATGCATGGTTATATGAAGACATGCTGTTCACTTTGGTTCTCAGAGTATTTAACTCAGTTCATTTTGCAGAGAGCAAAGAAGGCGCAGGGCCATGTTGGAACTAAAAAGCTGAAATACTAACTTTTAACTCATTTTTCTTTTTTAACAGTTCTGGCCAAGGAAGGTGGACAGCAGGGAGGAAGGGGATGAGATGAAGTGGGGAGAAGCCCAACCCCCAAACCTGGCGTTTATGGGCCTAAAGAGTGGTGAGGGCGCTGGCAGGATTAACCCCGCTAGATCCCGGCCATGGATGCCAGGAGGAGGAACAAGGTGCAGCTGCATTTGGTGGCATCTGCCACAGTGTCCCCTCGGCCGGAGATCAAGTAGCATTTGGTCCAGAATTGGTTAAGATGCTCCACGCAAGGCTCAGGTTCAGCTCCCAGGTGGGTGGTGTCCTAAGCAGGGTGAGGCTGGCGGTCCTTAGGTCCCCAAACGGGGTGAGAGGTTGAGCGACAAGGGGAGACCGGGGAGAGGCCCAGGGTGGGGGAACACTGCAGGCAAAATCCTCAGCTCTGGCCCCTTCTGGTCAAAAGCTGAGTGAGTGAGAGGGGAGTGTGACGTCGCCCGAGGTGGCCCAGGTGGGCACAGAGGTCTCGAGCTGCGGCCACTTGTCCAGCCCTCTGCCTTGTTCCGGGAGCGGGGGCGCGGTCCCCAGGGCTCCTGCCTGTGCAGTGAGCTCCAGCCGGGTGGTTCCAGCCTTGGGCAGCCCGCAGGCTCCGGGAGCGGGGCCGGGTGCCTGGCCACTCAGGGCGGCCGGCAGGGGTCAGTGTTTGGCCGCACGTGAGCAGGCAGCAGCCAGCGGCTGCATGGGGTTCCTCCAGTTGGGTTTTGTCCCGACCAATCTGTCTGGACTTGTTCACCACCATTGTCTGTGTTCTCGCCTAGCGGGACCCCCACATCTCTCCTGGCTCTCCCGGGCTGCCCCTCCCAAGTAAGGGTGCCTGCACCCCTGCATAAGCGAACGGCACTCCACCGATGGCGTCATGCTACACAGTGGTGCCAAATTGGAAAGAGGGTGGGGCTTGGAGTCAGGTTCCTGCTCTGTCAATTACCAGCTGTGTGACTTTGGGCAAACCACTTTGCCTCTCTGTGTCAAGTTTCTCGTCTTCAAAAATGAGCTAATGACAATAAAAATTAAAATTGGAACTTCCATTTGACCCAGTAATCGCACTTCTACGAATATATCCCCAAAACACAGAAACACCAATCAGAAAGGATATATGCCCCCCTTTGTTCATAGCAGCACAATTTACAATAGCTGAGATTTGGAAACAGCCTAAGTGCTGTTTCAGCAGATGAGTGGATTAGAAAACTGTGGTACATCTACACAATGGAATACTATGCTGCGGTAAAAAAGAAGGAATTCTTGCCATTTGCTACAACATGGGTGGAACTGGAGAGCCATTGTGCTAAGCGAAATAAGCCAGTCAGAGAAAGATAAATATCACATGATCTCACTCATTTGTGGAATACAATGAACATAAACTGATGAACAAAAATAGAACCAGAGACAAAGAAGCATCGAACAGACTGTCTGTCCAACCTATGAGGGAAGGTGGGAGTGAGGGGGTAAGATATCAACCAAAGGACTTGTATGCATGCATACGAGCATAACCAATGGACACAGACATTAGGGGGGTGAAGGCATGTGCTGGGGGGTGGGAGTGGCCGGGGGAGGTCAATGGGGAAAAAGAAGACTTATGTAATACTTTAAACAATAAAGAATTTAAATAATAAAAAAAGAATAGCTGTTATGCGATGTGCCCAAGATTTATATGCCATATGCTCTGTATACTATCATCTCAGGGCTTAATTTGAGGACACTGTGGCTCAGAGAGAATTAGCTGCAGGAGGTGGCAGGGTCGGCATCTGAACCCAGGACTGGCCCTTTCACCATGTTACCCTGCCTTGCAGCGCTACAGTGAGAATGAAAATGTGAACATTTTATGATTATTCTCTCCTGACACTTAGGCCTGGGTCCTGGTGGGTGCTCTCTCCTACTAAGAAGAGAAATAGGGGAAGGCATTTTTCAGTTGTTAGAAACGTCCCCTGTTGGTGGGCTTGTGAAACCAGCCACTAGAATACAAGCTCCGGAAGGGTAGGGACCTCATCTGTCTTGCTCACGGCTCTGAGCCTGTTGCTCAACGTAGTTCCTGACGCACAATAAATATGGCGGAGTATATAAATTCATACACCTCTTTAATTCATTCCAAGACAGATCCTGATATAGAGCCATTTTTCATTTCAACCGTTCCATTACCAGGCAAGCGACACTAATCACTAGCTCTAATGGCCATTATCTAATTGAATTAAAGGGGTTATTGGATCTCCTGAAACTCCTACCCACCTTCCATTGCCTAAGTCAAGGGGATTTGATAACAGCCTTTTTATTAGAATGTTCACAAGATAAATTAAGTAAACCAGCTTAATGACTCGTTTTTGTGACCAATGACATTGAGAATAAGATGTTGGGAAATGACAGATGCGGCAAAACGGAAGTGTGAGAAAATGCTGTGGGCCTGTGGCTCCAAATTCCTATCATGTTCTCTCCCCTGTGGCCCCAGGGCTTCCGAAACTCTCAGCCTCACCTCCATCCTCACCCGCCTCAATAATCCACTGTCCTTGTCCAAAGCATTTTGAGGACCTTGATGCTTGTGATGCTGATCAAGGGGGAGGCCTCAAATACCAAGTCCTAGACCAGTGATGGCGAACCTTTTGAGCTCGGCGTGTCAGCATTTTGAAAAACCCTAACTTAACTCTGGTGCCGTGTCACCTATAGAAATTTTTTGATATTTGCAACCATAGTAAAACAAAGGCTTACATTTTTGATATTTATTTTATATATTTAAATGCCATTTAACAAAGAAAAATCAACCCAAAAAATGAGTTCGCGTGTCACCTCTGACACGCGTGCCATAGGTTCGCCATCACTGGCCTAGACAGACATGTGAATATTGACCAATAGGATGGCAACAACAGGAGAGCAGAGAAAAGGCAGCCTTTTGTCCAAAGCCAGGTATAGGCTAAGGAGGAAAACTGGAACATAAAACAGGCTGACTACATGGACTGTCTCCCTAAAAGTCCATTTTTATTTTTTTAAATATATTTTATTTGATTTTTTACAGAGAGGAAGGGAAAGGGATAGAGAGATAGAAACGTCGATGAGAGAAACATCGATCAGCTGCCTTCTGCACACCCCCAACTGGGGATTTGCCTGCAACCAAGGTACATGCCCTTGACCGGAATCGAACCTGGGACCTTTCAGGCCGATGCTCTATCCACTGAGCCAAACCAGTTAGGGCCCTAAAAGTCCATTTTTAAAACAACGTAGAATAATCAAAATGTATGGGTTGGGTTTGGTTTTGGCAGTGGTGCGGTGGGAAGGACAGAGACCTGGATTTGAGTCCTGAATCAGCTAACTTCTTGGCTTAGCCTCTCAGCTTGTTTGTTTTTTAAACTCTAAGTGGGGGCGGCACTCTCTCGGTAGAGTCTATCTCCGACTTCCATTTTTCTCCGACTTCCATTTTTCTCCCCCCTCCCTTTTGCTGGGAAGTGTCATTAGAAAGTCTCATCCATTTAGGGATTTAACTGCTACCTATATGGGGTGATGACTGATTTTTCATTGATACCTAAATATTTTCAAATTCTGAGACTCTGGATTTATTTAATCCTTCGGTCTTAGCTGGTTTGCACCCGTGCTGCTTAGACAGGGAGAGAAAGGTGGGCTTCCCTGCTTACTTCCAGGTGGAGGTAAACGTCCAGGTTTTTCACTTGATCGCTCTTGATACCCCAGGGGGGGCTATTCTTCATTACTGCTGGGCAGGGAGCCCCAGAGTTCTGCTTGCCCCCACCAGTCCCCAGGGACACCACGGTGGGGGTGTCCTTGTTATCACTGGGTAATGGGGAAAGTCCTGCCTCTCCACTAGGCCTCCTCTGACAGCGCGGTAGTGGAGAGAGGAAGAGCACCTTATAACCGCCAGGTGGAGGAGTTCAGGGAGGTTATTGGCTGCAGGAATGAAGGTCCCCGATCCCTACTTGGCCGTTACTGATCCCACCCCAGTGGGCATGTTAAGGGGGCCTTGTTACAGCCTCACCCTCGAAAGAGTGGAAGTCCTGGCTCCTCACTCAACCTGTGCTAACATGGATGGAGCCGCATTTGTCCCCAGGTGTCTGGCTGGAGTAGAGTGGTTATTTTCTAAAAATTTCCTGTCTTGTGGGGCTGTCCCGCTCCTGGTCCTTGGCTAGTGAGAGCAGGCTTTTTGTTGGGGCTTTGTTTGTCTGCACCCACTGGCCCTTCTGGGTCGCTGTTCCAAGTGTTGGCTCCATGAAACAAAAAGCAAACTGAGTGAACTCACCACTGTGTCATCACCGAGGTCTAGGGCCAGCCTTGCCTTCTCTCCGCCTTTCAAGTCTTCCTGCTGTTGTCTTACAGCTAATGCCTAGGGTTCCAGTTACGCTTAGTGAGAAGAATGGGGGAAAGTACAGCTCCTCCATCTTCTTCAGCAGTGGAATTCTTTTGCTTTCTTGTTTTTAAACAAGCGAAACTCTAGAGAGAGCAAGCAGAGAGCAGTTTTAGTCTTTCTCATGTGTCTTTCAACCTAATCTGGGCCTCATTTTTCTTATGGATGAAATGTCAGGCGGATTCATTGCTTTATCAGTCAATTCTAGTTATAAACATATGTGTGTGTGTTCAGATTAACATCAATACTCTGAACTTTTGTCCAATCTAAATTCGGCCTCCCAAAGCCTAGGCCTACTTTAGGGCCCACCTATGGTAGAAAAGGGGGTCTTTGCCTTTTTACTATTTCCCCACCTTACTCCTGTACTGCCTTCATCGGTGCTGGAATGAGAAAAGGCGAGGAAAGACAGGGGCAGAACAAACCTTATGTGACCAGGACAGTTTTAACCAGCTGTTGGAGCTCTCTTGGTATGGGCAATGTCCGAAGGGCAACTCTTTCTAATGGGGCACTTTTGTGGGGGTTTTAAGAGCCCCCCCACCTCTGGCTATTCTTTAAAATCAAAATACCAATAATTAGGCAACTCCCCTTGTTGGGCCATGAGCCATCCAAACCTGATTCTGCATTCCCTGTTCAATGGCTGCAATGCCTTCTCCTTCCTCCTTTCACCATATCCTGCCCTTTCTTCAAGGCTCCTGTAGCCCCTTTTTCTGGAAGCCTTCCGTGACTACTCCAACTAGCTTCATTTTGCAAGCTCCGCCCACCTTTCCGCTGTCAACTCCTGCTTCATAAGGGCTGGTTTTGTCTCTGCCGTGGATGCTGTGCGCCTTGGGTTGGAGTGGAGAGCACAAGGCTTCCAATCAGACAGTCTGAGTGCAGACCCCAGCTCTAGTACTAAGTAGCTACATGACTTTAGGAGGTTACGTCACTTCTCTGAGCCTCAGTCTTCTCATCTGCAAAATGAGGGAAAGAATTACAATGACGCTGGTTGTTCTGAGATTGAGAGAGATGAAGTAGGAGAGGAAACGGAACAGTCACAGGCGTGCTGTCACCTCTGCAGGGCCATTCGGCTGGCTTACAATCAGAATATGACCTCCTCAGCATCTTTCTACCAGGCTCAAGTCTGCCAGCGCCATCTGGACAGGGTCCACCCCCCTCGCCGCCTGGCCCCTCCCAGAGAGGGAGACAAATCCTGCTGATGTGGCAGAACTGGAGATTTTGGCAAAAAGAGTTCATGATTGTGTTCTTCTTCAGCCCAGAGGTGGCTGGGAAAGCTATTCCAAAGCCAAGACAAGTAGTTTCCTGGAAAAAGAAGGCCTTGTTTCCTGGACTGGCTCCTCAGCTGGTAATTAAATGACCAATAAAGCAGAGCTCATAACATTGATGAGCTTGGGCCGCGTCACTGCCATGGTATCCAAGCACCAGTCCATCTGGGATTTCATTTGCTGATGGACAAAGGAGGATGTGCTCCAATACACATCCTGAGTGGTGGGGGCGGGGAGGGGGGAGAGAGGATGGGAATAATGCTCTCCAGAGACTCCTCTGTGTTCTATGATGTAAATAGTCATGTCTACACAGACTTCCCCAACCACACTCAGTTATCTGGATCTCTTGGACTCTGTGTATTTTTCCTTTGCCCTTTGTGAAGCCTTGAAAAGCGTGAGTTATCTATGATGTTGTGCACACAGAGATCTCTTCAAGATGTGCAAGAGTGAAAGGCGTGTTTGTTTAAGGTCACATGGCCATCAAATATGACCATAGGTTCCAAAATTTGAAAGGAAGCTAAAATTATAGTTCCCAAACCGGATATTTTCCAGTGTCCAGATGTTCAGCGGCATGCAAACCAAATGTCTAGGTTGTGAGCTAGGGTTGTTTTTTCCCCTTTTCTCAGTTTATATCCAGATGTTGAGTCTAACTGGACAGAAGCCTAGAGAAGAGATAAAAACTTCATGCCCGCAGTGAGTCTGTTCCCTAGCCTCTCTGGCTCCTCATGCCTGGCTCCTCATGCCTGGCTCCTCATGCCTGGCTCCTCATGCCTGCTTCCTCTTCACATCTCCCACATCCTCCCGCCAGCTCCCCTGCACCACAGCAAACGAAGCTCACATCCAGAAACAACACTGCCCTTGGCAGCTGGGTCTACACAGGCAGACTGGTTATCTCAAAGGAAAAATCATATTGATTATTCAGAATCATTCCTTCCTCAGAGTAGAGTACCTCCCTAGCAGACCTCACAGGAGAACAAGGTTGGGCCAAGAAGTGTAGCAGGAGGTCCCAGGGGCTGCAGGAAATCCGGGCCAGGAGGTGGAGAGGGATTTCAGAGGAGACATGTGTGTATCAGCATCCCAGAGGTCTAGGGTGGATATGATCTCAGAAGTTTAGATCTCTCCACAGGCAAGAGCAGAGACAGAGGACTGAAGCCTGGGGACAGGACTTGAAATGGAAGAAATGTGTAAAAGACAGGGATAGAAATCAGGCAGTTGGTAACCCAGGTGGTTGGTAACAGAATAGGCCATCCTCACTCAGCTGGTTTTGAATAGGGAAAACACCCTGGAAAAAGATCAGAATGCAACTCTCCCTGTCTCCTCTAACAAGATACTAATGAATTCCTCTCCTTTGTAGATATTCTACCAATGAAATGGAAGCAGTCCAGAGCGGGGAAGAGAGAGCCTCATTCTGGCTGGAACTGGACATCATCCCCTCACCTCTGGCCGAAGTCATGGCGACACAGCTACACTCAAGGTCAAAGTTCTTCTACCACCAACTTTAACTCCTTCCCACCTAGGAAGGGGGGACCTGGAGCCAAGTCTACACCAGACACACCTCTCCAGTGGTTAAGGAGGTGGAGGCTGGACTGTCCCCTGGCAACTGCGCCCACTGCCAAGAGCAGGACAGACATGGTCCTGCTGGATGACACTATGCCCGGAGACTGCACAAGCCAGGCCCTTAGGATTACCTGCCCTGGGGAATTCAGAGGTGGGGCTGGGAAGGGCCTACACACACCTGAAGGGCAGCTGGGACCAAACTTTTGATGAAACTCTGCTCCAGGAACATGGGGCCTCCTCACCTCAGAGTCTAGCAGGCCCCTGGCAGCATGGGCTGGTGTCCCCTGGTGCGTGAGCCCTTTGGCAGCCTGGTTTTGGAGTTACCTTCCTCGCCTGTCCCAGGCACTTTCTCTGCTTCTCTCTGTCTCACTCTTTCCCTTTTTCATTCTCACTCTCTCTCCTTTTCCTTTTTAATCTTTTAAAGTATGATTTTCTTTTTTCTTTCTTATTTCCTCCACAATTTTCCCTGTCTCATTTATCTTTCCCCATATTTCATGCTATTTTCTCTCCCCATTCCTTTTTATATGATCTCCAAAACAGTTTCTTCTCAGAGCTGATTCTCTGAGAGATGAGGCTTTGGTCCTTAAATTTGTATTGTTAGTGGCAGTTAAATTTTTCCTGCAAAGCATTTCTATATTTTTCTAGTTTTTCATTTTTAAAAAATTATATATATATAACAAAAAGAGCTGCCACTTATTTGATTAAAAAGAAAAGAGAAAAATCCATTTTTCTCTCCCTCCCCACCCCCCACCCCTGCCCCTGACCTTCAATATATCAAGCAGAGTTTTATCACCATCTGCAGGGACAGCCCTGCCACCTGCTACAGAGTTGGTGGGCTGATGACAGTTTGTGGATGTTGTCACCTCACAAGTTCAGGGTCACCATTAGTAACAGTCCCTGGTGGCTAAACCCACTTCAGCAACTTTATTTTTTTTAAGAGAAATATATTCACATGGTTAAAACAGATGTGTGTACAAAGTGGAAAATACCCCTCCCACACTGCCTGCATCTCTCCCTTCTCACCATCACCCCATCCCCTTAGAGGAAACCCTTGTGATTAGTCTCTGATATGGCCTCCCAGATTGTCTTTATGCAAATGAAAATTACTGTGACAATATATTCTTATTTCCCCATCGTATTTATTTTTAATATGCTTTATTTTATTAAAATATGTTTTTCTTGATTTTAGAGAGAGAGGAGAGGAAGGGACAGGGAGAGAAATATTGATAAGCTGCCTCCTGCACGCCCCCTACTGGGGATCGAGCCAGAAACCTGGGCATGTGCCCTGACCAGGTATCAAACTGGTAACCTCTCGGTGCATGGGATGATGCTCCACCAACTGAGCCACACCAGCCAGGGCTCCCTTCCCCCTTTTTAAACAAAAGGTAGACCACTACAATCCTATTAGATATATTTTTTTCACTTAACAATAAACCTTTTCTTAATTATTAATAAAATAAAACTACTAACTTTATTAATAAATGTTTATTGAATAATGACCATGTGCGAAACACTGTGCTGGGCAGTGTGGGACATACAAAGGTGAATGTAACATATTCAAGGATCCTCCAATCCTAGTGAAAGAGCCTGACAGGCTCATCCACAAATAACGACTCGACTCTGTTTACAGAGTTTTCACTAATGTTGCCTCATGCAATCCTTCTCACAATGCGGGGAGGTAATAATTTTTTTTAATATATATTTTTATTGATTTTAGAGAGGAAGGGAGAGGGAGAGAGAGATGGAAACATCAATGATGAGAGAGAATCATCGATCAGCTGCCTCCCGCACGTCGATTGGGCCCAAAACCCAGGCACATGCCCCCGACTGGAATCGAACCTGAGACCCTTCAGTCCACAGGCCAACGCTCTATCCACTGAGCCAAACCAGCTAGGGTGGAGGTAATAATCTTAATCTCCATTTAACAGATGAAGAACCTGGTGGGTAGAGCCAGGACTTGAATCTAGGTTGTACACCCACATTCTGTGTGCTTCCTGTGCACACATTACCTCCCCTCTCATATCCTCTCCCACCCCATCAACCTTTTACTTCCTCCTACCTGCCAGAACTTTCCCACCTCTAGATCTCTGAGCACATGGAGCCCCCTCATCCCAACTCTGTGTTCAGAATCCTACCCATTTTTCAGAGTCCTCCCTCTTCTATGCTCTCATTGCTCCTGATTTATAGTGTGGTTGTTTTTTTTAAGCTACAGAGTTTAAGGACTATACTGTGTGAATTGTTAAGGCTGCAAATGTGAATAGGAATTTGACCGTATATGGCCTTTGGGGGGACATAATGCAGAGTTTAGGCTTTATTCAGAAGGACTTAGAGAAGGGAATGCTGAAGAGTTTGGAATAAAGAAGTGACTTAAAGGACTAAGAAGAGAAGGAGGGTGTTGTGGTACGATAGGCATTTCATTAAGTGCTGTAAGATAGCATTACAATCTTATCTCTCAGTTACCAGTGGAAGGCAACCACGTGTCAAATAAACTTTTACTTTATTATGAAAATGATTTATAGATTTACTTTCAAAAGTGGTTTGAGCTCTGGCCGGGTAGCCCAGTTAGTTAGAGCATCGTCATATGTCACGATTGCGGGTTCAATCCCTGGTCAGGGCACATACAAGAATTAACCAATGGATGCATAAATAAGTGGAATGTGGAACAACAAATGGAATGGGGACCACACCAGAGTCAGGTTGAGAGGGGAAAGTGATGACATCAACCGTGTGGACCATAAGATTAGCCCAGAGAAGCCCAGGGCAGGAAATTCTCTTGCAGGTAATTGGGACTGGGTGATGTATCATTAGCTAATTCGGTTCTCTGATGGAGGTTCAGGACTAGGGGGTGGAGGGATCTCATTCCCACTTGGCTTTCTCCTCAGATTCTCTTGCAGCTTTGCAGTTTCCTGCTCTTACAGAAGATATGGACTGAGGTGTGGTATAAGCTGCAGAGCAAACCTCAGCAGCCTCTATACTAAACCGAGGCGGCAGGGATGACCCACCTCAGCTCAGCCACGAGACAACCCCTCGGCAACATGGAGCCAGACCTCTCAGCCTAGAGTCACGCTTCCGCCCAAAATGATCCTGGGCCACGAAACATTCAGAGTAAAAAGAGTATATGGAGCAGGTTGAGATGCTTCCAAGGAGACTTTCTCAGATACAGATGAAATGTTTTTATTGGGGAAGGGCTTGCCTCGATCACCCAAATCATCTCTGAAACAAAGCAGTCAGTCCCAATCACTCACACCTGGGTTAAAAGAGATGCATTGCTTTGCAGGTGAATGGGGAACCCTGCAGTTCAGAGCCATGGCTTCCTGCCCAGGAAAGCAGCATCAGGAAAGGACACAGCTGATTCTCAGTTGCAAGGCCCAGGAAATAGTTCCGCCTACAAGGCCAAGTCCTAGTAAGCTCCATCTCCGGACATGCTGGGAAGAAGGCAACTGTCGTTTTAGTTGTCACCTCCACACATGCTCCACTAAGGTCCCTGACTGTGCCGAGCGGGCAAGGCCATGGGTGAGCCTGAGAGGGGGTGGTGAAGGATTGAGAAAAGACAGACAAGAGAAGAAAGCTGGGGCTAGGTGGGACGCTGCCCTTTCTGATGGAGAGACAGTGCCATGGCCTGCAAGCTGAGTCTCTATTTTATAGCCAGATGCCACGAGGCAAAGTAAGGGCGTGATTACAACGTTCTTGCAGGTTTTGAATCTACTCAATTACATGCACCTGATCAATCTTTGTTTACTTGCACCTCCCGCAGCCCATATCACTCAGCCACGTGGGACCACAGGTTCGAACCATAGGTCAAGCTTACAATAGTCTTTGGCTGTCATTGTGCTGGGACTTGCACGTGGCTTTGCCATGAGAGGACCATGCCCTTTTATTAGTCCCAGGCTTGAACCTGTCCAAACGCTGTAGCCGCTCTCCACACCTGACACCTGAGTAATCAGTTCCCCAATCCCCATGCCCCGACGCCAAGCATTTTAGATGAGATGTCTACTGACAGGCTGGACTGTAAAGTAACTGTACTTGGTTTAATCCTGTGGCTAATTCTTGATCTATTCCGGCCATTCCCTGAGATTTCCCTTTTATTTGGCCTGGGTACATCCAGGCCTGCATAACACAGAAAGTTCATGGAAAATTCAGCCAGGAAGATCACCTGGAAGAATAGATGGGGACAGAGAAGCTCTGTGGGGGCACAAAACAGGCTCAACCCTGAGAGATTTCCATGAGTATTCTCCCCCACCCCCATCCAAACAGGCCGACTCTCAAAGCGGCACCAGGAGTTAGAGACAAACGCCAATGAGAAGAAGCTGCTCTCATCTCCAAAAACAACAACCAGGTGCTGCTTCCAGGGTATTAGTTTACCCTTTCCATAAAATGGGCAGATTCTTTCCTGCTCCCAGTACCTCACTGAACCACGTTGAGATAAAAGATGTGAATGTAGCCATGGCTCAGTTGGCTAGGGCATTGTCCAGTACACCAAAAGGTTATGGGTTCGATTCCTGGTGAGGGCACATACCTAGGTTGCAGGTTTGATTCCTGGTTGGGAGGCAACCAATCGATGTTTCTCAAATCAATAAAAACATATCCTCTGATGACTGAGGTCAATGGTCAGGATTAGGAAAGACGTGAATGTACTTGGACAAATAAAAGCACGTGATTCATGCCACGGCTGGGCCTGGAAGCTAACCCACCGACTCAAAGTCCAGTGCCCATTCTAGCCCACCACGGCTGCCGAGCATCCAGGTAAGCTCTGTCTCCAGCCAGGGCAGGGCCAGCCCGAGGCAGCAGGAGGAAGCCTGTGAGCTGTGCCCAGCTGCTGGGACGGGGAGTGTGACCTGGGAAGTGAAGGCAGACCCTAATACTCCCTGCGCTCAGAGTACAGCTACAGAAACAGCACCGAGTTTCCTTCCTCTTGAATATTAAACTGCCTCATAATACTCTCTCCATGTCCCAGATTATGATCTAAAGCCGGAAATTAGCATTCTGCTCCAACACACAGTGGCACCTTCACTTGGGGAGTTGAAATGATGGTTTTTAATAAGCTGGCTCCAGGCACCTGTCACCAATAATGGACGTTCTGCCTGGAAAGATCGATCACACCTTGTTAAAGGACCACAGGGCAATAAATTTCCTGAGTCATAACTCAGGTTCCAAGTCAGGACTCAGGAGGCTCACTTCCATCTTCCAGCGCTAACCCCAGGGCCATTGGACCATGCTAATCCTGACCACGGACCTCAGTCATGGCTCTCCTTTGCCCTGACTCAGTGCTCTTGCATTTGGGGGAGTTTGGTCAGATCCACACAGAAATAATTTGCAAACACTTCTGTCCCAGGACTGGATCAGCAGAGGGAGGCTGCAGGGAGGACCGGAGCCTTAAGTTCTAATGCTCGGCTATCAGCAAACTCACATTTCTGCTGTCCCAAGGATCCAGATCAGTAAGACTTCAAAATAAGTTCACATAAAAATTCAAGCCCGGCTGGCATGGCTCTGTGGTTCAGCATCGACCTATGAACCTGGAGGTCACTGTTCGATTCCGGGTCAGGGCACATGCCTGGGTTGCAGGCTCGATCCCCAATAGGGGGTGTGCAGGAGACAGGCAATCAGTGATTCTCATCATTGATGTTTCTATCTCTCCCTCTCCCTTCCTCTCTTGAAATCAATAAAAATATATTTAAAATAAAATTTAAAAGATTACAAAATAAATCCAAAATGAATCTTTTTCTGAAATTTAAAAAAAAATACATTATCTATAAAGCACCCCACTTCCATTTCACATGAACTGTTAGGTAAGTCAAGCTATTTATATGTTAATTTTAACTCTTTGTAAACCTCAACTACCCTATTTTTATTAATCTTCTACTCAATAGGAAAATTCAAAGCCACATGAATATAACTACAATAGAAAAACCTTTTTAAAAAAATATATTCTTAAAAAGGAATCAAACCTGGGACCCTTCAGTCCACAAGCCGATGCTCTATTTACTGAGCCAAACTGGCGAGGGCTAGAAGAACCTTCTTTACTTAGCCAGGTTTAGCACTGAGCTGGGAAGAGAAGGGGCAGGCCCTTCCCCCACCCCCACATGACTAGCTGTCAAATATTTACTTTTGGTCTCTATGAACCAAAGATAAGATCCTAACAGGGAGTGAACCAATCCCATTTGGGTCATCCCCACCCCTTCCTCAAGTCCTCCACCTTTTTCCTGCCTTGTTCTTTTTCTATGTAAACAGATACAGGCTTGTGGGAGTGTTAACATTTGCAAAATAAAGTGCACAAATCTTAAATGTTCAACTTAAAATTTTCACATCAAAACACAGAACATTTCAAGCAACCTAGAGAGTCCCCTTTTGTTCCCTCCCAATCAATACCTGGGAAGGGGAATTTCTTAACCTTAAAAAATCGAAGCATTTGAATACTATGCCACTATAAAAAAAAAGGAACTTTTACCATTTGCAACAGCATAGATGGAACTGGAGAGCATTATGCTAAGCGAAATAAGCCAGTCGGAGAAAGATATCACATGATCTCACTCATATGTGGGATATAATGATCAACATAGTATGACGAACAAGAATAGATCCAGAGACAAGTGGCGGGGGAGGGGGGGTTTAGAGAGCAACCAAAGGACTTGTATGCATGCATATTAGCGTAACCAATGGACACAGACACTGGGGCGGTGGGGGCTTGCCCGGGGTGGGAATGGCTGGGCGGGGGGCGTCGATTGGGGAAAAAGGAGACATATATAAAACTTTAGACAATAAAAAAAATCGAAGCATTCTACTCTAGAGAGATTAAAGTCTCACCTTCCCAGCAAACACACTTAGCAGCACAGCAATATTATCTTTCTCACTTATGAATTATTTTTAAAAGTAAACATGGAAATAATCAAAATATTAGAGCATTGCTTTTCCAAATGATGGCACACCTGAAGGACTGGATCCTAGGCAAGCAGTAAAGTCGTGCTTTGGAAGAATATTTAATGACACAGAAATGTTCATAATCTAATATTAAAGTAAAAGGCAAAAGACAGCCCGTGTGGCTCAGTTGATTGGAGCCTCATCCTGTACACCAATAGGTTGCAGGATCGATTCCTGGCCAGGGCCCATATCTAGGTTACAGGTTTGATCTCCATTTGGGGTGCCTCTGGGAGGGAAGGTATTTCTCTGATGTTTCTCTCTCACATCAAAGTTTCTCTCTCCTCTTTCTAAATTAAATAAACCTATCCTTGGGTGAGGATTTTTTTTTTAAGACAAAAATGCTCATGCAGAATCTCATTCAAAATTATATACTGTGCAATGAAAAACGACTGAAAAAAAAACACCTAAGATTAGCTTTGGTCAATTTTGCATGGAAGGATATGGGGTAGCTTTCATTTTCCTCTTTACAGTATTTTAAAATATTTTTGAAATTCTTGACAATGTGTTACTTTTCTAATCAGGCAGAAAAACGTTTTCTTTTTAAATGTGGGGATAGCCTATCTGACCCACATAAGGGCGATGGTTTTCTAAATCACAACTCGTTTTGTTGCATATTATGCATTTTTAAACGGCGTATAGAAGACTGCTTATGGCATCGTAAACGCATAGTGCTTTAAAACCAGAATAGAATGCATCAAACGACGTTGGAGAGGGGAGAGACCAAAGTAACTGGTAACCGTGGTTGCAAATTGTAAAACATGAGCATTGGAATAAAGAATGGAAAAATGGAAAGAAGGTTGTTGGATGAAAGTTTTAAAACTATGCGTGTATTTAAAGCCCCCCATTCTAGTTCCTGCGATCTGGATACGTTTCTCGTGGCTTTTTGCGTTTTCTTTTTTAAGGCTAGGAATGTTGGGGGTAATTATTTCAATGTGTTTAGTCTGAAGCTTTGGGGTAGCGGTGTAGATGTGGCCTCTTTTACTCTGAATCAGATGCCACAGAAACACGAACAAACACAACCCTGAACCTTCACAAACGCCAGGACCTGACGAACGCAAAGCTACCCAACACTGAAGACCATTTCTGGGAACCTCGCTCCATGAAACCTTCTCCTTTCTCTTCCAAATAAACAGCGTCTTTCCCGACGGAATTTTTTGTTCTTTACAGAGCTGAGTGGAGGGGAGGGCGGGGCTGTAGTAATAATGGGCCCCCAGACTAAAACCGAAAACCTTCCTGCAGTTCCCCCCCCACCCCCCCCCCACCCCCTACACACACAGTCCCTATTGCTTAGGACCCTCCTGGTCCGGATGACAAAAGTGGCCCCATTTGCCCTAAAAGATACGTGCCGGTTCGTGAACTTGATCTAGGCGCCCCCACTTTCCCCCCCCCCAAGGCTGGGTGGTTTCTAGGGCCCGGGAGGCCTGGGGATCAAGGTGGGTAGGAGGGTAAGACAACATACCCCTTTGGTCCAAAAACCTGCGGCAGGTAACAGCCACGTGGGGGTGGGGGAGCGGGTAGAACCTGGAGGGCGTTCTCCTGACAGCTCTCTCCGGCCTCCCCTCCAGTTTGCGCCTAAGGGCCTGGCTCTGGGCATGTTAATCGGCCCCAAATGAGGAGGCCGGGAGCTGGTCGTGGGCT
>NW_005871302.1:1055193-1057484 GCF_000147115.1 Myotis lucifugus
GACCCCGATGAGGCCTTTGATCCTCCCCGCTCCGGATCCTACACCTTTAAATGAAGAGAAAACCAGACACATCAACACGTCGCAGCGGCCCCGTGGGCCAGTGGCGGGGATGGGACGCGTCAGGGTCGGTGCTGGCGGCTCCTCGGTTCCAGCCCGACTTTCCTCGGCCCGGATGGCGGGGAGGGGAGGGGGCGCCGCGGCGGGGAGGGGGCGCGGTTCACCACGTCTAACTTTCGGGGCTCCGCGGGCCTCGTCCGCCGCCCGCTGGGATTATTCCGCGAGGGAGGGGCGCTTTTATTTTTTAAATTTTTTAATTTTTGTTGTTGAAAATATTGCATATGTCCCCTTCCCCCCCAGCGACCCCCTCCAGCCCGCCCGCGCCCCCCCGCCCCCGCCCCAGACCCCCCTCTCCACCCCACTGTCTGCGTCGGGAGCAGCGCGTTTAAAATAGAGGCGGCGGCCTCGGGGTCATTTACTCCACCTTCATCTGCTTTAGCTGGTATTTGTTTGCTATCCATGCATTTGGTCATTTTTTAGAAAATAGGGAATTTGTAGTGCCTAAGGATAAGATAAGAAAAGATGAACTACTAATGAGCCAAGTGAAAAGTTACATTATGTCGGTCCTGACTGCAATGTTGGCCTCAATACTCGGGCTGCTTTCTTAACGCGGACCCGGAGGGTCCTCCGCGGGAGGCAAGGCCCGCAGCGCGCGGATACAGCCCGGCCAGCTGGCGTGGGAGGCCCTGCCTCCCGCGTCCCGGATCTCTCCACCACCCTCCTCCCGCCCTGGCTTTCCACCCCCTCTGCGTCCCCGTCCGGTTCCCCGAAAGGTGAAGGAATGTTTATGGCCTGACTCAAGTTCAATGACAAAACCCTGCCTGGAGGGGGAGGGGCAGCGACCAACAAAAATCAACCAGACAAAGGCCCGGCTCAGGTCTAAGGCGGGGGCGACAGGCTGGGGCCGCCTAGGCGCAGGGAGCCCAGGATGTGCGGGAGCGGGGTGCACGGATCCTGTCTCCATGTCCCCAGCCTGTGCCCGCGGTGTGCGGCCCTTAGCTCCAGCTCCAACATCCGGTGCGTGCCCACCTGGGTGGGAGGGGGGCGGGCACCGTCTGAACGGGCAAGAGGGTGTCTGACCTCAGAGCAGGATTCTCCAGGTGTTCAGGCCTCGGTGAGAGCCCCTGCCTTCTGCCCTGGCCCAAGCAGAGCGGATGCCAGACGTTCCTCCTCTAGGACAGTGGTTCTCAACCTTCCTAATGCCGCGACCCTTTAATGCAGTTCCTCATGTTGTGGTGACCCCCACCCATAAAATTATTTTCGTTGCTACTTCATCACTGTAATTTTGCTACTGTTATGAATCGTAAATATCTGATATGCAGGATGTATTTTCATTGTTACAAATTGAACATAATTAAAGCATAGTGATGAATCACAAAAACAATATGTAATTATGTTTTCCGATGGTCTTAGGTGACCCCTGTGAAAGGGTCGTTCGACCCCCAACGGGGTCGCGACCCACAGGTTGAGAACCGCTGCTCTAGGACCTGCTTTTCCCTGCCCCCTCCTTTGAGTTTTGCTCACTTCTTCCCTCCCCCTCCCTACCCCCCTTTGATATTCTAAGCATCTTTCTAAGTCCTTCTTCAACAGAGCCTTTTCTGGGAAGCCTTTCCAGCCTTGGGTGTGTGTTGGGAGGGGTGTCTTTCTCACTCCTGTTCCCCTTTAGCTCCACCTCACACTATCAGAGTTCATGGAATATAGTCCATCAGGCTCAGTCACATCTGAGGAAGCTGCAGCCCCCAAGCTCTAGGTCGGAGGAGCGGCAGGGCTGGGTGGGAAGGGAGATGCTATTTCCACGGTCTCTCCTTCAGCCTCGCACCCCCGAGGGAAGGCTGTGCATGCAATCGGAGTAGCGGATTGAACTCAAGTTCCACCTGTGTTTAATCCCTTGTTGCACTTATGTAAATGCAAATCAGCAGAGGGAGTTTGCACGTGACATCAGGGGATGGCTCCAGCTGGAAACAGGTGTCTGTCCTCAGTGTGTGTGTGTGGGGGGGGGGGGGGATCTTGTGAGGAGACTGTGTTGGGGTAGGGGAGAGGCTTCGGGTCCTATTCTCTTCCCTTGGTGTAGACCCAGGAGCTAAACCCTTAAACGCTCCTGCTTTGGGGGCCGGCTCTGCCACTGTCTCCTGATACCACTCCAGTCAATTCGTCTCATTTTTAGAAATTCTATAACGGGCTCACTCAGTTGCAGGTTTTGTCAATCTGAGGCAGTAACTCAGAGCGGGCGTGGG
>NW_005871302.1:1059855-1060905 GCF_000147115.1 Myotis lucifugus
TAATAAAATCCACCCGGGTTTGCAGGTCGAAGTGATCGCGCTCCCGGGAGCCCACGCAGGGCGCGAGCCACGAACTCCGAGGGAGGGGGAGCGCGGGGCCGAGGAAAATTACCGCTTGTCGGTGACAAGACGCGGGTGGGTTTTCCGAGAAGTGTCTGTGCACCTGTGCGTGTCTGTGTCCTTAAGATTGTCTGAATTTACCTATTTCTCAACGTTGGGTTTACAGGCTTTAGTCTGTATAATGTTAGCAAAACCCTCTCTCTTATAGCTTAAAAGGGTCCCAATTAAAAAGCAAAGCTGCAGGCAAGTAAATATGGATGGGTGAATTTTGTTGCGATTTAGACACGAATTAGAGATTTTTAAATGGTCGGTCATGGTGGCGGGCAGTTAGAATTCGCCTCAGGAGTAAAGCTGGTGTTTGGTGATTTTTAAAAGAAGGTTTAATACAAAACAACACTTAAAACAATCCCCCCCCCCCCTCAGGGTACGTACAAGTAAAGCACTCAGAAAAACAGTGGGCGGTCCGCCGAGAATCGTCCTGGCGAGGAAGAGAACTGCTCTCATCTTCCAGGGGGACCGGGACCTGGCCCGAGGGTAGATGGCGCCGCAGCCTTGCTCGCGGAGTCCGTTCTCCTTCCGAGATCGCCAGTACTGCTCCCCTGGCTTCCCTCCTGGCTTCCCTCCGGGGTCTCTTGGCGTCTGGACAGACACGTCTGCCGATACCGTGGCCCAATCCCAGGCGACCCCGGGTCCTCGCGCTGGGCAGGACGCGCAGCCCGGAACTCTGCAACCCCGGAGGCTCCCGGCACCGCGAAGCCAGGCGCTCGGTTGCGGGTTCCAGCGGAGCGGATCCGCAGGTTTCCCTGGAATGACGATCTTCAGCCGGAAGGGGGCGCCCTTGTCTTTTTAATCGTCCAAACTCGCATTCGTAGCGAAATAAATCTCCAATCTTTTTGTTCGTTCTGAAATTATTTCCAGAAGAATAATAGAGGAGCCCAGAAATTTCAAGTCCCTGATAGTGAAGTGGAGAAGTCAGAAGTCTCTTCAGCT
>NW_005871302.1:1061262-1063993 GCF_000147115.1 Myotis lucifugus
AAGCAGAGTTGGCACCAACCCACCCGGGGGTCATCCACCCACCTGGGGGACAGGAAACATGGACTGAAAAGTGAAAAGAAAAGGAAGTCTGTGCCCACTGTCGCCAAGGCCACGTGGTGTCCTCACCATGAGCCTGGATCTTTGGGCTTCTGTCACCTTGCCACCCTCAGTTCTTGCACCCACAAAAGGGCCTAGTGCATCTCCCAGCTGACGGGCCCCCTAGCTTCTCTGGGTGTCATGAGGCAAGCAGAGGAGAAAGGGTGGGAAATGGGGCCACTTTCTGGGGTGTTCTCTCCTGCCCAGCTCTACTAGCATGCTGGGGACATACTTGCCAGTGGGGTAGGATTCTACTCGTTGTGCCTGGAAGGGGCCGCATTAGAAGACCATACACATCTGTTTCACGCGGCTCCCAAATGTCCAATGAACCATGACCTGCTTAGGTCAGAACCAATAGGAACCTTAGGGGAAGACTAGGAAAGTTTGGGGGCAGAAGTGAGAAGTGGTGAATTATCCAGGCACTTGCCCAAACTCCATTTCTCTGGAAGAAGAAGATAGACCAGGGGGGTGCAGCCTGCTGGCTTCATTTTTCACACAAGGACCAGTAAGAACAACCCATGGGGTGGGCAGGGAGGGAGAGAGAGGCTCCCTCCAGCATTGTCCATCCTGCTGTCATCTTAGAAAAACGATAAATGGCAATGTAGCCACGGGGGTAACCCTGCCTTATCTCCTCTCCCCCCTGCCGGCCCTGGGATGAGGGATGGGCTTTGGAAATGGAAGGGGATCCACAGGAAGCTTCCCGGTCACCATCTCCTTCCAAGTTTATTCATGATCAGTTCATTCCATGAAAGCGGTTTCTGTAATGCTCCGCAGAGCTCTAGTAGAAAGTATGAGACTAGTTATCGTGGCAACTAGTACTGGTTATGGTGAGTATCGCCACTGCCAGGGGGAATGCTAATGACTGGGACAGGCCCTTTGGGTCGTGTCACGCTGGCAGAGTAGGCTTTCACTTGGGCCTCAGCGGCGCACTGGGACATATGGGGTACTCAGGTTGTCCCTGGGAAACAGCACAGGAGCCATGGCCTGAAAAAAGTGTCACCTCTGGGGACCCCTCAACAGAATCCTGGGTCCCAGCCAGTCCTTGGCAGGTTCCTGGTCTCCCCAGATACCGCCCACCATCCCCCACCACCTCCCCAGCCAGGGAGCACCCTCACACAGTAGCAGTAGCGTTGGTCTTGACCTTGGCAAGGACCTTCTTCTCCTTGACCCTGCGATTCTGAAACCATATGGTGATCTGGCGCTCTGAGAGGCTGGTGGCCACCGAGATCTTGCGCCTCTTGTCCTTGGTGATGAACTTGTTAGCTGAATACTCTCGCTCCAGCTCCCGCAACTGCCCCTTGCTGTAGGGAATGCGCTTCTTGCGGCCTCGGTGGAAGGTGCAGCCTTCCAGAGGGTGCTGAGTGCTTGAGTCTGCCAGATGGGAGTGGGAGAGAGAGAAAGACACATTCAGATCCCCACCTACACACAGAACCAGGCCCCAGAAACTAAGGCACCCTGCAGGCCACCCTACAGTCTTGTGTGCACTTCCACTCCCCCAAAGCACCCAGGGACACCTGGGCTTCTGGCTGGTTCTCTGATCACCTCAGCCTTGGAGAGAGCAGGCTCCTATAAGCCACCCTCACCCATCCCTGCCCTCACACCAGCAAGTCGGCAAATACACCCATTACATACAGTCAGACCTTTGCCCACAGTCACATACATCCACCCTCGCGCATTTGAGACTCTTGGCCACTCTTACAGATTCTACAGGCAAATTCTGTACAGAAGGAAACACATTTCTGCTCCCACTCCCAACACAACACACACACACACACACACACACACACACACACACACACACCAATGCACATACCTACGTTACGACTGAGGGAAATCTGAGTTTTCCTTTGGAAACTGAAAAACTCATCAAAGAGAAAGTGAGGGGTTGTGTTCTTTACAGAATTTCCAATAACTGTTCCCACCCCTTCCCACCCCCACACTCACTGAATTGAGAGTTATTTAGCCTTTTTGTGGAATTACACTGGGATCTGCTGGGTAGGAACACCCTAAGCCCCATCCAACTACTGGGATATACTGAAAGGCTGTGGCAAGGCCTCTGGGGTTCTGTGAAGGGGCCTGTTGGCCTCTGGCTGCAGATGGTCCCCAGCTCCGGCCCCTCACACTGACCTGGGGGGACCTCCACCCAGGCTCTCGGACTACCTGGATCCTCCTTCAGAGTCCTAATAGCCCAAGAGGATCACCAAACTCCTCCTCCCCAGCCCCAGGTCTCCCTCCTCTTCCTCCCAGGCAAGTGCCAGGGGGTCTGCAACCCCAGGCTTGGCGCCGAGGGGACCCAGAGGAGGGAGTGAGGTTACCTGCAAACGCCGTCTTCCAGAAGGACCCCGGGGGGTTCTGTTCTCCCTGGCAACACATCTGGCTGTTCCAGCCTCCGGGGAGGGCCCAGGGGCTGGTAACTGTCCACGGGCAGCAGGGCGTCGTGGCGCGGCTCCCCCGGGGGCGCCCAGCGTCTGCACCACGGACACATCGAAGGTAACTTGGCCATAGGCTTGGTAGGGCGCCCGGGTACCCCCGGGTTAGAAAGGCGAACTTCGGCGTGGCCGGCTGGGGTAGTCCTCGCCGGCCGCGGGAGGCTCCGCCGGTGTAGGCGGCCAGCGTGGCCGCCTTGGGCGCAGGG
>NW_005871302.1:1065404-1122929 GCF_000147115.1 Myotis lucifugus
CAGGGATAGCAGCACAGAGGGAAAGAGACAAGTTGAAGAGGGGATGGGAGAGATCTTATGAATTCCTGGAATACCAGTGGGAAAAGATAATTCCCTCCCCTTCTCTGAGAACTAAGGAATTTCCAGGAAGTCGGGCCTGGTTAACTAACTGGCCATGAACTAGTTGTGGAAGTTCTGGACCCCAAGAGCACAGGAGCCTGGCCTGTGGGCCTCTGCCTCTCTGCCCTCCTGCCTCTGGCACGCTTCCACTCAAGCTGAGAGTCCAGAAAGTCCAGCACCTTCTCCTCCCTGCAGGCTCTAAATTTTCTTAGAAAGGGGATGGGGGGTGGGGGCGGGCCCAACCACTGGAGAAATTGCTGGAGGCCCCGCTGATGGGGCCTATTGTGCGGTGTAATTCAAGAAACGAAAACTGCTTTGTTTCACAAATCTGAGGTGTTGTGTCTCTTCACTACCTCGCCCAAATCAAATCTGTCCAAGTCCACTTTTTCTAGAACCCCCAGTTTTTTCTGGAGAAGACAGGAATGATTCCATTTTGCATAGGGGTCATGGCAATTATCTAGAACAGACCACCCTGAGCTCATGCCCACTCACCAACTTGAACCTGAACTTGAGCCATCTTTCCGGACTGGCCCCATGCAAACTGGAGTTGCAGGACTATAGGGGAAATTATAGATCACCTATAACAAATATTGCTGCCCTGGCCACGTAGCTCAGTTGGTTATAGTATCTTCCTGATATGCCAAGATTGTGGGTTTGATCCCTGGTTAGGGCACATACAAGAAGCAACCGATGAATGCAAAAACAACAAGTGGGACAACAAACAGATCGCTCTCTCTCTCTCTCTCTCTCTCTCTTTCTCTATATTTTATTGCATTTGAGAGAAAATGGAGGTGTCTCTTCAACGGGTCTGGGTACTTTTGCTGTAGCATCTTTGCCTGTAGACATCTTTGCCGCAAATATTTTTGCTGCAAACATTTTCACCATATAACTCTGGCCATAAGGCAATTTTGCCCTTAAAAAAGATAAAATCACAAAAAACAAAAGAGGGATGTTAAAAAACAGACATAACAAAATTTAAAAGACTTTATTGAGAAATACAAAACACTTACACGTATTTCAAATGTGTGTAGATTCGTGGCAATCCTGTGCAAATAGCTGGTTTTAGTTTGTGGATTGTATCTAAGCCGTTGTCCTCATTGTATGGGAACTGTGGGTTCCACTTGGTGCCCTCAAAGAACCCTCAGCTTCTTTTCTCCTCCCAATGTACAGGTATACCTCAGAGAGATTTTGGATTCGGTTCCAAACCACTGCAATAAAAAGAGCGTCACAAAAGTGAGTCACACGAATTTTTGGGTTTCCTAGTGCATATACGTTATGTTACATGACTGCAGTCTAATAAGTGTGCAATAGCATGATGTCTTTTAAAAAGTACTTAGCTTAATTTAAAAATTCTGTACTACTAAAAAAAATACTGACCACCACCTGAGCCTTCAGCGAGTTTAGTCTTTTTGCTGGTGGAGAGTCTTATCTTCAATTTGTAAAAAACACAGTATCTGCGAAGTGCAATAAAGCAAAGAGCAATAAGATGCCTGTGGTGTGTTTCAAAATAAGAAACCAACTCCTGGGGCAAATTGTTGTCCTCTGCAAGAAATAAATGCCAACTATTCTAAGACCACCATCATATCTACTCACTGTATTGACCTTTATGTGGGCTAGCTAAGATTTATATATAATATAAAAATGGAAGTAACTGTAAGAACTTACTTTGTCAATGCAGAAATGAAACCAAACTAACAACTGGCTTAAGTACATTGTCTTCAACGCAGTTAATTGGTTTGTCATTGGAGAAATAAAACCAAGCCAAAAAAATCAAACTGTCAAAAATCAAACCAAGCCAAAAAAAATCAAACTGTTATTTTATTTTTTTATAGCAAAATTGCTTTATGGTAAATTACTTATGTGGTGAAATGTTTATGGCAAAAATGCTTTCAGCAAAGATGCCGAAGGCAAAGACGCTTATGGTGAAAATACTGAGCACATTCTGACACTTCCCAGTTTCTTATCATAGCTTCTAGCTTGTCTAACTCTGAAAGACAGAAATATCAGGATTTTTACCTAAAGACAAAGTTTTTTCACTGCTTTTTACTTGGTAGATGACAGTACAAGCATGGACAAATCTCTAAATTTAAAAAAAAGTAATCATAGTCATTCCTGGACATATACCCAACAGAAAATGTTCCTGTCCATCACACGCCATGTACTGGAATGTCCAAAGCAGCTTTATTCATGATAGCTCAAAAATAGAAACAAAACTGAATGTCCATAAATAATTAATGGGTAAATAAATCGTGCTATAATTAAAAACTAGAGTACTACACAGCAATAAACAACTACTGCTACACACAAAATGAATAAATCACAAAGATATGTGGGTGAAAGAAGCCAGACACAGAAGATTAACTTGTGTCTGCCTATTTCTATGCAGTTCACGAACAGGCAAAATTAGGTTAGAAGAGATTACGCTGGAGAGAGGGGGGCTCCTGAGTGGGAGGTGCCGTAAGGAAGCTTTCTGGGTGCGGCACATGTTCTCATTTTCAATCTGCACAGTAGTTACATGGGTGTGTTCACTGCGTGAAAATGCGAGCTGTACACTGGTTATCTCTGCACTTTATCAGTTTTATCTCTGTTTTGTCAGTACAAAACCTTAAAGATTCATAACAGCATTGCTCGCCGCTGTGCTTTTTGGATACATGGTTTTCTTCTTCACGTCTATGAAAATAAGCAGCGAGGCTCACATAGCTCTGCATTGTTGTGGGATACCAGCTCACCAGCTGTCCCACAGATACATTTCCATACAAATAAAAATTATGGGGCTTGTTGGTTTGTTTTTGTTTTGCTCTACAATTTATTTAGCAACTACCAGGTCCCAGGGAACCGTTCTGAATGTCATATTTATTAGCATATGAGCATGTGCTCCCATTTCCTGTAAGGCATACCTATAGGCAACTGTCTGTGATGTATCATAGACCTCAACCGGAGTCAGATAAAGTAGGATTCAGTCTCATCTGTAAAAAGTACCAGTCTCCCCAGGGGCACAATAATCCCTACCTCACAGGAATGCTGTGCAGATTAAATGGAGATTTTGCATATGAAAGCATTTTATGAATTGAATAAGTATGAGTTATATTTGTGTTTCTGCATGTGTGTCTGTTTCTAATGAACTACAAGACGGAGGTTTGGGGGTCAGGAGGGAGGGGGGTGGGAGATCAACCGAAGGACTTGTGTGCATGCATATGGGCATAACCAATGGACATAAGACACTGGGAGGTAGGGGAGGCCAGGGGATTGTCAAGGGCAGGGGGGAAAAAAAAAGGACACATATGCAATACCCTTTGTAATACTTTTAGCAATAAAAAAAAATACTCAAAAAAAAAGACACCTGTTTTTATTTTAAAATTAAAATGCAGTTGTCCTAAAAAATACGGGACACTTTGTACTTGCCTCTCTTGGCCCTGAATCAGCCTGAGGTTCCCACATAGAGAAACTGAGGTTCAGATCCCGTCCCTCCTCCCCGCCACCCCCAAACCTCCCTAGGGCTCTACAGGAGGTTAAGGCCGAGGTCTCAGGATAACCCAGGCGTCTGACCGCCCAGCCAGCCCTTCCCCCAGCCCACAGAATCCTTTGTGTCCTGCTGGGAGCCTCCAGGCAGACCCTCTCAGACCTTGAGCCTCCCCCTCCCCTTTCCCGACCCAACCAAACGCGCTGAAAGCCTCCTCTGCTCCTTTACATACCGGCCAGACACCTCCAGGAAGGTCAAGGCCAAGTTGAAAGTTAAGAGTCTGTTTATCACCGGGAGCCCATTCAGCGCGGCCCCACAGACCGCCTGTGACCTTTACTGCCGGGCCTTTGAGCGCGGCCGCCGCGCCCCGGGGGTTCTGGCCACGGGGACTTGGCACCTCGGTGTCAGCTCCCGCCCCCGCCCGGGCTCCGGCCCCGCAACCGGAGGGAGGGGGCGAGAGGCGCCCACCCGCCCCGCTTGCGCTTGCGGCATTTGTTAAATTCTGTTTTACTTTTCTGTCAAGCAAAGATTGCACCCGGTGACTTCATTCCCCCACTTGGAACAGTGTGCGTGGTCGCGACCCCCGAGGCCCTCAGGTTGGTGGTGAGCAATAATGAGAATTTATTTGCAGCGGCGCCGCTGCTTTTTCTGGAAAGGTCGGGGCTCCGGTGCCGCCAGACGGCAAAGGGCCTGGCTGAACGGCTGGGGGAGCGCTTCCCTCTCTGCGTTTATGAACGGGGCCTAATGGGGTGCGCGCTTTTCTTTCTTTCGTCTTTTCTTCTACCCTTTCTGCCTTCAGTCTCCTGCTATCTCTCTTTTCCTTCTTATATTTGTATTTTTTTCTTCCTGCCTTTCTTTCCTCCGGGTTTAGTTCTCTTGCTTCTTGTGCGTTCTTTCTTTTGTTTCTTTCTGTCTTTAATGCTAACTTTCTCTTCCCTCCCACCACGGGTTCCTCTACCCCCACCCCCTTTGGTTCCTTTCTGCTTTTCTTTCGCTTACACATATTTTTCCTTGCGTCTGCCTCTCGTCCTCCTCATTTTTAATCCCTTTCGTTTTCAATGTTCCCTTCCTTCCTGCTTGCTTTTCTCTCTTTCCCTTGCATCTATTTCTTTGATTTACTTCTATTTCTTTCTCCCTAATCTCCATTGTACTTTTTCTACCCCCTTTCCCTCAACACATAGATACACTCAGGTTTTCTTTCCAGCCCTCTCCACTTTCCATTGTTCTCCGAAGTCTGGGAAGGGCTTGTGGGGCAGCTGTCTGCCCTTGGCAGGGGGCAGCCTTGCGGGCAGGTCTAGATCGGTGTGGCCACCCTCCGAGCTCCTGCCAGTGACTAGGACTGCGAGGCCCAGTTGGGAAAGAGAGGCGCCAGGGCCCTTCTCCCTGAAGTGAAGTCAGACAGGCCCCTCCTGGCTGTAGAGGGAAATCTTTTGGACAAAATGAAGGAGGGGTCCCGGAGCTACAAGAACCAGAGAGGGAAGGCCTGGCTGGTCAGGAGGAGGCCACTATCACCTTCGGGCTCTCCCCATCTGGGCAGCCCCGCACCATCCTTGGGATTAGGTCTCTCTCAGGACAAATCCCCGGGCTTCCGAGGCTGAGATTTGAGGGAGCCGGCTATGAAGTTAGAACTGACCAACCGCGGACTCCATCATGGCACAAGTGTATCTATGAGGCGATGAAAGACGGTCTGCTAAGAGGAGAGGCTACCTCCAGAGACACTGCGCCCTCACTATTAAATGCCTAGAAACAGGAAGCGCCTTAGCCAAGTCCACCGACTGTGAGTGGGGTCCTGATCAGAGGGAGGGAGTGGGGAAGGGGAGACAAAACTGAGGGTCACTGAACAGAGACCAAGGCCCCCGGTCTCCGGTCTTGCAGCTCTGGGCAGGCAAGTGGGCTGCTCCTTGCATGCCACGTGTGTCACTGGCAGAGTTGGAAGGCCCACGGACCCGAGTCCCCTGGCTCCTCTTCTGACCCTGGCCTTTGCTGGGGAGGCCTGGACTGTGCCCCAACCATTTGGGATTCTGAGCCTAGAGGGCTGCACTGTAGAGCCCAAGTCTTAGGCAAGGTTTTGTTCAGCTCAGTGTGATGAGCAAAGTCATTTCTCCTCTCTGTGCCTCCGTTTTCCTATCTGCTCTGTGTAAGGAGTGCAGGGCTGGGCCAGCTGCTCTTTAAGTCCTCCTCAGTACTCACTTTGGGCAGAAGAGAGGCAAGCAGGCAGAGGCAGGGATGTTACTAGAGGTTGAGGGTGTCAGAGTGGAGGAAGACTGCAGAAGGAGCCGCAAAGAGGCCACTAAGTTCACCATTGAGTATTCCACGTAGACCTAGGGTGTGGCGGCACGGTTATTAGGGCCTTGAGGGAGCCCAGCCCCTTGACCTGGCATCTGTGAGGCAACCATCATGGGCTGGCTCAGTTGGACCGGTCAGCTCCAGGGCATGAACTCCAAAGTACCCATTAAAGAGGTCCATTCTCCATAATTCCATGAGGAACCTTCCAGCACTCCCCCCACCCACCCACTTGGAAATGGAGTAACAGGGGTGGGTTTCTTAAATGGAACCCATAACCAAGGTCTTTGGTGTTTGTAGCAGCTTCCAGGGTCCTGGGAGACTCAGCTTCCTTTGTTCCAGCCCCTGAGATCCTGGCTGGCACTCAGAAATGAGGAATATATGAAAAAAACTACAAGTTCAAGAAAGCAATTAAAGTCGCTTACAACCCCCCGCCCCGCCCCATCTCCACCTTATCCCTTCCCTCTCAGGGAATGTAGAGATAGGTGATAATTATCAGGATAAATACTGGTTATTCTTAGGGCTGCTCTTGTATAGACACTGCTAGAGACAAAGACTGAGTTTTTACTCTTTAAATCAAGAGGAATGTCAGTGCCAAGTCCCAAACCCACCTAATTGGCCTGAAGTGGAGCTGTCAGTTTGAGGCTTGGAGGAAAGTACATTTTGAGAGGTTTGATCTCTTGCTCTGATTCCCCCATTTCCCTTGCTGAGAAGCCCGAGACCATTCCAATGGCCCAGAACTTGACCGTCTCCCCCTTCTCTGTCTCTTCCCCACTCCCACAGCAAGAAGTGGCAGGGATGTTCCTAGAGGTTGAGGGTGTCAGAGTGGAGGAAGTTCTTCCCACTAAGTTATCTGTTCCAAGAAACAAAGCTGGGAGAGGAGAAAGGCAGACATTTCACACACAGGAGATCCAGGAGATCCGTCCGTGGGTTGGCTCTGGACTGCTTGAGTTTAAACTCGTACTTCTTCCCCTCCAGCCTCCTTCAGAGATTCCCCTTCACTTTAAACCAGAAAATAAATTTTTTCATAGTCTCCAGAGAGTCTGTAGCTTTATCCATGACTGGAGAGGATTGTAGCTGTTATTGGCCTTGGTGCCAGAACTCTTTCCCCAAATACATTAAGATCTTTGCTGTCCCTTTGTGTGGCTTATATCATGGTGATAGGGCTTGAGAAGAGATTCCCATCTTGGAGGCTACTAACACCAGGGGCCAAGAATCTAGGAGCTTAGAAGAATAGAAAAAGTTTCTCCAATGAAATAATTAATTAGAGCAGTGCTATCTCTGATTGAGGGGAGATGTGGGGCTCCCCCTTTCTCCCTTCTTTTGAAGAATAGGAAGCCCCAAATTCCCCAGTTATGCAAACCACTCAACTGGTGTTTGGGGTTGGGAGGATCCTTACAGATCATTCCATTCTAGTGGGCTGTGTGCTCAAGTGGCTGGGTGGCAGGTCCCTGGGGAAATAAGCTGTTTTGTCCAAGTCAGAATGAATTGACATCAAGAAACCAGTGGTCAGTTCTGTGGTTCCGGGCAGTTCCAACATGCCATAGTGGGAGCAGGAGGAGGGGTGAATAACACGGCATGTAGACACCATGGCAGCTGGATGCAGTGTTGGAACTTCCAGGGATGCTCCGACTGTCCTTCCCAGGGCATTCCCAAAAGTCAGACAGACTGGGACGTGAGTGTGTGGAAGCTCCTCAAGTTCAGCTCCATGTCTACCAGGTCCTACGGGGCCAAAGCTTGGTCACAACGGCACCCCCTCCCAGGCACTGCTGGGCTAGCTGTCCCAGCTCCACTATACTAGGCCAGTGCTCCCAGGTTCTTATCCCTAGAGTCAGCCTGGAAACTTTCCATAGAATGGAGGCCCGGGGAAGAGCCCTGGGAAGCAGACTCCATCTCTCTGGCCCCTCCAACCTCTCAATAACCCTGGGACCTGGCACAGGCCCAGCCAGATCTCCAGGTGTGTGTGTGTGTGTGTGTGTGTGTGTGTAGATGATGCAGAAAGGGTTGGGTGCTCTCTGACTTGGAATCCCCCACACCAGTCTACCTTCAGATTCTGCCTCATTTGTCCTCTGCTCAGCCCATCTGCATGGTTCTTCCCGTGAATCATCTGTCCCAGGGGCCCAGGTCAAGCCTTGGGCCAGGGAAGGCACGGGTGGACCCTGGACCAGCCCCTCATCCCAAGGCCCTTCGTGGCCTTAGATCCCTGCATGTTAGGCGAGTGCGGCGGCCCCTCCAGGGTAGGAGAATTCACAGGAACTATGGAGACCACAACAACTCTCCATCTAAATGAAGGGCGGCCTAAGGACCTTCCCCCTTTTGTCCAAAAGCTTTCCTTCCTTCCTTCTGCGTGTGTAAACACCTGACCTGGCAGATTTTTCAGTAGACTCTGCACCCGGAGAGGTTTACGCAGCTCCTGGATGGCACAGCGTCCCAGGGCGGGTGAGTTCTCTAACTGCAGCGCAGCTGGAGAGCGCGGGAGCTTCCTCCCAGACCTTCCTCCACGACCCAGAAGCCTCCTCTAGGCCAGCAGGTGCGCCTACCCTCCAGGGACCCCTCACCTTGAGGCAGAGGTTCTACCTCAAGGCGGAGGTTCCAACTCAAGGTGGATGTGCCCGCTGGACCAAAACCCGTTTAGTGCGTCTGCGGGAGGCACCCTCCCTCCCTCGGGCCCAGTTCACACCCCGGAGCTCCCTGGACACCACTTCGCCCAGCACCTGGCGCCCAGACTCTTACATTACATCCCGGGGGGTGGGAAGGGGTGTTCTTGGGGCAGCCCATTCAGCGTCCTCATCACCTTAACGGCTGTGCCAGGAATCATAAATGCCCTGTAGGTATGTGCCTTTCATTTAATCCTTACAATAGAATCGGGTAGAGGACAATTGTCACGCCAACTACCCTTTGGAGTTTCACTTTGGAGCTGTGTCCATATGAGCAACAAGAGAGCTAGGCCTGGAAATTTTCACCTACAGCTGAATCAACTGAGGCCCTAACTCCTCAGCGTCTGAAAGTGGCACCTCCAGCACTGCAGAGGGAAAACATAGTAAGGGTCCATTTGGGGCCAAAACATTTTCCAATTCTGACCTCTCCCTGGGGAAAAGTTTGGTGAATCCATGGAGGTTCTCAAAGGCTTACCCCCAGAAAGTGAGGGTGAAAGTTAATGGGTGTGTGTGTATGTGTGTGTGTGTCCTGTTTCTAGGACATTACTGACTTGGGGAGCTTGAACTCCTGTCCCTGCTCTGGCCCACTGTGCCAGCTGTTTGATTTTCAGCTCTCTGACCCTCAGTCTCTTGGTCTGTAAAATGGAAGTGATCATCTGCCCACACAAAGATGAGGGAAGTGAAAACTCTATAAAGAGTACAACACGTGTATAACTGATAGGTTGTTTCTCTCATAGTCGGTGGTGTTTGAGAAGAAGGTGAGGACTTCTGCTGGGGAATAGGAACCAGCCTACCACCTTGTGCTGGCCTCATGCCTATGGAGAGAGCCCCCCCCCCCCAAAAAAAAACAACTAAGAAGAGACCTGTGCCTGGTGGTTCCCAGACAGAAAAGAGTGCCAGGATACCACTCCTCTTTCCCAGAAACTGCCAAGGAGCCTGGAGCCAGGATTTTTATCTCATCCCTGAACCCCACCCCCTCTCCCCTCACCCCTTCCCTCTTTCCAGGGCTCCCAGCTGTGGTGCATCAACCACCCCAAAGCCCCAAATTGTCTTCAAGAGGAACTCCTGGAAACACTGGCTGGGACGTGGGGGCAGAAGCTGAAGGGGGTCCAATAAATTGGCTCCACCCTTCCAAGCCAACCCCTCCATCCGTCTTGCTCTCTGGGACCGGCGAGAGGGAGTCTTCATGCTGGTGCAGACATCATTGAAGTCCTCAAATTTTTCATTTCCCAACTATACCTGGGTCATAAAAAGCCAGCAAATGTGATAAATTCTTCCCCGTAGAACCTAGTTTTAATTGATTGCTGGTTATTCAAGGTGAGTCGTGTGTGAAACACAGTTTGCCTTCGTAAACTGAATTGCACAAAATCCATCCTGAGCAACAGACTTCCCCAGCCCCTTCAAAGACTTGCACAAAACTTCTATTTATCCTTGGAAGGTCTTGGGGTGAAATTTAAGTGTGACTTTAGCTTGTAGAGAGCTCACTCAGTCAGCTGGGGTACGAAGAAGAGATTGAGTCTTGTTTTCTCAACTGCTGAATTCTTTCTTAGAAAATCTAGTGTTTTATACACACACACATTTATCTATTCTAGTCACTGTTTCGCAGTACCTGCAAAGGACCTGTGAAGCCACCTCATTGCAGAATAGAAAGTTATGCTGAATGTTGTTTCAGCTGACCTGGCAGCTATCTCTCCTGCTACTGGGGCCTCTGAAATTCGGTTTTATCATCCAAGGTTCATGTTCGCCTCCCGTCACGAGGTCTCTGCTGTGCCGCCTGGAATTGCTCTTGTCTGGGCTTTAGATTCCTTTCCGTCTAACTGAAAAGCCCCTTACTGTAGGCCCCACATCTACAAAGCAGGCTCCTTCCCAGAATGAGTGCAGGGTCCCTGCAGAGCCATTAGCCCTGCAGGGCTGGTCCATGGCATTGGCATCCGGGAGTCTACATTTTATAAAACGTTTTTGAGATAGTGGGGCTGGGGACCTGAAGCTGTTTGGTTAAAGAGACTCTGGAGATCCAGAATGAGGTAGGGGGGTGGAGGGGAGGGTGTCCGGGCTGGGCAGTGACACCTGTTTGCCAAGCTCCTTGCCCAGACAGACCAAGGCAGTTCAGAGTGGGGGATGGGAGGGGGAGGGGAGCAGGGATTCAAGGCCAACTTTGAACCACCACCACCCGCCAATCCAGGGTTTAACTAGAGAAGGGGAGGGAGACTCCGCATTGTCTGGGTTCCTATCCCAGAGGAGAGTGTGGGTCTTGTGGAGGAAGAAAGGAAGGGGAGACTAAGGAAGAACAGCAGGGTGGCTTGTTTTGTCTTAGTCTTTTGTTTGGCCCCAGAGTTGGGTGTGGAGGGTTCTGACAAGGGGCCCTGTACTGAGCCAGTTCCGCTCCAGCTTTCTTCTTCCCGGTTTTCTTCGGACTCCTTTAATGTTTTATCTTGATTT
This sequence comes from Myotis lucifugus, assembly GCF_000147115.1. Lineage (NCBI taxonomy): Eukaryota > Metazoa > Chordata > Mammalia > Chiroptera > Vespertilionidae > Myotis > Myotis lucifugus. The sequence continues at coordinate 1,076,343 of NW_005871302.1, forward strand.
GGACACCAGAATTTATTTACTTAGTTTTTAGTAAAAGGGAAGCTAGATTTCAAACACCCTGTAGCTCCCTCCAGACCCCAGGACTCTACCCTAGCCGGTCCCCAAAGTCCCCCAGGTCCTACCAAATGGCAAAGTCTGTCTCAGCTTCGGTGGCGGCCTGGAATTTTTTTCTACTCGCGGCCAAGCCCAGGAGACTGCAAACTGAAACAAAATGAAACCCTCTTCTCTCCCTGGCCCACTTAAATGTTCAGTTTCAGGAGGAAAAAACAATGGGTGTCATTTCAAAGTGTGTGGGAACGTAATAAACACAAACTGTGGCAGCTCACCCTCCCCATGAAGACACATTTATCTACCCCATGAGGCATCCGAAACACTTCCCACGAGCCCCACCTGCAAAAAGACAGGCGGACAGACCACAGACAGCGGCCGCACACACATGCTCCGACCTAGCATTTGAATGAGCCAGTTAACCAGTGACGGGTTAATTCCTTCACCAGATCCGAGGCACTGAATCCAAAGGAACCTCCCGTCTCCCAGAGAAATGAATGCAACCTGTGACCGGCAGACAGAAGGAGAGATGGGAGCATATATGGAGACAAGAAGAGGAATGCAAATTAGAGTTAAAGGAATTGGGGGATTCAGTGCACACCGAGCCGAGGGGAAGTCCTAGCCAGCTGGACGGGAGAGCAGCAGGGGCTGGAACTGTCCAGAACCCATGTTGATACAGATACAGATCGCCCAGCCCAGCCCAATCCAGGTTGGCTTTCTGAGATGCCAAAATAACCAGCCAGCTCAGCCAATTCCAGGAGAAATCAACCAGAGCCACTGTTTGGTTTTTCTTTGACCAAACAATAGTTGATTGGCTGGAATTTTCACGTTACCTGAGTTAACTCCTGGGGAGTTGGTCAACTGCCCCCCCTTTGCCCTCATCTAGGAGTAGGTGTGTTTCCCACCCCACTGCTCCCCAAGGGGGGGGGGGAATCCTCTCACCTCTACTGATTGAACATTGGAGAGAAAGTATTCTGGTTTGTTGCTTATAAACAAAACAACCTGAAGTGATTCTGAAGTTTGGCCAAGTCTACGCTCATCTCCTAGGTCAGGTTAGAGGCCAGAAGTAGGACCGAGAGAAGCCCACCCACAATTTTTAAGTCCCGAAAAGCCAACTCATTTTTGTTTTAATTTTTATTATTTGTCTTATTCTTGATCATCTCCTCTTGCTTGGTGTCACAGAGCCACACCACGTTTAGACAAAGAAAACGGGTGGTTTGGGGCAAATATTCAGAGTCCAAGCCCCCTCCCCCCATTTTAGCCGCGCAAATCAAATGGAACCGAACTGGGAGGGGGGAGGGAGGGGGGTGACAGAGGAATAAAATTCCAAAGGCCCTGCTGGGCTGACAAGGATCTTTCCAGCATTTAACAGTTTTCCTTTGGAGGGGCTGACAATGGGGAGCAGAATCCCCAGGAAGGGAGAGAAAGGAGGAGAGGGTGGGAACTGCTGTTGGGGATAAATCCAGTCGGTTTATAATTCCTGGGATGTTTGAACCACCTCAGACCCGCAGCCCAGGAGGTTGGCGTGCCCGCTCTCAAGTCAGAGACCGCCTCCCAGGGCTCTTGGTGGGGTTCCTGGGACGTGGGCTCTCCCTGTCCCCCAGCACACCCTCTCCTAACCCAGCCCCAACTTGAGCCCCCCTTCCCGGTCTGTTTCCCTTCACACAATTCCTTCTCCAAGCTTCCTAAGGATCCTTGCGACCAAGAAACCATCCACCCAATCTTTTTAACCCCATTTCAGCAGATCTCTTTCCGCCTTCTGTGCCTCGGTTGCCCTCTATTGTTAGCGAGGCGGACTCGGGAGACAGGGGAGACCCCAGTGAAGGCAGGGAAGGGAGGATGTGGGCAGAGCCATGGGGAGGAGGCTGGACCCCAGACCTGTGTTTCTCCTGCGCGCGTAGGAGTCTGTTGCTCGCTCCAGGGACCCACCGCGAGCGCCTAATCAGAGCGGGTGGGAGCCGCGGACCCGGAGAACAGCCGAGGGCGGGTGCCGCTCAGGGCAGTGCGAACGGGAACCCCAGGCCGCCGCTACCTCGGCAAGTCCTGGGGTGACCTGCGCGACCGGCCGACCGGCCTGTGAATAATGCGCGGAGCCTGTCCAACCCGATGGGGGCGGCTCCGGGGGCCCCAGCAGTCCGGGTGGGTCGGGGAGCGAGGGGCTCCTGGGTCTGGGCCCTCAAGTCTCGCCTCGGCACCGGGAGGCCGCAGAGGGGCGCAGAGGGGCGCAGAGGGGCGCAGAGAGGCACTGCCCTCGGGGAGCATTTATTCCCATCAGGGGTGCGGTGCCCGCGACTGCTGTCCCAGCTCCATCCCCAGATGCCCCTCTGTTCCCCCGGAGGCGCCACCTCTCGGGGCGCCCCAGCCAGCGGCTGCCACTCCTCGCCTCGCGCCTGAGCGGCCGCAGGAGCAGCGGCTCCAGAGCCGGAGCTGCCAGGGGTGAAAAAATCCGAAGCCAGAGAGCCCAGCGCGTGTGTTTCAACTTGAAAACGAATACAAATCAACTGGAAAATTCGGACCCACGTTCCGAATGGCGCCAACAATTTCCCTTTTCACTCTTCAGTCGGAGGTCTCGGCGGTAAAGACCCGGCCGGGAGCGAAAAGAGTTCGTTCTCATTTACCCCAGAGGTTTGCACCCCGACGGCCCACCCCGACGGCCCACCCCACCCCACGGTCGCGTTAGATTCCGCAAACTGGCTCCAGAAAAAAATACTGCGTGTTTATTTTTTTAAAAAACGAATTAAGTCAATGGTCTGGGTGTTATTAGTTCTCATTATCTGGGGAAAGTCTACATGTTAGTTGTTATAAAGATTGTGTAGATCAGACCGGAATAAGCAGAAATATAGTTTAAAATTTTCCTGTTTTCAATCTTTTCCATAATAAGCTTTTATTGCCTGTGTAATTAAACACGATTAGAATAATAATGTCCAGATTTTAATTTCTTTAAAAAACACACATCACTTGCCAAAACCGGTTTGGCTCAGTGGATAGAGCGTCAGCCTGCGGACTGAAAGGTCCCAGGTTCGATTCCGGTCAAGGGCATGTACCTGGGTTGCAAGCACATCCCCAGTGGGAGATGTGCAGGAGGCAGCTGATCGATGTTTCTCTCTCATCGATGTTTCTAACTCTCTATCTCTCTCCCTTCCTCTCTGTAAAAAATCAATAATAATGTCCAGATTTTAATTTCTTTAAAAAACACACATCACGTATCCAAAAGGAAACATTCAAACGTGCTGAGAAGTACTCCTTCCTGCTGCCTCTCTCTGCATAACACGGTGGCCGGGTGCCCTGCACAGGGCTTTGTCTTCGCCTTTTATTTTTTAAAAACACACGTTGGTGGTTTTAAATCGTTACTAATGTTCCCTTCACTGTAACGACTATTTTATTGTATCGCTGTGCTGTACTTTATTTAACCAGGCAACTGTTGATACAGATTTAGATTGTTTCCAAATTCCTCTTCCTTTCTACGAGCTGTTGCATATAATATACACGACTCTGTGTACGTGTGCGAGTATATCTGTCTTAGAAATGGGCCATCTCGAAGACCTCGTGCATTTTTAATATTCATGGAGGTTGAACCTATCTTTAAGAGTGTTGGAAGCATAGAGAATGTCCCTTTTCAGATAACTGTATGTCCTCTCCGTTTTCTATTTTTTTGTTGTTGATCGAGCTTCTCATTCATTTGTGTTAATATTTTCTAAAACATGAAGTTGTGCTTTCGTGTGGTCAGCAGGACTGTAGATGTGCGGGAGAATTTAACATGCATCCGCCTGTATATGCTGGAGTTCCCCAAGCAATTTTTCCTGTAGGTGGAGGACAGAATAGAGGGGATGGAGCGTCGATTTCAGACTATCCCCCGTTTGGATTTTCTCTTGCGGAATTCCCATCTTCCCCGGAAAGCGGGGAGAGATTTGTTTTTTCTTAACCATGTCCTCATCTTCTCTGCCTTCGGGTTAGAAGACGCAGGAAAGCCCAGGCTGGACCGTGATGTAAAACGGCTTGGGCGCTGCGGACCTGAGACCTCAGGCCCCGAGCCCCCTGCAGCCTCTTTGCTCTGAGCCCCGGCCCAGGGCAAACCCCACGCGGTCAGCAGGCTCTCCTCCCCAAGAGCTTGAGCTTACAAAACGCTAGAAAATGGGGGAGAGGCTTAGATACGGCCCCGCAGGCACCAGGCAGATGGGCTATTGGAGATCCTGCACTTTCTCGGCCTCCGCTTCCCGCCAACTGGTAGAAAGCTGCCGGCCGGGCTGCTGCCTGGACCGGGTGATGGCCACGCGCTTACGTGTCCTCAGAGGACAAGGGGACATAAGAGAAGAAGGGTCGGTGGGGCTGGAGTTGGAGGGGCGAGGGAGACAAACAAGGAGTCGAGGGATGGGAGTGGCCACAGAAGCCGCCTCTCACTCTCCGGAGAGGCGCCCTTCAGCCTGGGGTCTCCAACCCCGCCACCCCCACGCTCGCCGGACCACCTCCATCCCGGTGCCCAAAACTCCAGGGTGGTGGGTGCTCGGTGGTCCCAGGCTTGTTGACAAATGCAGCCCTTCAACCGGATGTTCCCCAGGCGCGGCGCACAGTGAGCCATGGCCAGCGCTTGCAGGAATTCTTTGGAAGACGGAATGGTTGGCGGCCATTTCTGCACCTTTGATGCCAGTCAAGAAGCTGCAAACGCGTAGGCACACCTTTCTCGGGCAGGTCAGGGGGGAACTCTGGCCGGGCCCAGCTCCACCATTGGACCCGCTGGCCTTGCACTCCCTGAGCACTTGCTTCGTGCAGGGCGCTGAGTGCCTCAGGGCAGTGTTTAAGGTTCCCAAACGAGACGTACACGCTTTCTCCAAGGTTTTGTTATTTTCATCCCCTCAGAACGGTTGGAAGTGAGGTCTGGATTTGGTCAATCAAATTTTTAAAAATATTCAGATAACAACTTACCTATTTCTTTTCCTGTCAAAAGAGCTCTCTCCCAGGACTTCTGACCAAAAGATATTTAACTTTTTGGCCCCGTTATTGTATTATTTTAGGTGAGAAATGTGTCCCAGTTTATTTAAAAATTGTTTGAATTCATGGAAACCACACACTTGGGCTTAAAACCTCTGCTCCCGTCTAAAAGGGCAGGTGGTCCCTACCCATTCCCACCACAGGGGGGCCATGGACCCTCCCCTGTGGCTGTCACTTCCCCACACCCCCACCCCGTCAGAGCCCGTCTTCCAGGGGCCTTTTCCAGGAACCTTCTCTTTCTGGGGAGAAGAGCACCAGGGAAGGATTTGCAAGCAGAGCCGTCAGTGGGGGCGGCTGCAGAGAGAACGGTCAGCTTTGTAATGATGGCGGCTCTCTCCACCCTGGGAACCTGGGACCATGACCCACGCCGGCTCTGTCCCCCCTCCATGCCACCCGGGGAAAACCACCGTCTTCCTGCAGCGCAGCCAGGTGTGTGGGGGCAGACACTGCCTCCTGTCACCCTGATCCCCTTTGTATGTGAGTGAGCAAAATGTTTAAAGGCAATAGGAAATAAACTGAGAGCTGCTTGCTCGTGCAGTCCCAATGGACAACCCAGCCCTCCTCCTCCCTATTCAGGGTTGAGCTGAGAAGTTTAAGCTTCAGTTCTTGAAATCCTTGTTGACATTCTCTGACATCCCCTTTCCCTTTCTCTCTCTTAATTTTTTACTGTTTCCTGGAGCTCTTCTGAAGCAGAGTCTATGCGGGCATGGGGGCTTGGGGCGGGGGAGAGGATGAGCGAACACTATTTCTAGAGCAACCGAGTGTCACAGAAAGTTGGCTCCTCATCCAGAACCACGAAGGGAGGCGGGGGGGGGGGGGTGGGGGGGGGGCAAAAGGCGGAAGGCTGGTCCCTGGAATCCAGCACCCAGGAGAAGTGCAGGCACCCGGCAATCCCTCCGCTGGGGTCGGGGAAAGGACAGGGAGAGAAGTCTAGAAAAGCAAAGAAGTTAACGATGTTTGGCCGTCTGGGGGCTTATCAGTGTGTCTGGGTCAGCCAGGGGCGGAGGCGAATCTGGGGCAGACGCCCTGAGGTGGGGCTGCACAGGTGAGGAGGGGCTGCCTGGGGGCCAGTGCCCCCCTCCCCACTGACAACCTGGGACCACGTGTCAGCTGGGCTTCCGGAAAAGCCTTTTGGGGATCCTTCAGGTGAAAGAAGGGGGTAGCTGGTGAAATATTAACCCCTTCTGGGCTCTGAAGGGGGGATTCAGTGAGTGGAGAAAAAGAGGGGGTTAATCCTAACCCCTACTCCTAACCCCTTCCCTAACCGCATCCTGGGAGTCACTTCCAAAGCCTTTTGAATGGCCGATCCCTGGCTTCAGAAAGGTGCACGTTCTCGGGTTTCCTCCTGGCTCCTCCTCCCCAAGAGTGAAGAGAAGCCAGGTGGGCGGTAAAGGGTGATGAGTAGAAATCCCTGGCTAGTTGGGATGATGTTTCAGGTAGGTCCGGAGTGTCTTGGGGGCAAGGTGGGGCGGATTATGGAGTCCCCTCTCCACATCCTCACCCTCAATCTGACAGCTGGGGCCGCTGGGTGGGGTGCCTCCCTGCAGTGAATCAGGCTGCTGACCACAGAGGCATCCGGCCTGCTCCCAGGGTAAACATCCTCTGCGCCTCCAAACCTGGCGGGAGGAGGAAGGTAAAGAAGGAGGTGCCGGGACGAGGGAGGCTGAGGGAGAGGAGGTTCCAAAACCCTCTCTCTCTCTCTCTCTCTCTCTCTCTCTCTCTCTCTCTCTCTCTCTCCTGCCTGGAACCCAGCAGTGGCCTTCCTGGGGCCTGGGCAGGCAGCGAACGGAGCATCCCATGGGGCATTGTCTCTTTCCCACTGGACAAAGAATCAAGTCAATGGAGCCTTGGGAAAGCTGAGCCTCAGTTTTCCCCTCTGTGATATGGGGGCAACCACCATTCCCACTGACTTCCTCTGGAGTCCCCGTGGGAGCAGGGACAGGATGGAGTGACCACACTGGCCACGCAGTTCTGTCCCCTGAGCGGCCTCACACTGATCTCCACGCTGAACGCGAATTCAGAGCACACAGTCCGAGTGCAAGCCCCCGCGGTCTGGGAGGAGCCACACCGGGCCCCTGTGGCCTCGGAGTCACGGTTCAATCTTGCCTCCTACACAGACGGGTTCACTCCGCCTCTCGGGCCCACCGTTCTCGTCTGTAAATGGCGATGGCAGCCCCTCGTCGGGAGATCTGGGGGATGAGGAAGCTCCTAAGCTTTGCCCATAGAATCAGCAGCGACGCCTCTGCCTAAGCTGGTGCCTGCGGAAGCCGGTTTCACGCTCCCCTGGGGACCAGCTTTACCGGCTGCTTTGGGGCCCCTGAGCCGGAGCCGCTGGGGAGAAGCGTGGAGAGGAGCCCGGTGACCCGCTGCCTGGCCCGGCCCCGAGCATTTCCACTGGGCGCCCCGGGCGCAGCTCTCCTCACCTGTCCTCCTCCCGTCCCAGGCGGACCGTCCTGGGACCCCGCTGGGGCGAAGTCCCGGTTTCTGTGCGGGAGCCTTTTGACCCCGCGGCCGCCGTTCGGTCCGGGGCCTGGCTCCAGAGCGGGATGCGGGATGCGGGATGCGGGATGCGGGATGCGGGATGCGGGATGCGTGCGGGGCAGACAGCGCAGTGGAGGTGTGGTGTCGGGGAAGCGCGCAGAGTAGCGGTGGACTCGGGCTTGTTCTCGGCTCCGCGCCTGGAGTCAGCCCTGCTCCTCCGGTCGCTTGGACAGCAACGCCGCCCTGACGCGCCTTCCCCGTGCGCACCTTCTCCAGCAGAACCTCCAAACCAGCCCCGCACGGGCCTCTCTCCCCTCGGGACCCCCAGCCCCGCCCTGCGCTCTTGGGCCTCTCTGCCGAGGGAGACAGGAAGGACGAAGGACGCGCTCCCAGCGGCCCTTCACCTCCACTTCCCCAGGGCCCTCTGACCAATGGCCTTTCCCCGCAGGGTCCCGGGGGAGAGCAGACCAGAATGCTGGGTGGGAAAAGGACTGGTTATCAGATCCACTGAGTTCCATGAAGGGTTCCTCGTTTCTTCTCCTGTCCTTCTCTCCCCTCAAACAGGGATGTTGGGGAATAATCAGGAAATTTCAGATCATCAGGAAAGCTGTTGAGGAACGGGGACTTGGAAGGGTACAGCCAACCCAACAGCTGGCTTTCTTCTCTCAGTAGGAGCCCAGCCCTCCATGAGACATGAATGTAGCCACTGTCTATCTCTCCTCGAAACATACAGTTCCCAACCAGGTGGCAAGAGAGACGCATTTTCGCGGGTATACATTGCGTATACCCGAGACACCAGAAGGCAGCAGGTCATAAGAGGGTCTATTGAGTCTATGTTTAAATACAACCACATTGTAACATGGAAAAAAAAAAAGCAGAGATCTTGATTCAGATCCTTCGTGTTTAAATAAAGGGGGAGGGGTTGTGACTTGTTGAAATATGCCAAAAATTGAAAATATTTGTAATCGTATTCATTTTACTGGGCCTCTATGTTGGTGGGTGTGGCAGATAAAGAATCAGGGGTGTCAACGAGCTGCTCTAAAAACAAAAACAATCCCTACCCTCCTTTGAGCCCCTGCTTCTCTGGTTTAGACGGTGGGAGCTCTGCCGGTGAAGGGACTGTGGGAACTGAAATGGGAGAGTTGGGTGGAGAGGTGGGAGGGTGGAGGGAATGGGAAATGCAGCAGACCCTGAGTCAGAGGCCCCCACACTAAGTCCTGGCTCTGATGTCCCTCCCCTCACCTCAGTTTTCTCATCTGTAAGATGGGGACAACACTGTACTGATCTCTCAGACTGCTGGGAAGAATAACCAAAGCAATACAGAAGAAATGCTTTATCATGATCAGACTTTTCTTGGCCAAAGTGCCAACATGAAAGGGGACCATGCCAAGGAGAGCAAGAGCAGCCCAGGGATCGGTATGAGCACACCCATGGCTACTCGATGCGCTGGTACGTGGGCGCAGCTAGCTCCGTCTCACCCTCTGCCAGATCCGAGTAGAAGTGGGAGTTCATTGCAGCTGGTCTGCCTCGGCCTCTGTTTGCTTTGGCCACAGTGTGACGGCCCTGCTGGCTTTGCCAACAGGATTTCGGTGTTTGCTCTCCCACCTGGCATAACTGCTGAGGCAGCTGGCATTCTGCTCCTGGTGAGCATGCCTACCAAGCTCACAGCAAGAGGGATCTGGCCCAGCACTGCCTGCTGCAGCTTCCTGCGGCCTCTTCCTCAGACGGATGGGGTCCCTCTGTGCTATCTTTCCTAAGACTACGAGGCTTGAGGGAGCAGGGTGGTGGAGGAACACCACAGTCTTTCCTTTCACAATGGTTGCCCAAAAAGTACATTTTGAGGGTTAAAAGGAACCAGGAAATAGCAGGAAAAGAAATCAAAGGGCCAGAGAGACCAGGCACCAGCCCTAAATTTTTAAAGGACTCGTTTTGTTTCCCCGCACTTCTTTCCTCATGCTTTCTGCAGACGGTAGATGTTCCGGAGTAAAGAGAAAGGGGGTCCCTTGCTGAAGGTCACCCCAGACCAGTCAGAGCCCATGGTTGTGGGAGTGTCTTGACGGAAGCATGATTAGCAGGTGTCTGATGGGAAGAACACGTGCTCAGAACAATCACAACCCCTCCCACCCCGAGGCGGCTCCTGGAGCCTCCGGCCACCTCCCCAGCACACAGGGTGCCCTCAGGAGGCGTGAAGTACCCTCCACAGGACACACTGCCTGTTTGGCTTTCCCAGGCTGCTGGTTAGAGTCATGGCTGGAGAATGCAAAATAATGGAAAGCAATACTTAGGAAATTGCAGTTCCAAGGTCTTCGTTGCCTCCCTAACAATTTGCAAAACCCATTTTATTGCAGCTTTAGATTCCTCAAGTTGAAACGCCACAGTGCCCTGTAATTAACCCAAGTGACATGCCAGCTGTAAAGACGAGGGCTGTGCATGATTCTATTCGGTTCATGCAATCACCCAGGATGGGTGGGGGAGGACGCTTAGAACAGCTGCCAATCTGCCTGACTTACACTCCCTGCCAGGGTGGAAGCGAGACTGGACTCTGAGATCACCCTCTGAAGGCTCAGGAGAGGTGTCCTGCCTGTTTGAGGTGGGCTAGGGGCTGTCCAGTGTGGGTGAGCCAGATAAGTGGCTCCCAAACATGGCTATGCATCAGAACCTCCGAGGGAGAGTTCTAGATCCAGGTCAACCCCACCCCACTTCCCCACCCCAACCCACCCCCTCACTGACCAATTTGATCCACAGCAAGGTGAGAGCACACAGTCTTTTTAGCTGCCCAGATAGTTCTGAGCCTGGAAAAACCTGCCCAGACCAACGTGGCCATTTTCCTAATAATTTTAGGAAAGTTATTTTTGCATTGAGAAACTTTTCCGTTAGTGCTGCTCTTTTAAACCCATCTGAGGACAGGAACTCATCCACTGGCTTTATGACACAGACACTCTGATCTCCGTCCCCCAAAGCTGCTTCTCCCAATGTCCCTATTTCCTTTCAGGGACTCAATTCTCTGGAAGCCGACTTTTTGTTCCCTTTTCCTTGTTCCCTACATTTGTTCAACTGCCATGTCCAGCTCTACAATGGCTGACTGGCCTGCCCTCTTTTCTTTCCCACCGTCAGCCGTTCCGATAGGGGCTGCCAGGGCTTCAAACGCAGGCAGGCCACCGTCTGAGCCTCCAAACCACTCTCCTACCTCAGGCTCTCTCCTTGCCACTCATCCATCCTACCATCTGCTGCCAGATCCATCGTTCTCACCCTCCATGAAATCTCTCTCCCGTTCAGAAACCTGCAGTGGTTTGCCACAGCCCACGGAGTTAAGGGGAACACTTCCCAGGATAACATTGTAGGCCCTTCACAATATTAACGAATCGGGCTCCTTGTCCTGGCATCGAGCATGGTGATTTATTTTATTAATGTACACATGAGGGGGAAATGCAGCATTTCTGTAGGTTGATGGAAGAAACATCTGCAGGCTGGGCACTCTCTCCTCACCTCTGTCTTCACTGGCGAGATTGAGTGGGGCTGGTAAGGGCAGTAGCAGGAAGATGTCTGGGTACCGAGGTGGCTGGGATGGGAGGAAGTATGATCTGTACCTGGTGGTGATGACTGCCCCAATTCTCTCACTCGGGGCTCTGAGTTCTCCATCATGTCTAGCCCTCTCTCTGCCTTTGCTCTTTGGAGTTGAAGAACAACTGACACAGGCCTGTTGGTGGACTGAGGACTTTGGATTCTTGAAAGTTGTGAACCCTCCCCTGAAACACTCCTCCCTCACGCTGCTCCGTCTGGGGGAGTCTTCTGGATGATGGTGCCATGTGAGGGGCCCATAGGAATGACACCGGTAGGAGCAACTGGGGCGTGTCCCGGGACAACAGCAATAACTCCCGGAAGTCATGGTCCTACAGCACTGTCAGCTAACTGGGAGGGCACAAAAAGCAAGGCTGTTGGCCTCAGTGGTGCTAGTGAGAGGGAGGGACTTAGAAGACTAGGATATCTAGTTGAGAAAATAAAACTTTTGGTTGATCCCATGGGCAATGCAGACACTGTAAGAAGAGACAAATCATTTCCTGGGAGTAAAAAGTAAAATGGGGGTGGGGTGGGGAATAGCAGAGATCCAGTCTGATTCTGGGGGGGGAAAAAAGAAGATTTTTTTTTTAGATTTTCCTGTAAAATGGCCTCTAGAATATTCAGGCCAATTAACACATCATCACCATTCTTATCTAGTGTTTCAGGAGATGCTCAGGTGATTCACATCCATGGTCACCAGAAATCCATTTTACCTACATTCATCTTCCTACATCCCTATAGCCCCAAACATTTGCTATAGATTATTTAAGAGCAGCCAAGATGGCTGGCCAGAGATAATAAGTGGTAGTGATTAAGAGCACAAGCTTAGGAGCTCATTATCTGTGTGTTCTTGGGCAAGTTACTTAACCTCTCTAAACTTTGGTTTCCTCATTCGAGAAAAAAGAATGACATGGTATTAACCACATAGAGCTTCTCTGAGGATTGAGATCACGCACACAAGGCTGTTGGTACACCAAAGGCAAGTGTGCCCAGCAGCACAAACCCCTCTACCATGCAATGCTATGTTGTAGAGCTCTCTGACGTCTCTATATACCAACTGAAGTTCCGACAGAGGGCTCCCTGCTCCCTTTGGTCCTTTCACACAGTAAAATCAAAGCTTAAAGATCTTTTGTTTCCACATCTCGGTATCCACTGTCCGGCTGCTCGGTCCCCTCGGTACACGCCATTACAGGGCCAGCTTTGGGGCAAGTGGCCTGGGCCAAGGCCAGGTTGGCAGAGCATGAAAGATGTGGAAATCAACCCCTCACAGTTGACATGGTTCTACTTCTGGGACCGGCTTTAATGATGGTCTCAATTTTAGCCGTAAGTGAAGACAAGGCAAAGTGCGCTTAAAGCAGGGGGGACAGCCAAAACCGGTTTGGCTCAGTGGATAGAGCGTCGGCCTGCGGACTGAAGGGTCCCAGGTTCGATTCCGGTCAAGGGCATGTACCTGGGTTGCGGGCACATCCCCAGTGGGAGATGTGCAGGAGGCAGCTGATCGATGTTTCTAACTCTCTGTCTCTCTCCTTTCCTCTCTGTAAAAAGTCAATAAAATATATTAAAAAAAAAAAAAAAGCAGGGGGGACAGATTCGTCGTAGCAGAACTATAAATTGCAAGGGGGTCACGTGTTAACTAAAGTTAGTCTTAATTGTCTACTTACCTGTATGGCTTTATCAATCCATCCACCCACCTACTTACCCAACATTCATTCCAGAAATATATACATATGGTGCTTGCCAATGCACCAGGCACATTAAGGGAATATGCGCGGGCCTACCTATTTCCTCTCACATTCTTTTTGGCCAGAGATCAGGTAGTGATTGCATGCTTCCTGATCCTGTATAAACGGGTCCCTCATAGCACCCAGACGTCTTCTGTCAGGCCTCGGATCCAGTCGGGCTGAAGTGGCCACCACCAGTAGATCCCTCAGAGAAATATCACGGCGGTGAGTTTTCTTCAAGAAGAGGAGGGAGGGCATATCCAGCGGCCTCTTCTCATGAGAGCTTTGGCTGCGCAAGTAACACTTCTGGGGCAGGGAGAAGTTTTCTGGAAAGGCAAAGAAACTGATAAATTGGCATTATCAATTTAGGCTGCTGGACTCAGCACAAATTCTTGGAAAAGGCCACCTCCCTCTAGGGCAGCGGTTCTCAACCTGTGGGTCGCCAACCTGTGGGTCGCGACCCCTTTGGGGGTCGAACGACCCTTTCACAGGGGTCGCCTAAGACCATCAGAAAACACATATATAGTTACATATTGTTTTTGTGATTCATCACTATGCTTTAATTATGTTCAATTTGTGACAATGAAAATACATCCTGCATATCAGATATTTACATTACAATTCATAACAGTAGCAAAATTACAGTTATGAAGTAGCAACAAAAATAATTTTATGGTTGGGGGTCACCACAATATGAGGAACTGTATTAAAGGGTCACGGCATTAGGAAGGTTGAGAACCACTGCTCTAGGGTCTCCTGGCCTAAATCTGATCCTGAATCAGAATCATCCATTGTTCTGTTCTCCAAATAGTTTCTCTTCCCTGTTTTTTCATACTTAATGCCTCCATCTGGTACAGATTTAGCTGAGTGGGCCTCAACTGAATGAGAACCGGGGAATGTTGAAGAGGGTACTTAGACATAGCATTCTATTTTTATCTTTCTTATCTTCCCAGTAAGACTGGAGACTCCCTAAGGACACAGACTATGTCTCCACCATCAGACTGCGGTCACCCTACGGACAGGGAATGTATCCCCCTTCAGACTGGATGCTCCCCAAAGATTAGGACTGGTTCTGTTGGTTACTCCATGGGCTCTGGGTAGATCCCTGAACAGGCTGGCACTCACGTGACTGGTTCCGTAACGCCAGCTTTGAGCCGTAGGAAGCTGGGAACAAGGAGAGCTTCTCCCTCAGGTGAACCTTGGTGAACAGCTCTGACATCAGGTGCTGCTTCCTCGCGTTATTCTTTAGCCACGTCCAACGTGGGTTCAACGAGTAGCGCTGGGATTTTGTCGGCAGAGAAATTTTTGATATTTTCTCCTGGAAGAGGTACTGGGGGGTCTGCTGCTGTTTGCATTTAAGGGAGACCACTCTGTCCATCTCTGGGCTACTGCATTCTGGGCTGTCTGTCGTGCTCAGCAGCGGCGACTCAGGGGAGTCTGAGAACTGGGTGCAGGTTTCTGAGGTCTCTAAGGACGATAAGAGCTGGAAGAGAAAACAATCCAAAATGAGATTGTGGAAAGCAAAGGGCTCCCTGCTATGCCATTCTTGATTTAAACAGATTAAGGACTGATTTCATCAGCAGGATGAAAGATTGGGTTAGAATAGTTTCCTGACCAGGGATTGGTTAAACCAGTGGTTGGCAAACTGCGGCTCCACGAGCCACATGCGGCTCTTTGGCCCCTTGAGTGTGGCTCTTCCACAAAATACCACGTGCTGGCGCGCACGTACAGTGCGATTGAAACTTCGTGGCCCATGGCAGAAGTCGGTTTTCGGCCTGGGCAAGTCTATTTTGAAGAAGTGGCATTAGAAGAAATGGGGGGGGGGCCGTGGCCGGTTTGGCTCAGTGGATAGAGCGTCGGCCTGCGGACTGAAAGGTCCCGGGTTCGATTCCGGTCGAGGGCATGTACCTTGGTTGCGGGCACGTCCCCGGTGGGGGGTGTGCAGGAGGCGGCTGATCGATGTTTCTCTCTCATCGATGTTTCTGGCTCTCTGTCCCTCTCCCTTCCTCTCTGTAAAAAATCAATAAAATATATATTTAAAAAAAAAAAAAGAAGAAGAAATGGGGGGAATAGTATTCCTGACTCATATAATCAACTGAAAAAACTAGCGTTTGCTGTTCTTTCCTTATTCGGGTCTACATATTTATGCGAACAATCATTTTCAAGCATGAACCTTATCAAGAGTAAATTGAGAAGTCGTCTTATTGATGAGAACCTGGAATCATGCCTAAAATTAAAAACAACAACATACAAACCTGACTTACCCAAACTTTCCAAGGAGATGCAAGGCCATTGTTCACATTAGTGTTTGTCAGTCATTGTCATGATTTAATTTTATGGATATTGTAAGGTAAATTGTAAGGAATTTAATTTTATCAATATAATATTGTTATTAAGTATGATATCAAGTTTTATTCAACGCACCTATAGTTTAACTAAGACTTAAAACTTTAAGTAAAGTTTCTTAAGTTAATTTTAGGGAATGTTGTGGAGTGAAAGAAGATGTAGTGTCGAGGATTGAGAAAGGTATGTTGAGATGGTTTGGACATATAGAGAGGATGAATGAAAGGAGATAGACGAAACAAGTATACAAGATGAGTGTGGATGGGAGAGTTGGAAGGGGTCGACCTCAGCGAACGTACCTCAATCAGACTGAAGACATTTTTAGCAAAGGCCAGCTTAGGAGTACCCTAATTAAGTTAATAACAATGTACCTACCTATATAGTTTCAGTTTAAAAAAATTTGGCTCTCAAAAGAAATTTCAATCGTTGTACTGTTGATATTTGGCTCTGCTGACTAATGAGTTTGCCGACCACTGGGTTAAACACTAGGGCAGAATATGGTAGGGATGTCCACAGAGCTTCCTCTGGAGGTCTTTAAATGTGACAGAGATTTTAAACACTAGAGATTAGTAATCAGAGAAATAGCTATTCTACAGCTATTAGATTAGCAAAAATTAGAAAGCTGTTGGTGGGATGCAGAGGTACAGGGACTCTCATGCACTGCTGATGAGAATGCAGACAGTCATTCTGGTGAATCATCTAGAAATACTTGGTAAAATAAGATTACAAATACCCTGTGACCAGCAATTCTGTGCCTAGGTATACACTCAAAATAAGTTATTAGCTCCTTTTAAAAAACTATGTACACCAATGATCCCAGCAACATTATTCACAGTAGCCAAAAATAGCCAAATGTCTACCAAAAGATGAATGAATAAATAAAGTGTGGTATATACATATAATGGAATACTATTCAGTCTTTAAAAAGAAGAAAATTCCGATACATAATACAACATGAATGAACTTTGAAAACATTATGCTAAGTAAAATAAACCAGACATGTAAGTACAAATATTGTATATTTCTACTTATATGAGGTACCTAGAGCCGTCATAGAGACAGAAAGTAAAACAGAAAGGAACAGAATAAGGCAGAAAAAATATTTGAAGAAATAACGGCTATAAACTTCTCAAATATGGTGAAAGTCCTCAATTTACAAAACCATTAAGTTCAAGCATCCTAAATAGGATAAATACAAATAAAATTACACCCAGACACATCATAATCAAATTGGTTAAATTCAGAGATAAAGAGCATCCATTAAGAAGTGACACATTGCATACAGGGGATAATGTTATGAATTTTTAAAAAAGAAAGAGCCCTGGCCAGTGTGACTCAACTGGTTGGGCATCGGCCCATCCACCGAGAGGTTGCCGGTTCAATTCCGGTCAGGGCACATGCCCGGTTGCAGGTTCGATCCCCCATGGCAACCATCAGTGTTCCATTCTCACATTGATGTTTCTCTCTCTCTCTCTCTCTCTCTCTCTCTCTCTCTCTCTCTCTCCTCTCTCTCTCTCTCTCTCTCTCCCTTCCCCTCAATTAAAAATCTCTAAAAAAGAAAGAAAACTAGAAGACAGTGGAACATTTTTAAAGTGTTGCAAGAAAAATAATGTTAACCCAGAATTCTAGGTCTAACAAAAATATCCTTCAAAGTGAAAGCTAAATAAAGGCTTTTTCAAGTAAACAAAACTAGAAGGTTCATCACCAGCCGAGAGGGGAGCATTACAATAAACACTAAAGGGAGTTTTTCAGGCTGAAGAGAAATGACATCAGACAAAAATAAATAAATAAATAAATAGCCCTAGAGTTTTGGCTCAAAGACCTCCTTTTCTTTTCCCCACGTCCATGAAATCCTGAGGTGATGATGTGATGAATTTATGCGGTGATAGCGGCAGAATCAACAGCAGGGCCTAAGGAATCTAAAGTTCTGAGAGAGGGGAAACCTCACCGCCAAGTGAAGGAGCTGTGGTCCCCAGAGGGTGAAGTGACCCCTAATACTTATTCTCTCTGTGACTTCCTGCCACTTGGCCCTTGTTTTCAGACTTCTAGCCTTCAGAACTTGAGAGGATAAATGTGTGTTTTAAGCCACCAAGTTTGTGGTCATTTGTTACAGTAGCCCGAGGAGGTGCCCTGCCTAAAAAGAGGGGGTGCCTGGGCCAGCCTTTCTAACAGCCCTAAAAGTATAGGCCTCTATTCCTAGCAGCTGTGCCATTCCACGCCTGGGGCATCACCGTGGGGAAATCAAGGCCCAGGGAGGGAAGGAGGCTTACTCAGAGGACCCATAGGAGGTCGGGGGCAGAGAAGGGACAAGAAAGCAAGGGTCCCACCACCGCCTCCCGAGCTCAGCCCCCTGGCGGGTAGACCGCTCCACTTACCACGGGGCTGGGGAGTATGTTCACTACAGAGGCGCACTTGGCTTCCTTGATTCTGGAGATGGGTTTCCTGAGATCCAGCCCAGAGCAGCTGAAAAGGCTTGAGTTCCTCAGGTCGGGGAGAGAGCAGTAATGTCTCGCAGAGGAAGGCCCGGGGGAAGCAGGGCCATCTTCCTTCTTGGGGGCCTCCTGGTTGAGGCTGATCTCTGTCTCATTTTTCTTTGCATCTCCGACATCCAAGAGCATGTCAGACGTGCAGGGCACTAATGTCAGTGACTGGAGGGATTGGAAAGGAGGAAACTAAACACATAGCTCATGGGAACCCAGCTCCGTCCACTTCCAGATTCATCTGCACCCAAGAGTAGGTGCAAAGGAGAGGAGGGGGAGAAGGAAAGCAATCAGAATCGAAGTCTCTGGGGCTCTTCATCTCGAGTTCAGGGACTCCTAGAGAGCTCATGGATGGTTTCACGGGGTCTTTGAACCACTTAAAACTATCTTTGTAGCCCTAACCGGTTTGGCTCACTGGATAGAGTGTCGGCCTGCGGACTGAAGGGTCCCAGGTTCGATTCCGGTCAAGGGCATGTACCTTGGTTGCAGGCACATCCCCAGTAGGGGGTGTGCAGGAGGCAGCTGATGGATGTTTCTCTCTCATCGATGTTTCTAACTCTCTATCCCTCTCTCTTCTTCTCTGTAAAAAATCAATAAAATATATATATATTTTTTTTAACTATCTTTGTATATGTCATAGTAAGAGATTCCATAGCTTTTATCAGATACTCAGAGGGTCTATGGCCCCAATAAAGTTATGAAAACAAACAAACACGTGCTCTAATCCTGTCTCTTTGGGTGAGTCATTGAGAAGAAGGAGATGGACTGAAAAGTCAACTGAATCTCTCCACTGAGCCTATAGAGAGAGCTAGGCAGAGACGGGGGGAATCCAGAGATTCAGATCACAGGACAACCGTGGCCCACAGTGGGGGACTGCCCACACTCTGAGCAGAGAGCAGGCTGGAAGCACCCAGCTGGGGTCAGTCACCCCATGTAATGTTCTGAGGGTCCTGCCTCCCAGAACCTCTTCCCTGCTTCCTCCTTTCTAGGCGGTGCCCCTGGCCTCCTGGAAGAAAGCAGTTACAACCCCAACTGGAGCTGGGAACAATGAGTACATAGTCCTGGAGCCTGCTCCCTACGTGGGGATGGTGCTCACCCTCCCAGCTGCTAACTCCTACTGATGGAGGCAAGGACAGACCAGTGAGCGTCCTCTCTGCCTGGATGGAGGGGTCCTCTGAAGGACGCTGGGCTCCTTGTGACTTCCGGGGTCCCCCTCCTGTGGCCCAGCCCTCTGTACAGCCCATTCCTTCATCCTTCAGTGCGTCTGGGCTCTGAGCAGTGGCTTCCTAGGCATCCCCCCCTCCCCCTGTGAATTGGCCGCAGCCGGGGAAGGGTGCTGGGCACGGGTGCTCCCCTCCCATCCGGATTTACTTGGTTGGAGACTTGGGTGGCGGCGGCCTTGTATTTTCGCTGTTGTGTCTGTTGCCAGCTCTTCGCCCCCTTGCCTCTCGCGTGCTCGCCTACCGATTCTCCCTGCATCTCTACCTTCTTCTCTTTCGTTTGCAAGGATTTTTTCTCCTGTTTTAGTCTCAGCTCCTGGATCAGTTGCCTGCCCATTGAGGAACAGTGAGTGTCAGTAGGTTAGGGATGGGCTTTGAATGGGGTGGACAAGACTGGGCAAAGAGCAGGGAACTCCCCATTCCCTCCCCAGGCATGTCCAGTCTGCACACGTGATTGAAGGTCACAGAACAGGAGGTGGAGGAGAGGCATCCCTTAAACCACGTCATTCCCAGGCTTAGGAATAGTATCCAAGGAGAAATACGCAGGAAGGGGACTCCACCACACTCCACCACAACCCTATCTCGCTCCCCACCTCCCAGCAGGACAGATCCCATACATGACAGGTGCTGAAAAGAGGGTCTGGACAGGCCAAAGTCAGGAGCTCCCACAATGGACCACTTCATATCCTGGGCCTCTGGCCAATAACGTAATGGAAATAATGTAGTCCCATGAATCAGGAGACGGACTGTTGTCTCTTTCCTGTCATTACTCTATATGACGTCTTCTCTGCCCCGTCCTCCCCTCCCATAAAATGAGGTGGTGGGCGGGGACCGGACTGGATGGGATGAGTCCCTCCCAGCTCTCAGATTATATACCTGCAGGAACCCAGGAGGCAGCTCTGCGGGGCTGGGCATTCTGGAGAGGGGTGTGTAGGGGGGTGCCTGTCTCAGGGGCGAGTTTCTAGAAACAGCCACATAGCTACTTAACAACACGGGTCCTTGTGACACTAAAGCAAATGTTTCCCTGTCAAGTTCAGGGTTGGAGACTGAAGCTCACAAGCCCTCCTCACAGACCCAGGCCAGTCACCCAGCAGGTCAAGCCCACCTCGAAGGTGCTTTCCTACCGGGCATACAGCTCCCGGGCCCTGGAGGTGGCAGTATTCTGGAAGAGGGAGTTATTGTCCTGGAAAAACTTCTCATACTTCTCCGAAGTCAGATTGGGATAAATCAGGTGGAAACTTCCACAGTTTTCCTTCTCATACTTCTCAGTTTTCTCTCGACGCAAGGCCTGGAAACCCTTGAGTTCCTTGATCCTGTTGGCAAGCAGAACACAGGGCTGCGTTGAGACATGGCTCGATGTTTGGCAGACACGTGACCAACCTGGATATCATCTAGGGCCAGGCAGGGGCCTTGCACACAACAGGGGTCCGTCGGTATTTCCTAAATGTTCCCCTGAGAGGATGCTAGCCATCCCGTCATATGCGCTAAAAGCTGTTGAGAACAGTCTTCTCTGGCCCTAGCTGGTTTGGCTCAGTGGATAGAGCATAGGCTTGCAGCCTCAAGGGTCCCCGGTTCGATTCCGGTCAAGGGCACATGCCTGGGTTGCGGGCACGATCCCCAGTAGGGAGTGTGCAGGAGGCAGCTGATCAATGATTCTCTCTCATCATTGATGTTTCTAGCTCTCCCTTCCTCTCTGAAATCAATACAAATATATATATTTTTTAAAAAAACCAAACAGAAAAGAACAGTCTTCTCTGACAGTTCATCAGATTCTCTCTTGTTGCAAGTAAAACCCCTTTCCCTCTTGGCTTAGTTCTGACCAGGCAGACTATGGCCACCTTCGGCCACCTTCCAATCACAGCCCTCCTACCCTGTCACTCTCTGGAGAACGACAGCTTGTGTTTTGTTAAATTTGAGGGCTTCTTGGATGCGCTTTTATGAGCTCTGATGATCTCACTCTCCCTCACAGCCCCCTGGGAGGTGGAGGTCAGCGAGGGAGGAATGATAAGCCCCTTTTACAGCAGGAAAACCAAGAGCCACTGAGCTACCCAGGCCCAAGTTGTGACAAGGAGAATGATTCAGGAGAAGGGCCCCTAGCTGCGCCTTAGCTGACGCTGCCTCCCTCCTCCAGCAGTTTAGAGAAAGCTAGCACAGTGGAGGGCATCCTGGAACCCCCAGGCCACACACTCCTGGGGGCTCTGGGCCCAGACCTGCCGCTTACCAGCGAGGTGACCCAGTACCAGTCAGTTCCCCTTCCAGAGTCTTTGTCTCCTCAGCTCCGAAACAGGACCAAACTACACCCACTGCCCACCACCCTCCTCACGGAGAAGACAGTGCACATGAAAATGCCTTCCAGACACAGATGCTATTGCCTCGGTTCCAGAAGTTTCATCTCGAAGGACCGGGCTAGCTCCGCCCATGAGAGCAGGGACCACAGGGTCTGAAAATCAACACAGGCATCTCCTTGCCCAGGCTGAGTCTTCGGACACTAGACTCACTCTGCAGAAGGAGGCCTCTGTAAGGCCAGTGCTTCCCAGCGGGGAGCAGGGACATGTTAGCTCCTGCCCACACAGTAACACGGGGGCGGACAGGCAAATCTTTCTTTTGGTTAAAAAAAAAAAAAAAAAGGAATGGTTTTACTTTTCGTATTGGTAATCCCAAAATCTTCATCTGATACTAATAAGCTTATATACCTATAACTAAATCTCCTAAAATAGAGACAAAGGCATAGTCACAGTAAAAATATTCAAACTGCCACATTCCACAAATATAAACTAATTTTCCAAGTGGGATAATCATTTGTAAGCGCTGACTCCCCTCCCCACCAACTCCAAGCAAAATTCTTAATAGTCTCAAACACAAACGATAATGCCAGACATTATGGTAGTAAGCCTTTTATACACCATTTCATTCCCCCCAACAACTTTATGTATCATTCGCTCCATTTCACAGAAAGAACACAGAGGCCCAGAGAAGTGACATAGAGGCCACATAAAGAGCCCTAGCCGGCTTGGCTCAGTGGATAAAGCGTCGGCCTGTGGACTGAAGGGTCTCGGGTTTGATCCCGGTCAAGGGCATATGCCTGGGTTTCGGGCTTCATCCCCAGTGGGGGGGTGTGCAGGAGGCCGCTGATCAATGATTCTCTCTCATCATTGATGTTTCTATCTCTCCCTCTCCCTTCCTTTCTGAAATCAATAAAAAAATATATATATTTTTAAAAAGACCATATAACGAGTAGGCTATTGTATCATAACTTGGATCAGGACAGACCAGTCATAAAAATGGGGTCCCTGGGGGGGGGGGGCTACTGTACTTGGCCTCCCGGGAACGGCATTGCTGCAGGAACCGGCCCCGCTGCTTCTCCTCCTCCAAGACTTTCTTTTTGTCACAGCTCCCCAGGTTGATCAGGACCAAGGTGTCATACAGCAGGCTGTCCTTCACCTCCTTATCCAAGCAGGAGTCGGTGGAGAAGCTCGGAGAGTGGTTGACCTGTGAGGGCAAGACGGCAGCTGGAAGCTGGGCTCTCCAGAGCGAAAGCGGAGAGTGAGGCCTAAACGCCACCTCCAGGGAGTGACCTATGCCCACCTTGGGGCCCTGGGAAGGGAGAAGGTCTGGACTGGAGCCACAGTGAGGAACGGAGGAGGTAGAACCCCTCTAGAGTAACTAGCTTCCAATATATATATACTAGAGGCCCGATGCACGAAATTCATGCAAGGGGCTTGGTCCTCACAGCCGTGGCGGCTTGCCTCGGCCCTCACAGCCCCAGCTTCGTCTGGAAGGACATCTGGAAGGTCATTTGGCTGTCTGGTCTAATTAGCATATTACGCTTTTATTACTATATATAAATTTTTTAAATTGATCTCAGAGAGAGGAACAGAGAGGGAGAAAGAGATAGAAACATCAACGATGAGAGAGAATCATTGATCGGCTGCCTCCTGCATGCCCCCTACTGGGGATCAAGCCCACAACCTGGGCATGTGCCCTTGTCAGGAATTGAACCCGGACCCTTCAGTCCGCAGGCTGACGCTCTATCCAGAGCCAATCCAGCTAGGGCTAACTAGCTGTTATTTTAGTTCTTGCTTCTTGGGAGGCATCAGGGAGTACCCCGTCTTTGGTTTCCCCTCCATCTGGTGTGCGGTGTCCTCTCACGTGCCTGGAGCAGATGGAAGGGGCGGTCCAAAGGACCAGGCGGGGAGGTGGGGAGTAGAAAGAAATGATGCATTCAAGATCCTGACCGGGCTTGCAGGGGAGACAGGTGGGAGAAGGGAGAAGACACGTTCCTGCTCATAGGAAAGTCCATATTATCCAGAGGCACTCTGTGACACTGGAAGAGTTCTAGCCGTTTCTGCAGGCCTGCTCCTGGTAGCTAATTCTGCTCTTGAGGTAAGAGCTCCAAACAGCCATGTTCTCCTTCCCACCCACACCTGGGAACAAGGACTGGGAGTGGAGGAAAGGCAAGGCCTCGGGAATCTGATGTGCAATTCTCGGCTTTCCCACCCCAAAGGCTGACTCTTGTCATTGGCAGCTGGCACTAGCACCTCTGATTTGCACCCACACCCCTCACCCCTCCTCCCAGTGCATACTGGAGCACTGACTGCTCGGGCACAAGTACAATCTGGAAGAGAGACCGCCACCCGGAAGCTTCTCTCCTCCTCCTCCCATCACCCTGGGGTCTCGGGGAGGCAGGAACATCACTGCGTGGCTCCACATCCGTTTCTGTGGCCACAGACGCCAGGCCGCTCTCTGTTAGTGCTGGGGACGGAGCGGTCCAGGCCCCTGAGAGCCAGGCCTGCAGCTCCCACCTGATCTTCAACATCATCAGCCCAGCTTGGATGAAGAGCACCCCCTTTCTGGGAAGTAAAAGGACCCTGTGTTACAAAAGGTAGAGCTGTCACTCTGAGATCAGTTTCCAAGTCCGGGTGGACCTCCAAAAGGCACAAGGAATTCTCCAATTCCTGGCCGTCTAACCCCCTCTGGTGGCCACTTCTCAGCTAAAGGAGGAGCCCCAGGCAGCCAGCACTGGGGGAGGAACTGGCGCCAGTAAGTTGATTAAACAGATCTAGCTGCGCTGGGAGGGCGGAGAGATGAGCCTGAAGCTGGCGGATCCCAAACACAGGGGCCAGTTTTCACCCCTCGCCTCAGCCTCCCTACCTCCAGCAACCAGGGCTTGAGTTTGCGGTCCAACAAAATGTCGAAGCCCAGGATTTCGAAGCAGGCGCTGTTGAGTGTGTGGTTGGGGAAGCAGGTGTGGTAGTTGTGCTTGATGATGGGGTAGGCGGAGATGATCGTCTTGATGATGACATCCTCGATATCTCTCCATATCTGCTCCACGTTGTAGCCATGGCTCTCCATGTACGTGTTGAAGGTGGAGAGCTTCCTGGAGGGGAACCACAGGCCATGAGGCTGGGCAGCCCACCTCTGGTCATCTAAGGCCACGGCATGCCGAGAACCAGAAACTTCCGTAGAAAATAGGGTGCCAGAGCCAATAGGGATGGACACCCAAGAGCTAGGGGGGCACCAGGACTTTGTCAGCTCAGGGGGGTCGTGCAGGAGCCACAGGGCCACACTCCTCAAGCCGCCACAGCCCTGGAGTGGGCACAGATAGAATGACATGTAAGGCCTGCCTGGGCACTTGCACTGTGACCCAGAACACACCCGTGGGCTTGGACAGGGACTGAGTATCCTGGGTGGAAAGCTTAATGGATAAATTTAAAAAAATAAGAAACCAGTACCCTACCTCATGCTTCTGTTTTGGTGGTTATTTCTTTGGTGTTCATTAGAAGCACTTAGGGAGCCTTTTAAGAACACAACTACCACCCTGGTGGGTAGCTCAGTTGGTTAGAGCATCGTCCCAATATGCCGAGGTTGTGGATTCCAACCCCAGTCAGGGCACACACAAGGGTCAACCAATGAATGCATGGATGGGTGGAAAAATGAGTTGATGTTTCTCTCTCTCTCTCTCTCTCTCTCTCTCTCATCAATAGACAGACTTACACACACACACACACACACACACACTACTGCCTGAGTTCTACCTCAATCTGAGGGGGTTCTGGGGACACTAAAGACACATTAATTTTCTGTCAGGACTGCCCACTTGGAAAAGGGCATTTCCACAGATGGAGTTACCAACTGCCCTGGGAAGTCCCACATCCCAGGAAACCCCTCACTCCCAGGCCAGCCGAGATGGCTGGTCGCCCTGTCACAGAGGTCAGAGGATGTGTCCAGGTTTCTGAGGAAACATCTGAGGGGTTGCTCCAGTCAGCTCCACACTGGGCAGGTCAGAGGGAGCTTCCGTTACAAATCAACACAGCCTCTTCGGGATGATGCAGGCACATCACAATGAATGCACAGTGACATGTTAATGCCCAGGGCTTAGCCAGTTCCACTGAACACACCAGCTATGTGCCAGGCTCCTGAGAGGTGAAGAGGACCCGGTCTCTGCCCCAGAGGCCTGCTGGGAAAGGGAGATCACCCCCACCCGGCCCGACGCCACCCTTCAAGCAGGCCTCGCCTAGTGATTTCCCATTTGCTCTTTGGGACTCTGCCACGGAGGACACCGTGATTGCCCCTGCACCGAGCCTCTCTGATGCTCTGAGGCCAAACAGGTGGCCTGCTTATCAGTCCTTTGAATCTGGTGCAGGAGAAGGAGCATGTGCCTGGGAGTCTGCAGACCGACCTTCTTGTCCTGCTGTGGCATTCAAAACGGTGTGACCGAGGCAACTGAACCTCTCAGAGACTCGGTTTGCTCATCTGTAAAATGAGATGGCGCCTAACTCACAGTTCCCCATCTACAAAGGGTAGTTTGCAATGCCTCGGCCATGGTGTTGTAAAAATGTAATGGGGGAAACAATGCAGCCTGGCCGGTGTGGCTCAGTGGTGAGTGTCAACCTATGAACCAGGTCACGGTTCAATTCCAGGGCAGGGCACATGCCCGGGTTGCGGGCTCGATCCCCAGGGGGGAGCCTGCAGGAGGCAACCAGTCAATGATTCTTTCTCATCATTGATGTGTCTATCTCTCTTTCTCTCTTCCTTCCTCTCTGAAACCAATAAAAATGTATTTTTTCAATGCACCCAAAGCACCCAGCTCAGGCCCAAACACACGGGAGACCTCCATAAAAACCCTTTTTCCTTCTCCTTTGTCGGGTCATGTTCACCCTCTTCAGTCCCCCTTTCTCTTAAAACTCCAATGAGACAGGATTAGACGACAGCAGGCGTATAAAAGCTGCTTGGGAAGATGCTCATGCCTTCCTCTCATGTTTCCCCTTCTTCTGGAGAATCGGAAAGCCAGCGAGCCACAGGCCAGGTCACACCGGGCCGCGTGACACACCATTTGGGAATCTCAGTTGGAGCCACACACCAGGCAACCACAGCTCAGGAAGCGCTGCCTGGCGTGGCCTTTCCCGCGCAGACCAGAATCAATAAATATCTGTTGGCTTGGAAATGTCAGAAGGGCCAACGGTAACCAGAGTGTGTTTTGGTGTGTGTGTGTGTGTGTGTGTGTGTCTGTGTGTGTCTGTGTGTGTGTGTCAGTTCGTGTTTATCTCTCCTCCTCCCACCCTCCTAGGGTTTACGATGCGGCCCTCTTTTAATTATTAACAGCCAGAGGGATTAACAGCCAGAGGGCAGAGACTAAGGAGTCTGTTCTGGGTTTAGAGGCCAGGAAATATTTTCTGAGAGCATGTGACCCAAGATGGAAACATCCCAGAGCGCCGCTCTGAGACTGGCAGGGAAAGAGAAGAGACGTGAGGCCGCTTGCTTACCTCTTGCTGCCAGAGAGCGAGTCTTGAATGAAATTGGAACTGTGCTTATTGATGGAGTAATTAGTCAGGTGCATGCAGATATCATCCTGGGGGAAGAGATGCAGTCTATGGAGTCAGAGGAAGGGCAGGCCTCCCGCCTCCTCCTGAGGCCCCTGGGGCTTAAAGAAGAAAAGGGGGCCCAGCCCAGTGTGGCTCAGCAGTTGAGCGTCGACCCAGGAACCAAGAGGTCACCGGTTTGATTCTGGGTCAGGGGACATGCCCGGGTTGCGGGTTCAATCCCCAGCGGGGGGAGAGGAGGCAGTCAATCAATGATTCTCTCTCATGATTGATGATTGTATCTCTCTCTCTCCCTCTCCCTTCCTCTCTGAAATCAATAAAAATATTTTTAAAAAAAGGGGGGGGGAGTCTTAGAGCTAAAACTGGCAGCACAGGGGAAGAAGGAGGGGGTATCCCACAGCCTGGAGTATGAGAAACCCCAATTCCTCCTGAGATTGGGGGGTGCCCTGCCTGAGGGCACTCCCGGGGTGTGGAACTGTGGCTCTGGCTTTGCAGTCAGGCAGACCTGGCCTTGAGTCCCAGGCTGATCTCTTCCTGGTTCTGTGACCTTGGACAAGGCCTCCTTCTCTCTGGGTTTTCATTTCCTCTCTGTAAACGGGAGGTGATAATTCCTATTCCTGAGGGCTCCTGGGCGGGCTCAAGGAAAGAAATAGGCAACCCAGCAAGTGTGAAGTGTTCAGCCAAGATAGCCAAATCCACAATGTTAAAGTGTCAGTGGATTTAACTAGGATTTTTTTTTTTTTTATCACACTAAGGGAGGGAGGTAAGGCAGCATGTCCCCTGAGCTCACCAGGTTGTCTGTGCAAGGGTGGGAGTAAGAGGTTGTGGCGAAGCGGGCCAGTCCTTCCTTGTACGTAAAAATCCTGAGAGGGTCACAGGATGTCATCAGCACATAAATCCGCAGGTCAAACTTGAACCCATCGATGATAAAGGGCTGGAGGAGAGAACGGAAGTTACACCATCGGAGAGATTCGGACTGGAAAGTCATTAGCACCCCGTCTAGTTTTCTTGGCGCCAACATTGCCTCTTGCTACAGAGTGCAGACTGGGCCAGGGCTGGGGACAGGGAAAAGGGGGTTTGGGCTCAGTGACTAGCCACATGATCTTGTACAAGTCACTAAACCACACTTTTTAAATAGCATTAAAAAGTCCTGTGATGCGCTGGCCAGGTGGCTCAGTTGGTTGAGCATCGTCCCATACACCAAAAAGTTGCAGGTTCGATCCCCAGTTAGGGCACATACCTAGGTTGTGGTTTGATCCCCAGTGAGGGCGTGTGTGGGAGGCAACTGATCGCTATTTCTCACCTCTCTCTCTCTCTCTCTCTCAATGTCTCTTCCTCTCTCTCTAAAAATCAATAGAAACATATCCTCGGGTGAGGATTAAAAAAATAAAAACAGCCTGTGATGAAGAACATGCTGTCACTATCCAGGGCTATGTTCTGTAAGAGTTCTCCCTGCAGTGCTGGCCTGCAGGGCTGGCCGGTGCCTCCCCCTCCATGCACGCTTCCGCAGGGCTCCCTTCCTGCAGTGGGCTATCCCGCCGGGACCTCTGACCTCCAGTCATGGAGTGGAGCTGGTTACCACTATCTATCCAGGACCACTCTCCTCTCCTCAATGACCAAAGGTGCCCTCCCAGCTGTCGTCTGTTAGAGGCAAGGGACCAGCCTGGTAGAGCCAGGCCAACCAACAGGGTGCAAGGCTGAGGGACGCTCTGGCCCGGGCACATGTCACATCCGGTCAGAAGGCTTGGGCTGACAAAGTCCAAGGCAGAAGGCAGGACTCGGCTTCACCCTCACCCCTGCCCTCCATTCCCTCATTCCTCATTCGGTCCAGTGGAGCTACAGCCCGAGGTTGCTGTGGAGATAAATAAACAATCACCATGAAGAAGTACCTTTGAAATATAGAGCTGACAGATCATATCCTCCCCCGGTTTGATTTCTTTCACCGTCCGGGTGATGAATATACCTCTCCCTTGGCAGCCCGAATCCGGCTTACAAATGTATGTCTTATTTTTTCTTGACCTGCTGTAGTTCTGCAAGTCTCCCCAGCTACCAGACAGGGAGGGAATGAGATACACTTTTAGCTGGGAAGCAGTAAAAAGGAAGGCTAACTCTGTACATTAAAAAACAAACAAACAGTCCTAACTGGTTTGGCTCAGTGGCTAGAGCGTCGGCCTTTGGACTGAAAGGTCCCAGGTTCGATTCCGGTCAAGGGCATGTACCTTGGTTGCGGGCACATCCCCAGTAGGGCATGTGCAGGAGGCAGCTGATCGATGTTTCTCTCTCATCGATGTTTCTAACTCTCTATCCCTCTCCCTTCCTCTCTGTAAAAAATCAATAAAATATATTTAAAAAACAAACAAACAAAACAATCTAATGTGACAAACACCTTGGACTGACAGACAGATGCCCCGAGGCCTGGTACTAGGAGAGCCAGGAAAGCACCCACAGTGGGGAGAAGATGGGCTTTGGGGGGAATTCAGGCCTGGATTTAAACCCAGGCAACACCACTTGCCAGTGTAACCCTTCGCAAGGACCTGACCTCTGAAAGCCTCAGTTCCATCATGTACACAATGAGGGTGGTGGCACCTCTCTTGTACAGGACATAACGCAGGCAGGGTGCTGATAGATACCGCACACCCCATAACGTTAGCCGTGACCGAGGAGTTGGATCTTCTGGTTCGCAGACTGGAGATCTGGAGATCTGAATCTGGCTCAAGCCCAGTGATGTGGCCTTGGGTCAATCGGCCTCTTGCCCCACTCTGGGCTCAGCTTTTCCTCTGTAACATCTCCACTCCAGCCAGAGTGTGAGAGAGGAAATACCATCTTGGAACATACTTTGAAGGAGGTATATTCAGCCTGGCCAGCATGGCTCGGCGGTTGAGCATTGACCTATGAACCAGGAGGTCACAGTTCAATTCCTGTTCAGGGCAGATGCCTGGGTTGCTGGCTTGATCCCCAGAGTGGGGCGTGCAGGAGGCAGCCGATCAATGAGTCTCTCTCATCACTGATGTTTCTATCTCTCTCTCTCCCTATCCCTTCCTTTCTGAAATCAATATTTAAAAAAAAAAAAGAAAGAAAGAAAAAAAGAAAGTATAGCCCTAACTGGTTTGGCTCAGTGGATGGAGCATCGAATCGGCCTTCGGACTGAGGGGTCCGAGGTTCAATTCCAGTCAAGGTCATGTACCTCGGTTTCGGGCACATCCCCAGTAGGGGGTGTGCAGGAGGCAGCTGATCGATGTTTCTCTCTCATCGATGTTTCTAGCTCTCTATCCCTCTCCCTTCCTCTCTGTAAAAAATCAATAAAATATGTTTTTTAAAGAAGAAAAGAAAGTATATTCAGAAGAGGGAAAGAAACTTAATGGACTATAAATCTCAGTCTTCCTATATTTCTTGTTTTGCACTTTAACTCAAAGGAGCCTTGTGACCAGTGGAGAAGTCACTTAACTCAATGGTCCTCGGTGGCTATGAAATCCGGAGGTGCCTGTTGACCTGATGGCAAACACATTTCCTTCTAAGTTGCTACTAAGCAAGTGAGGAAAGTCTGGGAACCCTGGCCACACCCCATATCCCTTCTCTTCCTGAACAGGAGAGAGAGATGGGAGATCCTGTGGGAAGTGGAATTGGGGTGGGGAGTGGAGAAGGGAGCTCGGGTAGGCACTCACTCAGCAGGAAGACACCAGGTCCGAGGGAAAAAGTGGAAATCTTTAGGGAACAACTTTGACATGCGACTCATATTCCTGGCCAGCAAGTCCTTGCGGCAGATTTCACTCATCCCCGGGAAGTGATTGATTTTCTGCAACGGAAGCCGGAATTCATGAACAATGGGGGACACGGGAGTACCCATGGGGTACCCTTGGGGGACAGTGAGGACCCCACTTATGCGGAGGACCAGCTCTGACCCAGATACCTGGTAACTTTTCATCTCCATCACCCGCTCCAGCGACACTGAGTAGTCCGTCCAGTAGAGAGTCCAGTCGTCGTTTTCCCCTCCCTCTCGAAGGCCATACTGTTGGGCGGCCCTACGCACTGCCAGGGGGTTGGAGAAAGAAAGGCCCATTAGCCCGGGAGGGGAGGGAGGAGCATAAAGTGGGGGAGTTCCATTCCCAGGTGCTCCCAGACTAAGCACCGAAGTGAGACATCTCGGCTCCCTGGGACTGAAGCCATCTTGCCCTGCCCTAGAGACATCATCGCCAAGAAAGGAACGCAAAGAGTTGAAAGCTATTTAAAAAAATACAGCCTATGCCCCATCATCCCCTAGAAGGTTATCTGGGACGAATGTTTTAACCACCCTGGCTTCCCCTGGCCAGGAAGTGGGCGTCTGGCTTTCCCCTAAACACGAAGCACTGAATGTTCAGGGAATATAAACCTAAATCAGGGATGGCGAACCTATGACACGCGTGTCAGAGGTGACACGCGAACTCATTTTTTTTGGTTGATTTTTCTTTGTTAAATGGTATTTAAGTATATAAAATAAATATCAAAAATATAAGTCTTTGTTTTACTATGGTTGCAAAGATCAAAAAATTTCTAGATGTGACACGGCACCAGAGTTAAGTTAGGGTTCTTCAAAATGCTGACACGCCGAGCTCAAAAGGTTCGCCATCACTGACCTAAATCCTTAACATCAGCCAGAGCCAAGCTTAATTAGTAGAGTCAATTAACAGAAAACAATTACACAATGTATTTCAAATCCACACACATGCTCTCACATCCTTCTCCCCCTGTCCCTGTTAGCACTGGTAACTGGGAGCTGATGCCAACACCAACGCAAATGCCTTCAAGGGCCTGGAAAGGAGGAAGTGCCTGCAGTGACCAGGAGAGTCAGGGCCGGCCCAAAGCACCCAAATTTGAAATTAAAATAATGACAACACCTCTGCTCTGTAGAACAAAGCAGGCCTACAGGTCATCTCCAGCTCAGGGACTGCCCGTTTGGAAGTTGTGCTCTAAAAAAGAGCCACTGAACCCTGGCTGGTTTGGCTCAGTGGATAGAGCATTGGCTGCGGACTGAGGGGTCCTGGGTTCGATTCCGGGCAGGGGCACATGCCCGGGTTGCGGGCTTGATCCTCAGGGTGGGCGTGCCGGAGGCAGCCAATCGGTGTTTCTCATCATTGATGTTTCTCTCTCTCTCTCTCCCTCTCCCTTCCTCTCTGAAATCAATAAAAGAAATATATTTTTTAAAAAAATGAAAAAAGAGCCACTGATTGTAGCAACAGCTGCCTTCTCTACAATCAGATCCCCTAATAACACAGCACTGCGGTCAAACCCTTATTTTCTTGGAATGAGCTCCCCAACTTCCTCAAATAGTTAAATGAGCTGAGAGAAGCAAAGAACAGGATTGGGAGACACCCCTTTTCTTCCTCAAAAATACGTAAGCGTGACCCTTCCCAACCCGGTGGGGGAGCCCAGTGGGTCCCCATCACGGATTCCTTGAATGCAGATGCTCACCACTCTCATATCGGCAGCTGCACAGATTGATCACCAATCATCTGGAAAAGAGAAAAAGAAGAGCAGCAAGACAGAGACAGACACACTTGCCGGAACAAGAGGCCACACCCAGGAACATCCCATCCCAGGTGGGGCTGCGGGAAAACCAGCCCGCCGCACACCATTTTAAAAAAAAATAATAAAAGGCAGTCTGAACACAAACACAACAAAGACTCGGGCAAGGTGTGGCTTTAGATGACATGCACCATCATCTCATTCTAGAAAACATCATCTAGAGTGGCTCCTTTTTATCTGAACCGGAAGTGGTGCGATTTTGACAGTCTCACCGGACAGTTTCTCCTCTCCCCGTGCATGAGCAGCCAAGGCCCCCTTCCTCCCAGGCCCCTCCTGCTCTTACCAACGTGGGTCCCCATCCCCCATCTTTCAATCCTAACCTCCTTTTCTTCCTCTTCTTCTTGCCTTGCAGCTGGGCATTCTGAAGCCCCTTTGGTATCGCAATGTTCTCTCCCACCAAAGCCAAGGTGACGATTTCTTTCAGATCTGCCGTGGAACTGTCCTCCCTCTCTTCTGACTCTCTCCCTTTCTTGCCTTCCAAAGGCTGAGGCTGGAGCATCTCCCTGGACTGGGCGGAGACTCTGGGGAAATACAGGCCCCCCCTGGGAAGAAGGCAGAGAGAGCGGCAGTTACTTGGGTCCACCTGCAGGGGGACCCCCTCTCTTGCTCACAGCAGTGGACCACCAGTGTTCTGGGACAGAGCGACAGGTTGCCGTTTATCAAAGGCCACCACACCTCTACCGCTGGGGCCAGGCTCCAGGAGGAGCTCATTCCATCTTTTGCCCCTGACGATGGCCTGAGGGACTCACGCGGCCAATCCTGGCTCTGGTTTCTCCCTCCTGGGACTTTCAGGAGCAGGCTGAGATGCTATGCCTGGCACCACCTGGTAAACAATCTTCTTATTAAAGTGAGTGAGCGTCTGGGGACAGCCTCAGAACCAAGCCCTAAGCCAGTGGTTCTCAACCTGCCTAAGGCCGCGACCCTTTCATACAGTTCCTCATGTTGTGGTGACCCCCAACCAGAAAATTATTTTCGTTGCTACTTCCTAACTGTAATGTTGCTACTGCGATGAATCGTCATGTAAATATCTGATCTGCAGGATGTATTTTCATTGTTCGAGACCCACAGGTTGACAACCGCTGCAAGCCTTCCTAGCTGAGGGAGTCGGTCCCAGGGGGTGCAGATGAGGTGCTCTGAGGAGGCCTGTCAACGTTTGGGCACTGCATGAAACCCCTTGCAGGCAACCTGTTGTCCTGACAGCGAAAGCAACCGGTGCTCATGGAGTGCAGGGCTGACTCAGGCCCAGGGCCCAAAGCAGAGCTTCGGACACCCCCAACCCCAGAAGAGGCTGTCGTGTCTCCCCCACCATCCCATTCCAAGTGAAAACAAGACCAATCGTAAAATACTCGTAAGGAAGTCCTGCAAAATTCTCATCCCTCCACCCCCATGATGACTTCTTTGATGTTTGCTTGAATTTCAAATATCAAGTCTTTTTTTTAAATGGTTTTTAATACCCCTGCTTCACTAATCCTTATGAAGGTGCTTAGTTTGCCTCTGGGTAACCCAGAACTGCCCAGGCCTAATTAACTGATTTATATCCTGTTCACACCTAAGACTTCTATGACCATCACGCCTATTTCTGGTGTTCTCCTGCCTCTCCTCACCTCCAAACCCTGGCCAACCTCCTACCACCCGGTCCTCTCTTTTAATGCCTGTAGTCCTCTTGCTGCTACTACCTGCTCTTCCCTCACATACTCTTCAACTTCTTGTAAAGATAATAATAACATCTTTATTCTAATTTATTCAAATTTATTATTACTACTTTTGAAATACTATAACATTAAAGGAAGTTTAGGAGAGGGTAGGGTGAGAAGTCACCTTTAGCTCTTCTACCCTAACATGGCAACATTGGCCCTTTTGTATATTCTTTTTTATTCTTAAATTTTTTAAATGTTTTTTATTGATTTCAGAGAGAGGAGGAGAGATAGAAACATCAATGATGAGAATCACTGATGGGCTGCCACCTGCATGCCTCCTGGGGATGGAGCCCACAACCCGGGCATGTGCCCTGACTGGGAATCGAACCAGTGACCTCCTGGTTCAAAGGTCGAGGGCTCAACCACTGAGCCACACCAGCAGGGCTATTATTAATTTCAAGCATAATTATTCTTATATAATTGTAACCATAACACGTAAAGAATTTTGTATCTGCTTTTTGACCACTTTATATCATATCAATATCCTTTCGGTTACAGCCAACTTTACATATTTCTAGTTTTTAATGGTTGTGTAATAATACCCCATTGAAGGAATGTGTCTGAATTTAATCAACCATTGCCCTATTGTTAACAATGTAAATTGCTTCCAATTTTATTCTATAACTAGCTCTAAAATGTACATGTTCATATACAGAAAGCCTTTTACTTCTTTGGGATTATTTTCTTACAATATATATCCAGAACCAGGAGTACTAGGTTAATGAATATGAAAATTCTGTAGCTTATGTATGTTATGTATTTATTTCTTTTTTTTAATATATTTTATTGATTTTTTACAGAGAGGAAGGGAGAGGGATAGAGTTAGAAACATCGATCAGCTGCCTCCTGCACACTCCCCACTGGGTATGTGCCCGCAACCAAGGCACATGCCCTTGACCGGAATCGAACCTGGGACCCTTGAGTCCGCAGGCCGACGCTCTATCCACTGAGCCAAACCGGCTAGGGCTGTATTTATTTCTTTATATCACCATGTCACTTCCCAGAGGGATTCCAACCCTTTGGACTACAACCAGCAATATGCAATTACAGCAGACTCACCAGTCACACAACCTCTTGGGAATCACCTCTCCTCTGTACCCAGACTTGCTAATTCGAGACAATTTTATGCCTTACGGCCATGTTTTTAACATGACTACACCCTTCCACCTCGCTCTGCCCCTTTCCCAAACCAAAATTGGGGGGAGGGGCTCTAAACCTATAAATAATCTATAATAATAAAAGCATAATATGCTAATTAGACCCGACAGCCTAAAGACCTTCCAGACATCCTTCCAGTTGTCCTTCTGGACGACCTTCTGGATGAAGCTGGGACTGCAAGGGCCGAGACAAGCCACTGTGGCTGTGAGGGCCGAGCCCCTTGCACCAATTTCATGCATCGGGCCTCTAGTCTATATATATAAAAGGCTAATATGCTAAGTGTCCAACCATCGACCAGTCACTATGATGCGCACTGACCACCAAGGGGGCAGACGCTCAATGCAGGAGCTGCCAAGCTGCAGTGACTTGGCTGTGGCGGTTCTCGGGTGACACACCCCGAAACCAGAGAGGAGGGAGCCCAATTCCTCGCAAGGCCGCACGATTCCACCTTTAGCCGTGGGTTATGTTGTTACTGGGGCACTGTCAGCCCTGAATCTGGTTTACTGCACACTTGGGTTTGCGTTCCACACCCTGTACCATGGCAACTTTTCAGAGTGGCCTCTCGCACTCTGGGACCCCTCGGGGGATGTCAGAGAGCCAGTTTTGGCCCAATCCCCGCAGGCCAGGCCAAGGGACCCCACCTGCCAGAGGGACCCTGCTCACTCCTCAGATGCCGGGGAGGGACCGCAAGAGGTTGGCTCCAGGGCATGTCCAGCCCATCTCACCCAGTCCCACCCCACCAGCACCTTCTAATTAATTTCCTTTCAATGTGCACGAATCTGTGCACCGGGTCACTAGTTTAATAATAAATCTGTATGTGGACTTTTCAAATAATTGTCACATATTCCATCTCACTGGATGCTCACAGCCACCCCCAAAAGGGAGGCAGAACTATGAAGTTGGCCAAGGATGGGCACTTGTTTCTCTCCCTTGCTGAAGCGGGCTGTCACTTACACCCAGGTCCCTTTATGGTGACACCTGCTCAGGGGAAGAAAGAGTTGTGCTCAGTGCAACTTAGCGATGAAACCTGGGCCCTGAGAGTCAATTTTTCCCAGCGAACAGGCACATTCTTGGCAAGTTCAAGAAGGCTAAAGTACATGAAATCCTGACCTTCGGCTGCTCCCTTCCTTCCAGGTAAACAGCCAGCTCCACTCCCTTCGACCTCCATCCACAACGGCTCCGGTTTACCAAGCCCTTGAGGAGTGGCCCCGTTTACCTAAAGGTTAATGTTAACTTGAGGAGAGAAAACAGACCCTGAATTTGGCCTCGAGTTGTGGGTTGTCTTGGCTCTTTTTCATATCCTTGTCCAAGTAGCAAGAACAAGTTATGACTGCTTATATTTGTCTGCCTCAAAGAGAACAACAATGACATCAACAAAGGTCAAATTGTTTACTCTTAGAGGGAGAGCCTCAGGCACACATAGCAAGAAACTTGGCCCATGTACTTTTTTTTTTCAGAGAGAAAGAGAGATATGGGAACATCAATGATGAGAGAGAATCATTGATCGGCTGCCTCCTGCACAGCCCCTACTGGGGATCGAGCCTGCAACCCAGGCATGTGCCCTTGCCCAGAATCGAACCCAGGAGCCTTCAGTCAGCAGGCCGACGCTCTACCCACTAAGCCAAACCAGCTAGGGCTAGGCCCATGTACTTTTAAAGGAACTGGTTCACTACGGCATTCTTGCCTACCTTCCCCTGAGCCACTTCGATGGCACCAGAGACAGGTGTAAGGCAAACTACTGTCGCTGTCATATATGGCTATGTCTGCTGTCTTTGGTCCCCTGGCTTTCTCTTCCCCCAGTCTCGCCTTCCTGCTTCATCCCAGAGGCTAGACCAGGGGTGGGCAAACTTTTTGACTCGAGGGCCACAATGGGTTCTTAAACTGGACCGGAGGGCCGGAACAAAAGCATGGATGGAGTGTTTATGTGAACTAATATAAATTCAAAGTAAACATCATTACATAAAAGGGTACGGTCTTTTTTTTTGTTTGTTTTATTAATTTCAAACGGGCCGGATCCGGCCCGCGGCCGTAGTTTGCCCAAGGCTGGGCTAGACCCTGCCAGCTTCTCTCCACAATCTCCCACAAGAGAGTATCTTGCTCAAAGGTTGCTACTGGGGCTTGCATCCTGAATCTCACCTGCAGAAACATTTACTCAGCCCACCGTAGTGTGTGGTGGTTGTTATAGTTGCTAAATAGTAGTTACCAGTACTAGAAAATGTAGATTTTTTTCCATAAAACCCCCAGATTCCCCTATTTCTTTCAGAAAATAGGTCCCCATTGCTTCATGCCAGCAATTAACCAGAGCAGGGGAATGGCTTCCTCTTTAGACATTTTCCGTGTCTGCCCCAGTCCCTAACATTCCCTATTGTCTCTCTGATACAGGAGCCAAGTGACGGTTGCCCTTGTGCTATTGTTTTCCTTATAGTAGCATTAAGAGAGAAAAAAACATGTATGTCCAGGTCACTTCTCTCATTTAGGCTACATGCCTGGCCCCATAGACATCTGGAGGTACCTGACCTCCAAGCAGCAAGGCCTTAGAACAAAAGCTGCTTCCTCCCAGGCTGGACCAAAAACAGCTTCACGCCTTCATTTCCGGAACAAGAATTAGATATGAGCCTGGCTGGAGCTAGAACCCTCTCAGTCTACTCTAGGCCTTACTAGGCTCTACCAGATTTTCCTTCCCAGTCTCAGCAACCACTTCCTCCCTGCTAACCTGGGGGTTCCCACCGTCTCCCCTGCCTTCTGATAAAGCCCTATCATAGATATTATTTTCAATCTATTACAGATGAGAAGACTAAGGCAAGGAGAGAGCAAGGTAAGAGGCAGAGCTGGGATTAGAAGTCAGGTCTGTCTGACTCCACGGGCTGCTTTGCCTCCACACTCCACCCACTGCCTTTCCCTCTCTGCTGATCACCCATAAACGGTACAATCATAAAGGGAAGCGACTGATCTCCTGGCTCCCACAAGGAGTCTTGGTGACTTTTGTCCCTTGAGAATCAGTTGGTCCCACAGCATTTTCCTTACAGCCAACTGCTTCCAAATTCCCAGACACAGGGGCCTGGGTCTCCCACATTTGCCATAACCTGGGAACAGCTCTATGGTTTCCACTAGGTAATTATTTTCACTGTTTCTTTTTACCAATATCAACCTTGTACCAGGGCTCTTAGTAGGGGTTTAACTAGAACATTTTCCAAGCTCTAGTGAATTCCTGGATATGACAGCTGGGAGGGGCTTTGGAGAGTGACTTTAGGTCAACCTGTTTGATTTTTAGAGGAGGTTTGACTTGCACACAGCCAGGGAGCAAGTCCGTGGAACCAGGAGCGAAGCCCCGGCTTCCTGCCCCCCTATTTACCTTTCCATTAGGCCAGGTTAGTGACCAGGCAGTGTGCATCTTTACTTTGGGAGCTTAAAAAAGAAGAGTACGTTGGCCTACCAACCTAGCAAACACAGGAATACAACCTTCAGTTTTGTTTTTCTTAATGACACAAGACACGTTCAGTTCACCTTTTCAAATAGGATAGTTAAGACAGTGAACAACATCTGATATTTTCTTCCGTTTTAGAATGGGGTTTGAGCTCGGGATCTTCCAAGCCAGAGGCTGCCAACCAAAGCGGGGTTAGACTGCATGAAAATGACCTTCCCTGGCCACCAGGGGGAGGAAATGAGCTCTAGGATGGCTCCATGCAAACACTGCAGGTTATTTCTGGACTATACTTGTTGACTACTCTTTTGCCCCTAGAGGTGGTGCAAAGGGGTAGAATAACGTTTAGTGCTTTCTTTTGCAAGGCTGAATTAATACAGTGCCCTGTAAATGGCAGGAAAGGATCATTTGATTAAGAACAATAGGGGAGCCCTAAACGGTTTGGCTCAGTGGATAGAGCGTCAGCCTACGAACTGAAGGGTCCCAGGTTCGATTCCGGTCAAGGGCATGTACCTTGGTTGCGGGCACATCCCCAGTAGGGGGTGTGCAGGAGGCAGCTGATCGAGGTTACTCTCTCATCTATGTTTCTAACTCTCTATCCCTCTCCCTTCCTCTCTATAAACAATTAATAAAATATATATTTTTTAAAAAGAACAATAGGGGAGCCTGGCTGGGGTGGCTTGGTGGTTGAGCATCGACCTATGAACCAGGAGATCGGGGTTCGATTCCTGTCAGGGCACATGCCTGGGTAGCGTTGTGGGCTCAGTTCCCAGTGGGGGGCATGCAGGAGGCAGCCAATCAGTGATTCTCATCGGTGATGTCTCTCTCTCTCTCTCTCTCTCTCTCTCTCTTTCTCTCTCTCTCTCTCTCTCTCTCTCTCTCTCTCTCTCTCTCTCTCTTTCTCTATAAAAATATGTGTGTTTTTTTTAAAAAGAACAATAGGGGAACATGTTTCAAGTGTTAGCCAAATCTTTTCATCCTGACCTTCAGAGCTCAGGCTTTTCTTTCAGTCTGCAGAAATATGTAGCACTGAAGAGCCCTCCTACTGTGTCTGCCTGTGACTGCCTTCTCTTCCCCCAAATAATAGGTTTTCCTTCCCCCCCCTCCCCTTTCCATCTTTTGGTCCTCATTCCTCTACTAGAAGCATCTCTCCCTTGGCTTCCTGTGGCTAGCTGTTGGAAAAGGCTGACGTGGATCGGGGTGAGGGGGAGATGTGGAGGTAAGAGGTCTGCTTACAGACTTGCTCTCAGATTTGCCTCTTTGACACCGTATACCCTAAGAAGCCAAGTACATAGGTCCCCCACTATTCACGGTTTTGCTCTCCGAAGTCAACTGAGATCTGAAAACACTATTCCATTTCCCCAACTATCGACATCATCTGCTCCCGACACCCACCCATCAACATTGTCATTGCTCAATGATCCTCTTTCTGAGGAATCGTCAAAAGGCCAGTAGTAGTCTAATGCTACGTCACAACGCCTACATCACGCACCTCACTTCATCTTATCACCTAGGGTTTGTATCATCTCACATCATCACAAGAAGGGTGAGTGCAGTACAATAAGATATTTTGAGAGGCCACATTCACATAACTTTTATGATAGTTATAATTACTCTGTTTTATTATTAGTTGTTGTTTATCTCTTACTGCGCCTAACTTATAAATTAAACTTTATGCCCTAACCAGTTTGGCTCAATGGATAGAGCGCTGGCCTGGGGACTGAAGGGTCCCAGGTTCGATTCTGGCCAGGGGCATGTACCTTGGTTGCGGGGACATCCCCAGTGGAAGGTGTGCAGGAGGCGGCTGATCGATGTTTCTCTCTCATCGATGTTTCTAACTCTCTATCCCTCTCCCTTCCTCTGTGGCCTTGGAACGCCAATAAAATATATTTTTTAAAAATAATAAAAAAATAAACTTTATCACAGGTATGTAGGCATAGGAAAAAACAGTACATGTAGGTTTGGTACTATCTGTGTTTCAGGCATCCACTGGGAATCTTGAGTATATCCCCCGCAGATAAGGGGGGGAGTACTATAATTATCTCCTCTCTCATTCCCTATCTTCTCTGTGATTACAGGATCACCAAGATTAAAAACTTCCTATCTAGAAAAGTGCTTTGAGCGTTAATGGAGGCAGGATCAAATAAGATGCCTTTTATGGCCTTTTGGCTTTTCATTCTAGCCACCCTTTGAATTTTTGCCAAGAAGAAGTGCTGAGACTAATGTATAGCATAGGAAATATAATCAATAATATCATAATAACTTTGTGTGGTGGCAGATGGGCATTAGACGTATCATGATGATCACTTTGTAAGGTATATAAATGTCGAATCACTATATTGTACATCGAATCACTATATTGTACACCTGAAACTAATATAAGAGTGTATGTCAACTATAATTTTTAAATAAATGAATTAATTTTTTAAAAGTGCTGAGAATGACCGGCCACATTCACTGGGAACAATGAGAATCGTGCTGACTCAAATGCCATCTTTTATTCTGCTAAAAATTAAGGAATTTCACAAGAGTGGAGGGTGCAGTTTTCAGAGCAAGCTCATGCCCGGCCATTGTCTCCACAGCACTCGGTGGGTTACTAGCAAAGACAGACGGATCTGGATGCAACCTACCTCTGCCACTTACTAGGAGGGTGACTATGGGTGAGAAACTGAGCCTCTTACACCTCAGTTTCTTCATAAGTAAAATGAAGATAACATTCATCCTATGGGGTTGTTTTAAAGATAAGTTAGTAGTTTTTAAAGCAGTGCATGGTCCAAAATAAGGGCTATGTTGTAAAATAAAAATATGATGGTAGGACTGGTGAACATATTAAAAGTGCCTGCCACATACCAGCGCTTAGTAAATGTTAGCACATCCCCACAGATAAGTTACATTTTTCCTAGGATTCAAATCCCAAACGAGATCTTTCCTCAAG
The DNA here is from genome assembly GCF_000147115.1 of Myotis lucifugus. Taxonomy (NCBI): domain Eukaryota; kingdom Metazoa; phylum Chordata; class Mammalia; order Chiroptera; family Vespertilionidae; genus Myotis; species Myotis lucifugus. The sequence continues at coordinate 1,117,770 of NW_005871302.1, forward strand.
GAGGGTGAGAAATAACAAATGGAAGTGAGACAAAAAGAGGAGGAAGGAGGCAGGAGCAGTCGCAGAGGGCTGTGCTGGCCATGAAAACCACAGGTGTGTTTCTGGAAGGTGTCGCCAGAAAAAGGAAGACAGGTGATCAAGAGAGGGTGTCACGATGGGGAAAGAGGGGACGGAGAGGGTGGTGCGATTTCCAGGAATCCCTGGTATCGAAGGGACAGCTCCCTGGGGGCAGGGGTTTGGGAAATTGAGGGAGGGCAGCAAGTGAGGGTGCCCCCGGAGAGATGTGAGCACAGAAGGGTGTGTGGAGCTGGGACAAGAAGGGTCGGTTTGTGGGCAAGGTCCTGGCATCGGGGCCTTGAGGATGAGAAAAGGGAATGAGGGTATTTTAGCGGTAAATTCGAGTCCAGGGCCGGGGAGAGAGTGGGCGTTACTGAGGCCAACTGAGAAGAGAGAGGCTGCGGAGCCCACGGGCGCAGGGGCCGTCGGGGTGAGAGGCTGTGGCCTTGGAACGCCAGCAGGGAGGGCCGAGGAACAGCCCTGGGGGGATGAGCCCCGTGGGGACACCGGGGGCGTGTGGGTCTTCAGTGGGGAGGCCCTGGGGGGCCGCGATCGAGGGCCAGCACCGGCTTTGGGGAGCTCTTACCCACGATTCCTACTCCCCCGTCTCGCCCGGGCGGTGCGGGCCCTGGTCGCTCGCAAGCACGCTTGAGGACCCCCTCCTCGAAGGGTTGGGACACGCTCCCATTGGCTGCCAGACAACCCCTAACCCCAACCCGCGCTCTTCCTACTTTGGGGTCCGCCCGGCCCTCATATTTGCATATAGGGCTTTCTAGGCCTTCGATTGGCCCCTGGGGTGGGCTGCCATGGCCCCCCTCCTCCCTCCTCATTCCAATTAACCGCCCCTGCGCTCCGAGAGGCCGGCGCGGCGCCCGAGGTTGTCCCGGGAGACGCGAGGACGCTGAGCCACGCTCCCTGCGCACGGGGCTGGACTGCGGCTCGCCCTCCCCCTCCCCGCGGGGCCACCGCGACCGCGCCATCGAGGCGCCCTGCGCAGGCGCAGATCCGAACCGTCTGGCTCCCCGGCTCCAGCTGCGCTGATCGAGGGGCGCCTGGTACCTAATTAGGCCCCCTGGGGTGCAGGAGCGCTGTACAGGGAGCATCGGATTGAGACTCAAGTCAAGATCCCAGGCCCTCTCTTAGGCTTAGCTTCTTAACTGTAAAATGGGTATCACAAACCTCTATGAACGGCTGAGCTTTTTCTAATCCTGACAGCTCCCAAGCGAATGGGAGATCGTGGCTCCTCCACTGAGTTGGTCAATAAGAGAGGGCCGCCCAAGGTTGGGGGGTCTTGGCTTCTCACAGCAACATGGTGACCGTCCTCAGACAGGTGGGGGATCAGAGTCCTGACTGGTTTCAAAGAATAGGGGTTCCCTTCCTTTTCTACCTGTGTCAGCATAACATCCTGGAGAGAATCTGTTAGACAGACATGAGCAGAGCAAGGACGGTGGCCAGGTACAGAAACTCACCAGGGCTGATGCCTAGCAAGGGGCAAAACTGGGAAAACAGGACCCTCGCCCCCAGGGTAACCTTTCCTCCCCTAGCATATCACTGGTCACGTGGTTTGGACCCCTGATCTTTCATATCCCTGGTCAGGCAGTTTAGACGGCCTGCTGTTTTCCTCCCTAAAGACAACCTCTAGGCCTCAGTTGTATTTTAACTCCAGACCCAGAAAAGCAGAAAAATCAGACCAGTGACTCTGAGGCTGCCTCAGGACCAGCTACATTGACTAATGACCCCGCCCTGGCACCGACCAATCCGTGGAGACCATGAACCTGAAGGAGCACACCTGGAAAGCTGATGACTATTCTATTAAGTCCCTCCCTGAGACCTCCCCTAAGCTTTCTACCTATAAAAGAGCAATATATACGCTCAGGACAAAGGACCCAGCACCGGTTCTCCCCAAGAGAAGCTTGTCAGCGCTATTCCCTTCCCCCCATTTCCCCCTAAGGGACCCCAGGAGACTTGCAACCAGGGGAGCAATGGGCAGCAGCAGCTCATCCCGGGCTAACCCCTGAACCTGTCTCCAAGGCCCCTTCTCTCTGACTTTTCAGTGAACTAAAGCAGCCCAGCCTCGGCTCTCCTGTTGCTTCTCCTATGGCCTTCCTTGTTTTACTGTTCTAAGTACTTTTTTGCTGCCATCATGGACCCAATACCCTTTTGGCTAAGTGCTGTGTAGCTCTTCCCTTTGGATATTCCCACCCCCCATCCCCTTTTCTTTAAATAAATTCAATTTTTCTTTACCTTCTGAGGTGGCTATTTAGCCTGCCTGAGCAGCACGGACTTGAACCTTTCAGAATTGTTATGAGTTTATTTGAGCCAAATTGATGACAATTACCGGGAGGCAAACTCTCAAGGGATTGAGAAGATGCTCTGGAAAATGGCAGTTTTACCATTTATTTTATACAACAGAATCAAAGGAGGTTACATGAAATCCATTGTTGATAGATTAGGGAAGCAGGAGAAAGCAAAATGGGGGAATCTTGGGGATTAGATAACAAGTAAAATGAATAGACACATACTTCTTTTACTTGGCGGGTATAGATAATTAACAGTTAACAATTAACACCAGTAACAATGAGGGGTTTTGTGGTTTATGCTCTGCTGCAGTGTTTGTGCCCAGAGGGGTCCGGAAAAAGGAAATTAGCCTGACATTCCCAAGGTATGTTACCTAGATGCAGAAAGACAATAGACAGGCTCAGTGAAGGTACAGATTGACCTTTGTCAGAGAAGATACCGGCCTCGACATGACTGCCCACCATGACTCGCTTCTATTAGGAAGTTTTAATTCAGATCATCTGTGGTTGCTTTCCGTCTCTGAGTTTGTAAGGCCACCATGCAGGCCTCCCCTGAGCTTGTCAGGTTTAGTCTGTGGCCCCCTTTTCCTCCACACCTGGCTCAACCCAGACTCCTACCTTCCAAGGATTGGCAGCCAGTAGAGCTGTTTCTGCCTCGATTAATTCAGGATTGGTGCAAGATGAAACAAAAAATCAACTTTAAGTTCCTGAATCATAGCGATTTTAGAATCACCTGTAAGGACTCCGCTGAGGATTCCTGTTGCCTATGTCCATCCATCCCTCTTCATTCTTGAGAGCTTTCCAGATGCTTGATTTGATGCCACTGAAACGTAGCTGCTCCTGTGAAAGCGATTATTTAGTCCCAAGAAGTGAGACTACGGATCATTACTCTCCTGTGAGGGTAGAAATCTTTTCTGGCAGTTGAAGGGAAGCACACACGGAGGAGAAATGGGCCCTTCTCAGGAAACCTCTTCAAAAGGACTCATGGAGGAGACAAAATCCACATCTGATGAAGTTGGTCCAGGAAAGTTTCCTAGCGGGTGTAAGCTCTTACCACCTTCATTGGGAACATGTGTCCCATGCGTGTGCCCAGGACGTCAGGCTGTGAAATGACATCAGAGAAATGGCAGGTGAAGGGACTAAAAAAATCCTTCCACCTACCATGAGCTACAGCAGATGCAGAAAGAAACCTCATCTGAACTTCCCTCATTTGAATAAAGCAGAGCTTTAGTAGAGGAACCACCATAATCCCCCACCTCTGGGGCATCAGGGAGGCTCAACATGGACATTAAAAACAAAAACAAAAAACCTGTGTAGCCCTAACTGGTTTGGCTCAGTGGCTTAAGCGTCGGCCTGCAGACTGAAGGGTTCGGTTCCAGTCAAGGGCACATGCCCGGGTTGCAGGCTTGATCCAAGGTGGGGTGTGCAGGAGGCAGCCAATCAATGATTCTCATCATTGATGTTTCTAGCTCTCTCTCACTCTCTCTCTCTCTCCCTCCCTCCCTCTCCCTTCCTCTCTGAAATCAATAAAAATATATTTAAAAAAAGAAATGCCTATTATCATGGAAAGATTAACAAACTTGTTGCCCAAACAATGAAGCCCCATCCCAACCTGCATAGCCTACCTCCCCATGCCTATAAACAGCTGGCTTGTGTGGGGTTGCAGAGCAGATTTTTGTGGGTGACCTGCTGCTCTCCCATACTGCCGGCAGTATTGGAACAAACGCTCATATGTGATTCAACCCTGTCTCTGCTGAATTGGCTCAAGTAGTGACAGGCAGCCCGGACCCATTGGTTGTCCGGTTTTACCTACACCTGCTGATCTGTCCAGGCAGGAGGCTAGAGGCAAAGGCATGGCTTAGTCCATGGTGCTTAAAGTCATCCTGGAGGGTGAAATCAGTGGCCCATCTGCGGATCTTCCAGAAACCTCTACTATCCTCTCCTCTCTTTCCTCCAGGTGGCCCTGGGTTATCTTGCCCCTCCCCCTCTCCAAGGCCCTGGGAGCCCAGGTGACCATCATCAACCGGCCACCCAACAGATGCTTCCCTAAGACCAACTGTGCCAACTCTGTTCCCCTCCCCCATCCCGCCTTTTTCTTCCCCCGGTGTCCTACCAATCTGCTCTCCCAAGCTCCAGCTTGGATCTCTGGTCCCTCTGGAGTGATATTGTGATGGAAATGAGGGAGAGGAGGCTGGAGGGAACCGCAAAGATTTACGGTTTCCTGAGGGTTTCCATTAAAATCCCTGACAGCCAGCTCTTTATGAGAGTCTGGCTGCAGGAGGAGCTAACAGGCCAGCGCCTGGCACCGCTGTCCTTTCATGGGTGATGACAGGAACAAACACAGAGCGAACAGTAGAGGTGCCCCCACTGTAGAGCAAAGCAGGCTTGAACCCCCTTCGGGCATCCGCTCCAGGGCCAGAGAGAGACAGCCAGGAAGTCAGAGAGCTTTCGTGATGTGTGCTGGGCAAGCTAGAAACATGACTGTCACAGAGCTTTTTTGAACCCGGATGTGAAAAGTTGAAGCAGCATGTTGGAGGGTCCTTCCAGCCATCAAAACATTTGGATGGTGTCCCCTCCTCTGAGCTCCAACTCAGAGGCAAGAGTGTGTGTGTGAGGGGGTGGGGTGGGGTGGGGGGAGTCTGAAACTCTTGTTTTCACCGTCTTTTTGTTCCTTAGGAAACCCACCTGACTCAATAAATAGATCGTAAGACAATAACAAAACCCTCAGAAGGTTGTTTGCAGTTGACACACAAACTCTTGTTTCTCAGTTTAGGACTCTTCAAGTCACTCAGGAAAAAAAGCCAGC
>NW_005871302.1:1129067-1182807 GCF_000147115.1 Myotis lucifugus
CTGACCTAGACTGCAACATGATCTCTCTCTTCCTTAGAAAAACTGATCTGAGGTTTGAGGTTTGAGGATGTGGTTAAACTGTGTCACAAACCAGAAAGCCAATACTTTTTTTTTTTTTTTTTAATTAAACTCAATCCCAAGAATAGATAGCTCAGTGGCTTTTCTATGAAAAAACTGGCCTGGTTGCTTAGAGTTCAAAATAAAACCAGGAAAAGTAAAGTGGGGCAGGGCTAGAAGAATGACTGTCTTTTTTTTATTATTGTACTTAGTTATTTTAAAATGTGTGTATGCGTGTATACAATCTTCCAACATGTTCCAACAGCTGAACTTGTAAGGTATCATATAATGTTTGCACATGCACAGCTCTTTCTTCATCGGCTGTGTAGAGATGCAATATTGTTTTCATTTCCCGATAAAATTCTGGGTTGCAAATCATGGATTCACTACATGTTAGTCCAGGGAGGCATTTAGAAGTCAGGACATGTAGCTTTTAAGGGATAAGAAATATCAAGTCTCAGCAATTCAAAAGACTGTGTATATTTCTTTTATGTACTGCTTTTACCTCCCAGATTGTTTCCCGTCCTTGATCACATTTTATCTGTACTGTGACCTAGAAAGTTTATTTAATAAACTTTATTATCTCCATTTTATAGATAGGGATCCAAACTCCCTTGCTGTGCTCCAAACATGGGCTGCATTTTTCTGTTTCTTTGCTTTTTTGCATGCTGCTTCATGCCTGGTATTTCCTCACCTCAAAGCCATTTATCAAAATCCTAATCTTCCTTGAAGGCGTTATCTAGGACAGTTATGGCGAACCTTTTGAGCTCAGCGTGTCAGCATTTTGAAAAACCCTAACTTAACTCTGGTGCCGTGTCACATATAGAAATTTTTTGATATTTGCAACCATAGTAAAACAAAGACTTATATTTTTGATATTTATTTTATATATTTAAATGCCATTTAACAAAGAAAAATCAACCAAAAAAATGAGTTCGCGTGTCACCTCTGACATGTGTGTCATAGGTTCGCCATCACTGGCCTAGGATTCTACTCACTCCCCGAAACTTCCCTTCATTTTCCTAACCAGTCGCATCGCTTCTCCTTTTGAATTTAAGAGATTTTGCACTTAAATCATCCATTGGCTGTCACTTGTTTACTCATCTAACTTCCATATTGGGTTGGGCTCATTGTGAGGGCAAACACTGTGTCAGAAGGGGAAAAAAACACCCACAACAGTAGTAATTCACTAACATCTGCTAAACCCTTTTTTTATACTAACTCTATGCTAAGTACTTTATTCTGTCATTCAACATGTCTACTTTGTGTGAAGTGCCTACTCTATGGCAAGTACTGATTTAGGGACTGGACACTACATTATTTCAGTTCATGCTACGAAAAACCGAATGAGATAGATGTGATTAGCCCCATTTTACAGATTAAGGAAATAGGCATAGAGCCCAGTGATTAAGTAAATTGCCCAAGGTCACGCATGTCATTGGTGGTGAAGCTGGAATTTGAACTCCACCATTCTGATCGCAGAACCCATGCTTGTTACCATCACATGTCAAACAGTCTCCTTCTCTCATCCCTATCTTCCTCCCTGCACCCATCCCCAGTTCCTAGAGGAGTGCCTTCATATATGGAAGGGCCTGGTGATTATAGGATAGTAAATGGAATTGAATGGAGAAGTTGAAATCTAGAGAAATTGGTATTCTGAAAGTCACAAAGCTTATTGAGATAAAAAATCTAGAATCTAAAAAAAAACACACAAAAATCTAGAATCTATATCTTCCAATCCCCAGCTCAAGCTACTTTCCTCCGGGCCGCCTCACTTATTTAAGGCATTTAGAAGAAGGTGAACAAACTAGTTCTGAGCAGAGAACAAGGGCATGTGATCATGGTGGTGCCTGTGGTGAAGAGGTCAAAGATACTCTCAGAAAATTCTTACAGGAGTGGTTCTCAACCTGTGGGTCGAGACCCCTTTGAGGGTCGAACGACCCTTTCACAGGGGTCGCCTAAGACCATCGGAAAACACATATATAATTACATATTTTTGTGATTAATCACTGTGCTTTAATTATGTTCAATTTGTAACAATGAAATTGGGGGTCACCACAACATGAGGAACTGTATTAAAGGGTCGCGGCATTAGGAAGGTTGAGAACCACTGTCTTACGAGAAAGGAAGCTATGAATGCAAAATGGCTCGAAGTGAAACCAAAAGCAGGTTGTATGGTTTCAGTACTAGTCAGGCTGCTTTTTGCTTTTCCTGACTTGTCTCTAACAGAATGTTCCCTGGACGAAAGCCCAGAAATCGCCACCATTTCAGACAACTCCCTCTGAGCCGTATTCTATCCCATATCTCATAACAGGACCCGGCCATGGAGGAGACAGTAGGAGACCCGCCCACATCAGCTGTCTTGCTGGACCACTGTCACTTCTCTCAGGTCGTCTTTAACAGCGTGGAGAAGTTCTATGTGCCTGGAGGGGACGTCACATGCTACTACACCCTCACCGAGCACTGCACTCCCCGTCGGAAGGATTGGATTGGAATCTTTAGGGTAAGTAGTTACTTTAGTACCAAGTGACTGGGAACTAGAGGTGAATCTTCTTTACTGTGTGTTACAAGCAGTGTGCATGTTATATCTGGCCAATGTTAAAGTCCTGAACTAAGCTCCCCAGCAGTTCCCCCTTCACACACCAACATCTGCCTTGGGACCCAAGCAAAAATAAGGTTATATTGTGGTTTCAAAGACCAAACGTACATTTTTTAAAATTATCCTGTTTTGGAGTGTTCATCTGTGACTTGACAGGGATGATTGTTCCCTTACATCATTTTTGTGACTTCCAGGGGTCCTCAAACTTTTTAAACAGGGGGCCAGTTCACTGTCCCTCAGACAGTTGGAGGGCCGGACTATAGTTTAAAAAAAAAACTATGAACAAATTCCTATGCACACTGCACATATCTTATTTTGAAGTAAAAAAACAAAACGGGAACAAATACAATATTTGTATTTGCATGTGGCCCGAGGGCCGTAGTTTGAGGACCCCTGCAGTAAGCTTTCTTTTCTTACTTAGTAGAGTGTCTAACTTGTTTTAATATGAGTATTGTAAATCTGGAAAGGATGCTGGGAAGTTGCCTGGTTTGGCATCCTGCATCTAAGTTTGTTCCTGCGTAAGTGTGTCTTTCTTCTTTGTGAAGATTTCCCAGGGGCCGAAACCGGTTTGGCTCAGTGGATAGAGCGTCGGCCTGCGGACTGAAGGGTCCCGGGTTCAATTCCGGTTAAGGGCATATACCTGGGTTGCGGGCACATCCCCAGTGGGGGATGTGCAGGAGGCAGCTGATCGATGTTTCTCTCTCATCGATGTTTCTAGTTCTCTATCCCTTTCCCTTCCTCTCTGTAAAAAATCAATAAAAATATATTTAAAAAAAAAAAAAAGATTTCCCAGGGAAGAAGGTTTATGAGCTCCCTCAGTGGCCTCTTCTAATGCCTGATCACCCTGCCAGTTCAAGTACAGAAATGGGACTTCTTTATTAGAGCCAACTTGCTCTCTATCTCGGCTTCTCCCCTCGTCTGTGTCTTTATCTGTCACACACACACACACACATCATAATGACAAACCTTCCTATTTCCAGAGACGGGAAGTAAAGGTCACATTTAAGTCATTCACACTGCCGAGTTCCAACGTCTGTGACCTTTGTTTTGACACCTCAGTATGTCATGTGCTTGTTTGCCAGTGTCGTTCATCCTGAACTCGGACATCATTCTTGACCACACGTGAAGGAGCTGGTCCTTATTTACACCCCCCACTAACTTTTCCTTAATTGTTTGAAATTCCAAGCTAATGGCTGGAGCCAGGGCAGCTGGTGTTTCGAGGCAGCGACAGACAGCCAGAGGGACACATGACGGCTCCGCAGACTGCAGGAGGCTGAAACATTAGACTAAAAGATGTCCTAACACAGAAACCTGACACACCAGAGCGTTTCCTATTTTGTAAAGAAGATGATAGTTGTTATATCCTTCCCACAGGTGAGGTAGAACTTACTACAATGGAGCTATACCTTCGTTGTCCAGTCCAGTAGTCTCTAGCCACATGTGGCTATTGAGCATTTAAAATGTGGCTAATGTGGCCCTAGCTGGTTTGGCTCAGTGGATAGAGTGCCGGCCTGCAGACTGAAGGGTCCCCGGTTCAATTCCAGTCAAGGGCACATGCCCGGGTTGCGGGCTCCATCCCCAGTAGGGGGCATGCAGGAGGCAGCCGATCAATGATTCTCTCTCATCATTGATGTTTCTATCTCTCTCTCCCTTTCCCTTCCTCTCTGAAATCAATAAAAATTTTTAAAAAGAGAGACAAAAGAAACAGCAAAAAAATAAATAAATAAAATGTGGCTAGTGTGGCCAAGTAACTGGTTATTAAATGTCATTTAACTAACTCAAAATTAAATAGCCTTGTGTGGCTACTGGCTATCATATTGGACAGTGCAGGTATCCTATATAATAAAAGGGTAATATGCAAATCGACCAAATGGCAACCAGTCACTGTGACGCACACTGACCACCAGGGGGCAGACACTCAACACAGGAGCTGCCCCCTGGTGGTCAGTGCGCTCCCACAGGGGGAGCACCGCTCAGCCACAAGTCAGGCTGATGGCTGGAGAGCACAGCAGTGGTGGCGGGATCCTCCGAGGCAGTGCTAAGGATGTCCGGCTGTGGCTCCGGGAGCAGGCCTAAGCCGTCAGTCGGACATCCCCCAAGGGCTCCCAGGCTGCTAAAGGGCACAGGCTGGGCTGAGGGGACCGCCCCCCAAGTTGTGCACCTCTAGTAGATAATAAAAAAGAGGAGGATTCAAAAAGTACTTATTAGAGTTCATAGTGTAATCTGTAACTTTTTTGTTATGTTTCTGTTCAGCTTAGACTGGTTGTATTCCCCAAGCACTTAGCAACTTCCAGTGAAGACTTGCCCATAAACCAAATGAAAGTCAAGCTTTTTAAAAAGACATGTTTAAAGACATTTTTTGAAATGCATCTGCATTTGGAATGCTTCATGCATTCCAGAGGTATTGCCATGCCTCCATAAGGAAATGGTCAATCCAAAGAAAGGCCTCTAATGTTCATGTCCATAAACCTATTTATTTGAACACCTACCCTGAAGCCTGAAAGTTTTAAGACTAATAAAGAATGCAAACTTTTTGAGAATACACAATGTGCTAGGCCTTTGATGAGGTTGTGTGTGTGTGTTCTAACTTAATCCTCATAGCACAGTAGCTCCCGAGATAAGTCATATTATCTCTCGTGCACAGATAAAACTTTCCCAAGATCTCCCAATGAGTAAAGGGTAAAGAAAATTTGTTTGACATCCAAACCTCTGCTGTGCCTCCTCTCTTCCTTTGAACAACAAATGGTAAATTAGAGAATTAAACGTCAACTCTAAACTTTTGTCCTTTTTGTCTCACTTCTAAAGCTCTCCCAGTGTTATTTCAGTGTGTTTTTTAAAATATATTTTTACGGATTTCAGAGAGAAAGGGAGAGGGAGAGAGAGATAGAAACATCAATAATGAGAAAGAATCATTGATCGGCTGTCTCCTGCACACCCCACACTGGGAATCGAGCCTGCAACCTGGGCATGTGCCCGGACTGGGAATCGAACCGTGACCTCCTGGTTCAAGGTCGACTCTCAACCACTGAGCCACACCAGTCAGGCTTTTCACTATGTTCTTAATCGTATCCCTCAAGTCCACATCACCAAGTGCTTCCTGGACCAAGTAGGCATTCATGAAATGTTTTTGAATGTGCAGTATGCTACATCTTCTCAACATAGCAAAAGCTACCACCGGTGATTGAGCTTAAAGTGAGTGGGAGTCAGCTCTCCTACCTTCAGTGTCTAGTCCTGAGCTCCATACTCTCCTTTACCTGAGCATGTAAATGCCTCCAAGGTTTCAGAGGGGAAATACCACGCCACGAGAAGCAGGCTGGGACCAGGACTACTCAGGTGGAGGAGCCAGGGACAGAAATCGCAGGTAGCTAAAAGCTGTTTTCTTGTTCCAAGGCGGCAATAATTCTTAGGCTTTTCCTGATGATATTTTGGTCACAGTACATTAAGAAACTACAGGAAGTGAATGAAGACTCCATAAAATTCCTGCTTCCTGCTCCGCCGCATACTGCAGTGGCTGTGAGATGCTTACAGCGATGGGGTGTGTATTAATGAGACACTAAAACATGCCTAGTATGTTCTGATGAGCTTTCAGTGTGGCCTTTTCAACCCTGCTCCGATTCCTTAATATAGAAAAATGGAATTTATTCTCCGTTCTTTTTCTTCCCACTGGGCTCAGGCAGGGTCAAAATATGGCAATAAATGTAATTTTGCTTCTCATTTGCCGAGTGTTCTCCCCTTGGAGACACAATGGCTCCCTTTCTATTCCCTGGTGTCCTCTTATCTTCGAGATACAATTTGAGCCATCTTGTACTCCTCTTCACATTTAGTGAGAATATTTTCCACGTAGCCAGCTGTCTGCTCTGAGGCATATTTCACAGTATCCTTCTATCTTATGACTTACTGCATTCAATACCTAGAAGAGGCCTTTATGATATCAGATTGTTATTCTTTTCAGCACCAAAAAGGCTTCATTAAGCATGCCTTAAGAAAAACACCAGCCCTAACCGGTTTGGCTCAGTGGATAGAGCGTCGGCCTGTGGACTCAAGGGTCCCAGGTTCGATTCCAGTCAAGGGCATGTACCTTGGTTGCAGGCACATCCCCAGTGGGGAGTGTGCAGGAGGCAGCTGATCGATGTTTCTCTCTCATTGATGTTTCTAACTCTCTATCCCTCTCCCTTCCTCTCTGTAAAAAATCAATAAAATATATATTTTAAATAAATAAATAAAAAGAAAAACCCCAAAGAAATGCAAACTCTATAGCCTGGACTCGGCTATGTGGTGCCTTGTCATCTAAGAAGCCGCCGCCTCCTCCATCCCCAACATGCAAATTATTCAAAAAATATATTTTTTTTAAAAACGCAGTCGTATCATTGATGTTTCTAACTCTCTATCCCTCTCCCTTCCTCTCTGTAAAAAATCAATAAAATATATATTTTAAATAAATAAATAAAAAGAAAAACCCCAAAGAAATGCAAACTCTATAGCCTGGACTCGGCTATGTGGTGCCTTGTCATCTAAGAAGCCTCCTCCTCCTCCATCCCCAACATGCAAATTATTCAAAAAATATATTTTTTAAAAAATGCAGTAGTATAACCATGTTGGTATAAGTGATAAGACTGATCTGGACACAGGAAAGGACACACTAAGGGAGAGGGCAGATCAAAAGTGCTTTCTGATGAAGTTCCAAGAACCTTTGTCAGACAATAGCAAGATCCAGGTTCACAATCCCCGAACTTCTTCCCATCACTCCCAGTTCTGTGTCTGACTTGGAGATACAGTTTTTGGAACTCTTGTCCTGGATGTTGAGTTATCAGTTTTTGTTTCCTTCTAAGACAGGTCTTTTGGACTCTGTGTGCCAGTTTTTAGTTGTATCAGACATTTTACCATATATGGTTGTCATAGGTCAAAAAACAAGATTTGATTCATGGTAAGTGGATTTTGTCCACTCATTCTGTTGTCTTTTCAACATAAATAAAAGGTAAGCACACTTTGAGAAGACAGAGCCCAAATAAGGATTTCCCCCTGAGCACTTTCAGGTGCTGAATGGAGCCTCTTGTCATTGCAGGTGGGATGGAAGACAACCCGTGAGTATTACACCTTCATGTGGGTTACTTTGCCCGCTGACCCAAACAACGTATCAACCAAACAGCAGGAAGTCCAATTCAAAGGTGAGAAAAATAGGGGGTAAAAGGTGTTGAAAACAGTAGCCAAGACTAATTTATTTCATGGATCTTGGCTTTCTGGAGCAGATAAAAGACTTCCCGATTTTTAGTTTTCTGAATAGACCTGACTTTGGATTACAAATAATATTGTGTTCTCAGCTTACTACCTGCCCAAGGATGATGAGTATTACCAGTTCTGCTATGTGGATCAGGATGGTTTGGTCCGGGGAGCAAGTATCCCTTTCCAGTTCCGCCCAGAAAACGAGGAGGACATCCTGGTGGTTACCACTCAGGTCTGTGAATAACTTACCTCTATCCCTTCCCGCCAATAAGAGTAGGAATTCTAGGATGGGGAGGGATTTGAGTCAAAAAGCCTTTAATGACTGTCTAACAGATACTATTGAGAAGAATTTGTACAATACTCACTCAGACCCACTTCAGAATGACTTAGGAACGTTAGCAAGAATCATAACAAGGGATTTCTCCTTTCTCTAAAACTAGTGTAGCTCAGTTGGCATTCAGTTATTTCCTTAATTTTTCCCACCTTCACACCTTATCACCACAGTAAATTGATACGCTCCTTTGAGGAGAGATGCACTAATTCTTCTTGGATCTCTCACTTCTACACAGAGCCTGTCACGTATGAGTATTAGATTCACTTACTTAACAGGACACCTCCTGTCCATCTAGTACAATGGTAGCACTAGGGATGCGATGTAGAATCAAAACACTGTCGGCGGCCTCAACAAGCCAAGTCCATAAGAGAGACAAGCAATACTAAGTGTTTGCGAGAAGAGTCTACATTCTTCTGTCATTCCCCCTTTTCACTTTATAGGGCCTTAATTTTGTTTCTCTTTCTTCTTGGTAGTGGCAGGCTCAGTACTGCAATGTATACAGACACACATCTTTACTGTCTTCCTTACATACTGAGGGGCTGCTCCCATTTGGGGTACAGAGATGTCACTATAGTGAGGGGGAGTCATTCATACTTTCTCTGTCCCCGGCTATGGGAATTTTCTGCTACAAGGATTTGAATATCCATTGAGCTACAAAGGGTCAAATAGTTTACAGAATGCTCTTTCATAGGGTGAGGTGGAAGAGATTGAGCAAAACAACAAGGAGCTTCGCAAAGAAAACCAGGAGCTGAAGGACAGCTGTGTCAGTCTCCAGAAGCAGAACTCAGACATGCAGGCTGAGCTCCAAAAAAAGCAGGTATGGCTGTTGGCTAACGTGACTTTGGAGTATGGAATTGGATGGTGCCCCTTAGCCAGGCCAGCACCATTTTCTGTTTTGCTTGTGACCTCACTCCCTTACACTAATATCTTTGAATAGGCATAGTGTTAAACATTTTATGTGGATCATTTTATTTAAACTTCATGGCAAACTTTTGGAATATGTACTGTTATTACCCCAACTTTATAGATGAGTTACCTAAGGCTTAGAGGAATTCAGTAATCTCTTATACAGCTAATAAGTGATGGAGCCAGGATTCAAACCCATGCAGTCTGACTACTTCTTTTCAGTGCCTGTTTAGAATCTATAATAATGAAAGTGTAATATGCAAATTGACCAAATGGCCAAACAGCGGAATTACCGTCTGCACGACCTTCCAGACGACCCAGGGCTGCGAGGGCTAAGGCAGCTACGAGGGCCAAGGCAGCTGGAGCTGCGAGGACCTACCCTTGCACAAATTTCTTGCATTGGGCCTCTAGTTAGAAATAATTTGCTTTGATGAGCTAGAACATGGATATCAAGAGAGAAGCAGTAATAAAGTAAGGTTGTGGGTTATCTAAACTCTTTGTAACTTCTTTTCAAATCAGCAGATGGTGAATGAGAGTTGATAATGCTAGAAGCTGAAGTAGAAGTTTTCTCTAAAGACTGTAAACTAGCCCAGTCAGTGTGGCTCAATGGTCGAGTGTTGATCTATGAACCAGAAGGTCACAATTTGATTCCCAGTCAGGGCACATACCCAAGATATGGGCTCGATCCCCAGAAGAGGGCGTGCAGGAGGCAGCTGATTTATGATTCTCATCATTGATGTTTCTATCTCCTTCTCCCTTCCTCTCTAAAATCAATAAAAAATATATTTTTTTTAAAAAAAAAGATATATCCATTAAAGGTGACATAGGTATAACTCACAACTCAGCTGTCAAGAACAGCATCTGGCCAGGAGCCTTACAGCCTATCTACCAGCTTCTAGCCAAGGAATCAGAGGGTCTGGGTTCTTGGATTCGCTCTCCTACATACTTGCTACTGGTTATTATAAAGATAACAAAAGCCAATATTTATTCATGAGTACCTGCTCTGTGCCTGGCACTATAATTAAGCACGTCACTTCACTTAATTCTTAAAACAGCCTCACAGCTCTGAGAGGTAAGTGACTTGCTCAATGTCAATGTCATATTTTGTGGCTTTGGAGCGAGCTGGGATTTGCACTCAGATTTTTTTTATGTTTTTGGAGACAGGATCATACAATGGTTAGGAACCTTGTCTTTGGAGTCAACAGGCTGGTTCTCCCATTTATTGTTTGATGAGCCAGAAGAAATTTCTTAACATCTCTGATGAGCCTCAGTTTCCCTCCCTGTTTTTTCACAGAGATGCTAGTACCCATGTCCATAACAGCATTTTTTGCAATGGCCAAAGGGTAAAAGCAGCCCAGGTATCCAGTGACAGCTAGATGGCTAGATGAGACGTGTCGTGACATGTACATACAATGGAATGTTGTCCAGCTTTAAAAGGAAAGGAAATTCTGATACATACTGCAACGTGGATGATCCTTGAGGACATTATGCTGGGAAAAGTGGGTCAGACACAGAGAGATGGATACCATATGATTCCACTTATATGAGGTACCTAGAGTAGTCGGCGTCATAGAGACAGAAAGTAGAATGGTGGTTGCCAGGAGCTGGGGGAGGGAGAAAGGGGGAGTTAGTGTTTAATGGGTTCAGAGCTTCAGTTCTGCAAGATGAAAAGAGTCCTGTGGGTGGATGGAGTGATAGTTGCACAACAGCGTGGATGTTCTTAATGTCACTGGACTGTGTGCTCAAAATGGTTAAGATAGTAAGTTTTATGCTATGTATATTTTACTACAATTTTTTAAAATATATTTTTATTTATTTCAGAGAGGAAGAGAGAAGTAGAGAGAGATAGAAACATCAATAATGAGAGAGAATCGTTGATTGGCTGCCTCCTGGGGATCAAGCCCACAACCTGGGCATGTGCCCTTGACCAGAATAGGACCCCAGGACCCTTCAGTCTGCAGGCCAACGCTCTATCCACTGAGCCAAACCGGCTAGGGCTTAACTACAATTTGTTAAACAGGAAAAAAAAATGACTTTTTAGAAGTCTATAAACCAGTGGTTCTCAACCTTCTGGCCCTTTAAATACAGTTCCTCATGTTGTGACCCAACCATAAAATTATTTTTGTTGCTACTTCATAACTGTAATGTTGCTACTGTTATGAATCGTAATGTAAATATCTGATATGCAGGATGGTCTTAGGCGACCCCTGTGAAAGGGTCATTCGACCGCCAAAGGGGTCGAGACCCACAGGTTGAGAACCACTGCTATAAACTAAAACGTTTCCCACCTTAGAGCTAAAAACAAATAGTTGTTATTTATACACAAGAATTGATTCAGTTCAGAAGGCATTGGGAGAAAAAAAAATGTTTAGGACAAATATGGTGGCCACTAGCCCCATGTGAAGTGTGGCAGGTTGTGATTTGCTGTAAGCCTAAAATATATTCCGGATTTTGAAGACGTTGTCTGAAAAAAGTGTAAAATTCCTTTTCTTGTTTACACATTAAAACAGTATTTTAGATATATTGGGTTAAATTTACTAGTGGTTAAATTAATTTCATGTTTCTTTTTACTCTTTTTAATGTGGCTACTAACACTTTTTAATTACATGTGTGGCTTTCTGAATTTATTGAACAGTGCATTTCTAGGAGAAAAGTAACATTATTTTATCCACTGCTGTGTCTGCAATGCCAGACAGTGTCTGGTGTGCAGTAGGCGCTTATTAAATATTTGTTTAATGAATTAATGGGCAAATATATGCTCCAGTGGAAGAGAAATTAAGGTAGATACATTTTTAATGTGGAAAGAACATATTAGGAATATTTGAATATGAGAAACCCCTTTACTCGGATATTTTATTCACTGTTATGCCATGCTATGTCTGACATGTAATACGTGCTCAATAAATATTTGTTGGCTGCCTGAGATATTAAAACTGTCTTAGAAATGGTTTGTGCCTTTGACATTTCACTCTGTAGGAGGAGCTAGAAACCTTAAAGACCATCAACAAGAAGCTGGGACAGAAGGTGGAAGAGCAGAAGGACATTTGGGAGACAGAGCTGCTACAGTGAGTGTGACCTTGCATGCGAGGAACTGCCGTCGGATAGGCACCCTTAGGGGGGTCAGATTAGATTTCCAGAATTTGTTAGACTACAGTCTTCCTATTATGACACTGAGGGTGTGGTTCTCCCCTTTGAGTCATAATCTCTTTGGTTCCAGGTTAGAGAACTTTGTGTCAGAATGGTAAGGAGAAACGACCTAAATTCACGTATTAACGTGAAGTATCGAATACCTGCACTTTGAGGTCAGGAAGGCAAAACAGGACTGAAGAAGAGACTAATGGATTTTAAAATAAATCTGGAGGCTTAGGGCCAACGCAGCCTTAAATCATGTAAGGCCTGGGGGAGCCAGCAGGCACCAGCATATATTTCACATAGTCATCTCCACCTCCGCAGACTGAAAGAACAAAACCAGAAGCTGTCCTCAGAGAATGAGAAGATGGGAGTCAGAGTGGATCAGCTTCAGGTAGGCCACGGCAAACCTTTGCCCAGCGCTCAGCCACTGAGCCACACCGGCCGGGAGGAACACACATTTCTTTATGTTTTGCACATTAAAAAGCATTGTTTCTGGTTAGCTTTCCTTCTTTATATCTTTGTTGTATTTACTACTTTTGCTTTAGGCACAGCTGTCAACTCAAGAGAAAGAAATGGAGAAGCTTGTTCAGGAAGCTCAAGATAAGACAGAGCAGTTGGAATGTCTGAAAAAGGAAAACTTTCTCAATTTAAAGGAACAGGTAGAGTCTTGGGAAAATATATAATTTTTTGTCATTGAGGAGAAAATATATCCATTGTTCTTTCTTAATCATATACCTGGATATCACTGGCTCTGGGGGAGGTCTCAGAGGAAGCCATCTGAAAGAGGTATCTCATGGCTGTTCTCAGAAACTAATAAGAGAAGGCTTGCTTCTTTCTCTGCATCCTGCTTGCTCATTAGCTGGGCAGGTCCTTCCCCAGTGCGTGCGTGCGTGCGTATGTGTGTGTGTGTGTTTTTCTAACAGTGGTCCTGAAATCTGTTTTTGTGCAGAGGAAGCACCAGCAGAAGCTAGAGAAGACAGTGGAGGAGCTGAAGCAACAAGAAGCTATTGCAACGAAGAAAGAGCAGGAGTTAACGGCATGTCTATCTCTGAATGGCTACATGGGAGGGAGCCTACAAAAAGGAAGGGATGGGGTCTACACTCAGGTGATGGACAGGATAAATAAGCAAAGAGGAGAATAGCACTTACCTCTGGACATGTTGCATTCTACCCAGAAGGATAGAGAATTTGCTATGTACAAAATGTTTAGGAGAGGTAGGTATTTTAATGTGTGATGAGTGATAAAAGAATATTGGAAGGTAAACTTTATGACAGGTTGTAGTAAATAGAGCCTTGGGCTAGGAATTCCCTTCTTTTTTAAAATATATTTTTATTGATTTCAGAGAGGAAGGGAGAAGTAGAGAGCGATAGAAACATCAATGATGAGAGAGAATCATTGAATGGCTGCCTCCTGCACACCCCACACTGGGGATCAAGTCCGCCAACCTGGGCTTGTGCCCTGACTGGGAATTGAAAAGTGACCTCCTGGTTCATAGGTCAACGCTCAGCCACTGAGCCACACCAGCCGGGAGGAACACACATTTCTTTAATTTATGCACATTGAAAAGCATTGTTCCTGGTTAGCTTTCCTTCTTTATATCTGTTGTATTTACTACTTTTGCTTTAGGCACAGCTGTCAACTCAAGAGGAAGAAATGGAGAAGCTTGTTCAGGAAGCTCTAGATAAGACAGAGCAGTTGGAATGTCTGAAAAAGGAAAATGGCCAGCTCTTTCTCAATTTAAAGGAACAGGTAGAGTCTTGGGAAAATATATAATTTTTTTGTCATTGAGGAGAAAATATATACATTGTTCTTTCTTTATCATATACCTGGATATCACTGGCTCTGGGGGAGGTCTCAGAGGAAGCCATCTGAAAGAGGTATCTCATGGCTGTTCTCAGAAACTAATAAGGGAAGGCTTGCTTCTTTCTCTGCATCCTGCTTGCTCATTAGCTGGGCAGGCCCTTCCCCAGTGCGTGCGTGCGTGCGTGTGTGTGTGTGTGTGTGTGTGTGTGCGCATGTGTTTCTAACAGTGGTCCTGAAATCGGAAGCACCAGCAGAAGCTAGAGAAGACAGTGGAGGAGCTGAAGAAACAAGAAGCTATTGCAACGAAGAAACAGCAGGAGTTAACGGCATGTCTATCTTTGAATGGCTACATGGGAGGGAGCCTACAAAAAGGAAGGGATAGGGTCTACACTCAGGTGATGGACAGGATAAATAAGCAAAGAGGAAAATAGCATTTACCTCTGGACATGTTGCATTCTACCCAGAAGGATAGAGAATTTGCTATGTACAAAATTTTTAGGAGAGGTAGGTATTTTAATGTGTGATGAGTGATAAAAGAATATTGGAAGGTAAACTTTATGACAGGTTGTAGTAAATAGAGCCTTGGGCTAGGAATTCCCTTCTTTTCTTTTTTAAAATATATTTTTATTGATTTCAGAGAGGAAGGGAGAGGTAGAGAGTGTTAGAAACATCAATGATGAGAGAGAATCATTGAATTGGCTGCCTCCTGCACACCCCGCACTGGGGATCCAGTCCACCAACCTGGACTTGTGCCTTGACTGCGAATTGAAAAGTGACCTCCTGGTTCATAGGTCAACGCTCAACCACTGAGCCATGCCAGCCGGGCAGGAATTCCCTTCTTAAAGAGCTATTGTGCAGGCAGGCAAATGATTATAAAGTTGAGCTCTATGATTGGAAAATATTACAGCAGTCAAAAATTTCCTTACAATTGATATAATATTGTCAGTTGTCGTCATTATAAATTATTCTGAGCTATAGTAAAATGGTAATGCTAGCCTAATTGACTAATAATTTTCTATAATATATTATTGGAAAAGAGGCCTCATGATGATGACAGGTGCCTAGGAGCCCCATTTTCTGAATTGATGTAAGAACATGAGAAATCCTGATGTCTGGAGCCTATCCAACTACTGGGATTATAACTCATTATATATGTATCATTCATTCAGTCAGTGAGTCATTATCCAATCAGTTATTGAGTACCTACTACTATATAAGATACTGCATATTTTAGCCTAACAAAGAGTAGAACAAAGTTTGTAAATCACCAGTTCATAGGTTAAGTTTAGCTAACTGAAATGTTTTATTTGGCCCAGATGGTATTTTTTTAATTGAGTTAGTTACTAATACTTAAAAATGGGAATCTTTCCCATTAAAAATTGTATTTCAGCTTCCATTGAAAAATTAGAGGATCTGGACACATTGAGTCCATATCTGCAGCTGAGTAGCTGCTGCACCCTTTACTAGTAGATAGATCATGTGTTCTCCATTTGTCTGCTCTCTTCACTGTTTCATTGCATTCAACTCCTTCGTTCAGTTATATTACATATTTGGGTTTGTGACCTCTAATGTAGCAAATAAATTACTGTTTTAAATAATCTAGAGCCATCCAAAGATTTGAACCTTCTTGTGACAGCTATGGGTTTTCTCAGTTTTCATGGAATATTTTGCAATATCCAGGGGCTCCCCGGCTGATACCAATTCTTTATTCCTAAAGCTTCCAAAAGGCCCCTACCTATTAGGACTCTGTCTCTTATACTCCAGGGGCCTAGGAACAAGAAAAAAACAGTGGAAGAGCAGTTAGTACAAGAGATGGACTTGGCTAAGGGCAAAGGTAGAGGCCAGGAAAGCCTGTTTCTTAGAGAAGTACAAAGAGAGTCAATGACTCCACAAACAGATCAGGCAGCTCAGGGCTGCTGCACTGGTAGGTGACAGAGACAAGGGGCCCAGGAAGCAAGGGGTGCGAATGTTTGTGGTTCTTAGACAGGCCCAGAGGGTTGTAGACCCTTGTTAAGGAGAGAAATTTATCTTTCTGCTAAAGAGAGGAGGGATGGAGTGTGTGGCCAGAAACCAGCCTGGGAATCCCTGGAAATACAGGCCCCAGCTCAACCATGGGCCTCAGGGGGGATTTTTGTAACCATCGAGCAGATTTCTGAGCAGATTCAGAGAGCCCTTCCTTATGTCTGCTCTTTGAGGAAGTGAAGCAGGACTGGAAGAGCCAGCAGGAGCCAATGGCGATGGGAAGCCAGGGGCCCGCAGTCAGCAGTGTCACCGGGTAGCCCCCTAGTGTTACTACCTCAGGGTTGGCTAGAAGCGCACAGCAGTTTGAGCATCAGCATTCACATAAAAAATCTTAGGAAAAAACTCCACAATTAGTAGGATTAGCTTAAGTGTTTTTGTGAGGTTTGGGAATGTGGATGCGTGTAGGTAGGAGGTGGAAAGCTCTGAAGCATGCCGAGGAGTTTGGGATTCATGAAACTAGTCAAGTCAACATCAAGCCCAGCATCCCAGTGTGGGTTCCTGGTGGCCTTGAATAAATTCCTGCTCAGATTCTTTCTTCCTCGCTGTAACCTGAGTCCAGATGCCTGTTTTCACATGGGAGGGAGTCATGCCAACCTAGCCCTAAAAGCTTCGGGCTGCATTGACTGAGATGTTTATTCAAGACAAAGAGGATTGCTTCCATTGTTGGGTGGGGTTAGACAAGGCTCCATTTATCCCTAACTCTGATAAGTCAGTATTGAGGTTTTCCCCAAACTGTTTCTCTCTTTGGTCACTTATAAACCAGAAGAAACTGGCACCTGGATGCTCGCCCAGGCCTTCGGGCATTTTAAGTCACTTTTCTATTAGTTAGATCTGCTCTATAGTACCACTCCTCCCTACTCCACCCTCCCCCACCTCAGTCCCAACACTTTGTAAAGCTAGAACCTCTGTGATCTTGTTTTACCCCACCGTGGATCCAGATTATCATATATGATCCTAATCCTAATTTTTTTTTAATTATTGACAGGACGAGAACTTTGACCTGTCAAAAAGGCTGAGTGAGAACAAGATGATATGTACTGTTCTGCAGAGAGAGAAAGAGAGATTGGAAGGAGAAAATGATGTGAGTATGTAAATGAGGGTAGAAAACTCCAAGATTTTAAGGGGAAGGAGCAGGGTGAACCAGAGGTATGGTAATAAAATAAAAAGTTAAATAGCCCTGCTGGTTGCCCATCAGCCTGGGGACCCGAGGATTGTGGGTTCGATTCCCAGTCAATCCCAGGCTCGGACAGGAAGCAACCAATAGATGTGTCTCTTATGTTGATCCCTCCCTCTCTTTCTTTCTCTCTCTCTCTTTTTCTCTCTCTTTCTTTCCCCTACCCCTTCCACTCTCTAAAAAAATCAATGGGGGAGGAAAATATATCCTCAGGTGAAGATTAAAAAATAAATATAAATATAAATAATAATATATATCTATACTAATAAAAGGGTAATATGCTATTTAGAGCAGACATCTTCCGGACGTCCTTCCGGACAAAGCCACAGTGGCTGCCTGAGGCTCAGGCAAGCCTCGGATGGCACGACTGCCGCTGTGGGGGCCCAAGGCTCAGGCAATGAGGGCCGGGCCAAGGCTCAGGCAGCTGCGGCGGCCAGCACTGGCAGCAGCAGAGGCGTGATGGGGGCGTCGCCTTCCCCTGATTGGCCAGTCACCTTCTGCAGAGGGAGACCAAATTGCGGCTTACGGGGAGCGGGCCTAAGCTGTCAGTAGGACATCCCCTGAGGGCTCTCCGACTGTGAGAGGGGGCAGGCTGGGTTGAGGGGACACCCCCCCCCCCGCAGTGCACGAATTTTCGTGCACCAGGCCTCTAGTATATAAATGAAAAATAAATATAAATAAGTTAAATAAAAGAGCCCATTCTGGAACAGTGAGGGAGGCACATGCTCCTAAACAAAGTAAATTTAATCTGGTTTCCTGATCTACCACAAAGTCCTCTCTCTGTTCTATAACAAACTTGTTTGGCATGGCAGCAGTCAACCTGAAAGAAACAGCTTTGACGATGATCTGACTTAGTACTTTTGGTTTTATCTTCAGCGTGATTGTAAGTGTCGTCTTTGGAGAGTAATACCCTGTGTCACTTTTATGCTAGTGAGGAACCCCTTTCCTTCAGCACAACTTTTTCTTTTTTTCTCTGCTGCCAAACCAGGAGCAGAAGTGGTGGTCTGTACCAGTCCTGCACCCATGGTAGGCTCCTAATAAACACTGCATTCATTCATCCCTTCATCCGTTCATTCATTCATCCAACCGGTATTTTCTGCTGTGTGTTAAACACAAGTTATTATTGATTGAGTGATTGATTGATTGATTGAGGATGATCACAGCAAATGAAGTGGTTGCACTTGAAGCCATTCTCATGCCCTGACTAGCATCGAGGAGTGGGTGTCCATGCGTTCTGGCCACTCCCTCTAGGTCTACACCTCCAGCAGTTCCCGACCTCTACCCTCTGTGACCCTTCTGGGCTATGCCTCCAAGCAGTTATTTCTACTTTTGATTTTACTATTTATTCCAGGGTGTTTCCGTATTGTAAAAGCCCTTTGGGGTCTATTTCTGGCCCTGTCATTCTCAACCTCTTCATTTAGACAGATACACTGTGACTTTGAAATCCTTGTTTTCCTGGAATAGTCCAATGGGACCAGGCGGGGGTAGGGAGGGAGTGTGCACACAATTTAGCACAAGAAGGAAAAGGCCAGATATTTGGAAGCTTTGTTAAGAGCTGTAGTAAAGTCCTCTTGAGATGTTATGGAGCAGTTTACTAATTTTCTTTTTAAAGAACTTCCAATGCTCTCTGTCCCCCTTGTACCTTATTCTCTTTCTTTCTCTCTCATCCCTTCCCTCCCTCTTACCTTCTTCCCTCTCACTCTCTTGGTTGGGATATCCATTGGATGGGATAAAACATAAAGAAGGGAAAAATATATCAGATTAATATTTACATTGTGTAAGAAAATTGTTCTAGAAAGGAGACTAAAAAGAAGCATTTTGCTCTCAAAGTATAACAATTTCAGTCTTAACATAGCTCCTGCCAGCCTCATATATCCATACAACTTTTGTGCCTCCTTCAGTATGTATGTGTTTAGAGATTTTAAATTCTTTTTTACGTTAATCTAAACACAATTTGGTATGCTTTTAGATTCAGATCTTAATTCAGATCTTCAGAGCCCCGGAGGCTGCTTCCTCCCCTTCTCAAGAATCTGGTTTATCATTCCCACGGCTCTTCAGTACCACATTGTTTGTTAAGAACTACCTGCAATGGGCACCCTTTTGCCAGTTCGTTGAGGCCATTCTTTGTTGTTGTCTTTCAACATGTTGCTCTAAATCTTCTATCCTTAGCTTTTGAAGAGGGATAACCTCAGATTGATGAGTTACATGGGTCTGGAGTGTGACTCTCTGCCATTTCAAGCGCCTACTTCAGATCAAGGAGGTGCCGGACAACACCCAGGACTTGTCTTTGGAAACCCATATTTTGGTAAGACAGCTTTGCCATGGGGGCTGAGAGACCCCTGCCGCCATCCCTTCCCCCCACTCGGTTTTTGTGTGTCTGAGATGCTAATGAAGTCCAGTCTCATTGTTAAGACTTGCTGGGCAGAAGCTGAGGACCCAGTAGAAAGATTGCCAGGCGAGAGGTGTTAATTGAGAAATAAATCTGAATCTAGAAGACACAAATCAGATCACTCGCCTAGAAGCAGCAGACACAAATTGAGTCCCGTGGCTATATTCCCAACACATAAATCGGGGACCTGTCTCTGTGTAGCAGATATACACATACAGAGCTGAGGAGCCTAATTAAGATTTGGAAATGAAAGCACAAGAGGCGGGCAGTGCCACCCAGAAACGAGCAT
Source organism: Myotis lucifugus (assembly GCF_000147115.1). NCBI lineage: Eukaryota > Metazoa > Chordata > Mammalia > Chiroptera > Vespertilionidae > Myotis > Myotis lucifugus. Next base: position 1,148,993 of record NW_005871302.1, read on the forward strand.
TACATCAGCCACCCGATGGCCTGACCAAGGGCAGCAGGCGTGTGCTCCACAGAGACCCCTGGGGGTGTGGATGACAGGAAGTGGGGGTGACAGCCACTCTTGTCTCTCATGGACCAGGGGTCAGGTGTCCTTACCAAACAGGGAACGTCCCTCTCTTGTCTTCAAAAGTGACCCGAGACCTCATTTTCTGGACAGTTTAAAGTGGTCAGGTTCTCAAGAGTCACAATCAGATCTTTGCAACAGGCAGGGGTACGCGTTAATTTTTCCTTTTAATAGAGCATCGGCTTGCGGACTGAAAGGTCCCAGGTTCGATTCCGGTCAAGGGCATGTACCTGGGTTGCGGGCACATCCCCAGTAGGAGATGTGCAGGAGGCGGCTGATCGATGTTTCTCTCTCATCGATGTTTCTAACTCTCTCTCTCTCTCCCTTCCTCTCTGTAAAAAATCAATAAAATATATTTTTTTAAAAAAATTTTCCTTTTAAACATTTGTAAGTACTTTATTTGAAAAACATCTACATGGATTCAGTCTTAAAATCTATTCTCAGACTGTTCCTTGTTAAATTGTTACTGTTTTTATAAAAATCTCATTTTCCACCCACTGAAACTAGATGGGGTTTTTTCTGATTATGTAACATACATGGCCTCTTCATTATTTTTTCATTTTCCCCCCCTATTGACCTCTATCAGAAGTAAATGGTTTATAAAGGAGATAGACAGTCAGAGGCAGTGGGGAGAAAGGGAAATAAGGGGGTTACAAAAAACAACTGCTAGAACGTATGTAGAGATCTGGGAGTGATATTTTCTCATTGAATGAAATCTTTTTTATGACCCTCAGGCATCCAAGAAAGTTCTGCCCCCAGCCTGGTAAGTATTTTGAATCATGAGATTGACCACATCCAATCCTTGAGAAAATGCCCCTTTCTGCTCCAGTTCATGGGAGAACCACAGGGAACCTGGGTCATGTTGATAACTCCTGAAGTCAGCTGCAGCCTGTGGAGGTGGGAGAAGGAGGCACAGTTTATCCAACACCCGGCTCAAGGTCTCCATTGTGAGCTGGGTTTAGTACAAGATCAGGAAGGAGGTGTGAAGTAGGCAGCTGGCCAAACAAGGTATGTCCCGGGCCCCTTCCGGCCGGAAGCTATTTGACTGCTTCAGCAACGTTAGGGCCTTCCAACCCTGGGGTTAGAGAAAGCCCCAGGGAGCCTCTCCAAACGTGAACTTGAGCACCTACCATGTGCCAAGCATTACGCCAGATGCTGAGGATAGAGTGGAAAATAAGATAGACGTGGCCTCCGCCACATACAGCCTACACTTTTACTGACCTCTTTGTTCTTCCTCCCAGCGCACCATCAAGAAATGTCCCACCTGCAACTCGAACCTTGCCGATGACGTTTTTGATCACATCTCGCAGCAGCAGCCCATGGAGACCCTGTCTTTGGATTGTCCGATTTGTGACAAGAGCTTCTCAGCACACGAAAAGCAAATCTTTGAAGACCATGTGTTCTGCCACACTCTCTAAGTGACCCAGCCTCCTGGATCTATACTGTACATAGATTTTATAGAGTAGAACCTATCGCTTCTACTATGAGTTATGACACAAGATCCTGCCTAACCTGAAATTATTAAGGATTTACTCAGTCCTGCTGCCCTAAAGGTAGAATCATGTCGATAATCTACAGGATAGTGTTAAGGGCTGTTACTTCCATCTGTGTGGGTTATGACCTTTTAAATCACAGAACGCTAGCTATGTCAGCCTCTCACCTATGATGCCCATTTTTCCAAGGATCTCCAGTACAAGGGCCCTGGAATAGAAGCAACCTGGCTATTCAGAACAGGTTTGACTCAAATACAAAGTGGTTCGTTTTCCAAGTTGTCCCACAGCCATTCAAGGTCAAGCCTTGAGTATATTTGTACTCAGTCTTCAGTCCTATCCTTGGGGCTGGAGATGGATGAGAAGTTGAGCATTTCTTCCTGCTCTTCTTCAGGCCTCTTTCTCCAACCAATTGCATTAGGCTGGCCAAAAATGGCCTGGCAGAGAACTCAGGCATCCCGCTGGGATACCAAAGGTTTCTCATCTTGATTTCTCAGCTCCTAATAGAAGCGCCTTATTCCGGAACCGTGGACATGAAATACTATTTCAGTCACAGAAAACCTTCTTTCTCTCTGGATACCTCTGATTGGCATTTTCTACTCTTTGATCTTTCCTACGCACATAACATTTATTGTTGTGAGTCCTTAACAGTTAGTGGGAGTTGTTAGAAACTGTATGGGTTTGCAACTTTCTAAGCCGGTGACTTTCATTATGGATAAGTCAGAATAATGAGAACTAATGTTAACCTCTTTAATACTAAAAATAAACTAGTCCTCTTTTTCAGGAACTTTGGCAATTTAAACCTTGAGTTTATAGTGTTTTATTTTTAAGCTTATGGGAAAAGCATAATCAAAAGAATTGTGGGAATTATGGACCTCACCAATAATTTCTCTTCGCCTGTCTTAACTAGTCAACAGAAGAGTTTCCTGGCAGTTATTTTGAGGTGGAAGGAAGTGAAACATTACCTTAGTTTGACAAATCTAGAACCCTGATTTCTTGCTCTAACTTTTCATGCATTTTTTTGAAAGGGGGCAGTGTGGAATTTGGTACTTGTGTGAACTAAGTTCACTTTCCTCCATCCAGACTAATTGAACTATAAGAAAGTAGTTCCATGCCCTGGCCGGTTTGGCTCAGTGGATAGAGCGTCAACCTACGGACGTAAGGATCCTGGGTTCAATCCCCTGTCACAGCTCATGCCCAGGTTGTGGAATGGATCCCCAGTAGGGGGCATGCAGGAGGCAGCTGATCCATGATTCTCATCATTGGTGTTTCTATCTCTCCCTTCCTCTCTGAAATCAATAAAAATACTAAAAAAAAAAAAAGTTTCATTTTCTCTCCCCCTAGGCACTGAACAAGTAAAAATGACTCCCAGGTAGTCAACCAGCAGGTCACTATAGAGACTTTTGCAAGAAGTTTTGAATAGTGTGAAACATGATTTCCTGGATAAGGTTGAACTAACTATAGCTGCATTCCTTCTGTTTTTATCCTGATTGGAGCTATGCTTTAGACGAACTATATTGCCCCAGTCACGGCTCTTTGCCTTTATTTCTCCGTTGATAAAATGAAGATGGAACTATACTACCACTTCTTCTGGATCATCGTTTCAGTAAAATGTCTCCTGGACTCATAAGCCTTTTGCCCTTTAAGAATCAGATGTGGCTCAGCAGTTGAGCATCGACCTATGAACCAGGAGGTCACAGTTCAATTCCCAGTCAGGGCACATGCCTGGGTTGTGGGTCAATCCCCCATGGGGGGCGTGCAGGAGGCAGCCAATCAATAATTCTCTCTCATCATTGATGTCTCTATCTCTCCCTCTCCCTTCCTAGAATCAGATGTGACATTAAGATTAATCCTAGAGCTCTGGCCAGTGTGGCTCAGTTGGTTGAACATTGTCCGTGCACTGAAAGGTTGCCAGTTCAATTCCTGGTCAGGGCACATGCCTAGGTTTGGGCTCGATCCCCAGCAGAGGGTATGCAGGAGGCAGCCAATCGATATTTGGCATCGATGTTTCTCCCTCTTCCTCTCTCTAAAAAATCAATTAAAAATATATTTTAAAAAGACTAACTCTAGGATAGACACATAATGGGGAAATGATGCCGTTTCTCTAGCAGATACCCTTCCTTCCTGACAGCTCCAGTGAAGAACTGCAGTTCCATTTATTTTGTACTCGTCAGCTCTTAATGAAACACGTGAGTGGAGAGGAGCAGTCGTGCACAGAATCCAAATCACTGAATACCATTTTCTGGTGAATTACCCACCACTTTGCCCCTGCCACCACCCTGGGGGTTACTGTGATTGTCAACAGCAGCAGGAGCCCTTCGAAAGGCTTCCTTAAAAAGCCAGTTGAGGTGTTAATGCTCCTTTTTGCTGGATGTAAAACAAAACATCTTAACCACTGTTCGTTATCCCCAGCTGCTCTTACCAAAGCTTTGAAGGGGAATTATACTCCAGGCAGCTACTAGTGTCAAAGGAAACAATCTTCCATAATCCACTCCTCATCCCAGCCTTTCTCCTCTACAGTATCTGGTACCCACACATTTTATAGCTGTAAAGTACCTGCCAAAAAAATATATAATGTTATGGGAGCAAAATAGTATTTATGTCTAAACTAGAGGCCCAGTGCACGAAAATTCATGCACTTGGGGGGAGGAGGGGTCCCCTCAGCCCAGCCTGCACCCTCTTGCAGTCTGGGACCCCGAGGGGGATATCCGACTAACAGCTTAGGCCCACCACTGTACTGGCCAGCCATGAGCCGGCTTCTGGCTGAGCGGTGCTCCCCCTGTGGAAGTGCACTGGCCACCAGGGGGCAGCTCCTGTGTTGAGCATCTGCACCCTGGTGGTCAGTGTGCAACATAGCGATCGGTCTTTCCGCCTTTAGGGTCAATTTGCATATTACCCTTTTATTATATAGGATTAGATTTTACAATCTTTGTACTTACGTAGAAGACAATTTCTTCTATAGCAACAAGTTTTCCTTCCTAATTTATTTTCTCTTGGTCTAATATTAAAATGTTTTTATATTACCTTAACACACTTACTTGATGGGCAGTGGGAAAAAGTCACCCTGGCACAGTGGTTCTCAACCTTCTGGCCCTTTAAATACAGTTCCTCATGTTGTGACCCAACCATAAAATTATTTTCGTTGCTACTTCATAACTGTAATGTTGCTACTGTTATGAATCGTAATGTAAATATCTGATATGCAGGATGGTCTTAGGCGACCCCTGTGAAAGGGTCCTTCGACTGCCAAAGGGGTCGCGACCCACAGGTTGAGAACCACTGCCCTGGCACATGTGCGTGTGAGTGGTGAAGGAAAGCTAACCTAAAATCAGAAAAGGGAGAGTTGGCAAGATATCTGGTGAACGGCCCCTAAGAACTCCTGTAGCTTCAGCCCTTGTCCCTGTTCTTGCTAAAAATTAGGATGAAATGAAACTGCCTAATGTTTAAATAGTCTCCTGAGTCGAGTGATTTTCTATAGTGGCAAGGATTACACTGAGCTAAGCATACTCTAAACTGGTCTCCTAGCAACAAATATTAATGAGATGATAGGCTAGGGCTAAGTGATACAGTCCATTACCTAGGAAAAAAGCAAAATAGACTTAACATAGAGATCAAGCCCAAAGAGATATCAAATTCCTCTGAGTTACCCAATAATAGACCACATGCTCAGAGAACTCACACTGGCCCCAGTGCTCCCCTTAGTTATCATCTATATATATAAAAGGCTAATCTGCTAAGTGTCCCTCCACCCATCTGACCAGTCGCTATGACGCACACTGACCACCAGGGGGCAGACGCTCAATGCAGGCGTTGCCAAGCTGCAGTGACTTAGCAGAGGTGGTTCTCAGGTGACGCCAGAGGGGAGGGAGCCTGATTCCTCGTGGGGCCACAGGATTCCACCTTTGGCTGTGGGTTATGTTGTTGCTGGGGCACTGTCGGCCTGAATCTGGTTTACTGCACTTATGTTTGCATTCCACACCCTGTATGACAGCAACTTTGCAGAGTGCCCTCGCACTCTGGGACTCCTTGGGGATGTTGGAGAGCAGGTTTCAGCTTGATCCCCACAGGCCAGGCTGAGGGACCCCACCTGCCGGAGGGATCCCCGCTCACTCCGCAGATGCCGTTGACCCTAGGGGCGGCCGGCTGGGGAGGGGCCTCAGGAAGTTGGCTCCAGGGTGTGTCTGGCCCTGTCTTGCCCAGTCCCACTACACTGGGCACTTTCTAATTAATTTCCTTTCAATGTGCATGAATCTGTGCACTGGGTCACTAGTATAAATATGAAAATAATGTCTTTACATGCATATAGTGTTTTATAGTTTAGACAGACTCTGTTCTCTGTTCCTTGACCTCATTGCAAACCTCTGACTCCAGGAGTCATCATGCATTATATTATTTAAACCCAACTGTACTTGCTTAGAGTGTATTTCATATTTTATAAATGAATAAGTTGAAACAAATGACTTGCTAAAAGTGGAAACAACCTACATGTTCATCAGTTGATGAATGGGTAAATAAAAATGGTATATCCATACAATGAGATATTATTTGGCAATAAAAAGGAATGAAGTATGGATATATGTCACAAATGGATGAGCCTTGAAAACATGCTAAGTGAAAGAAGTCATCCATGAAAACATACATACTGTATGATTCCATATTTATGAAATGCCCAGAATAGGCAAACATTCTATAGAAACAAAATAGATAAGTGTTTTCCTAGGGCTGGGGGTTGGGGGAAATGGAGAATGACTGCTAATGGGTATGAAGTTTCTTTGGAAGATAAAGACAATGTTCTAAAATGTATTGTGGAGATGGTTACACAACCCTGTGAATATACTAAAAACCACTGAATTTACACTTCAAAGGGGAGAATTGTATGCTATGTGAATTATATCTCAAGTTGTTACATTATTTAAAAGGTTTAAAAAAAGACACTTGCTAAGGTCATACATTGGCTCATGGTAAGATGTCTTAAGTAACATACTGCACAGAGCAAACTCAACAGTTGAACTTGGTTAGAGTACACTTATCTCAGTTCAACTCACTGCCACAACAGTGTTGGGGTCTCGCTGTCTCGGGCTGGAGACGGCAGCTGCAGTTGTGATTAACAGGGTCAGGACAATTAGTGGCCAGCAGCGTTAATGGTCTCTAGGAATATCTATTCTGTGAAGATGAATGTATCCAATAAACTTGGGGGAAAGAGCCACCAGCCCACAAATCCCAGGTAATCATATTAAGGGATCCAGCCTGCTCTGCCTAATGTTATTACTTTCTCGCTGTGGAAAGAAAGAATATGACACTCCAGGGGACCAAGTCTATTGTTTACTCAGTCAATCAACATTTACTGAGCACCCACAGTGTGCAGAACTAGTATAGGGCCAGGATTACAAAAATAGAAGACAAGTTCTTCCTTTGAAGGATCTACAAGATTAATGAAGACATTCTCTCTCCCCTAAGGGGAACTCAAACTGCTGGGGTAGAGAGTCTCACTTTTCAGGGGGTCTCCTAATATGGAGAAAAGAGATAGCCACCCACAAAGCAATTTAAGGACACAAAGATAAGGGAAGTCTTCTTGCGAACTGAGGACATAGAGCTATGAGACCTACTGGTTAATTAAGTTGTAATCAAAGCCCAAGTTAATGATGTCTTATAAGTGTGCTTTGGAAGAGATTGAGAAATAGAAATGACAGATGAGCCCGGACAGCATGGCTCAGTGGTTGAACATCGACCTATGAACCAGGAAGTCACAGTTCAATTCCCAGTCAGGGCACATGTCCGGGTTGTAGGCTTGATCGCCAGTGTGGAGGATGCAGGAGGCATCTGATCAATGACTCTCTCCCATCATTGATGCTTCTATCTCTCTCTCCCTCCCTTCCTCTCTGAAATCAATAAAAATCTATTTGTTAAAGAAAGCACTTTAAATTACATACTAAATATTGTGCTTAACACTCTTAGAATTCCACAATTATAGAAATGGAGAATAGGCTAGTGGTTGCTAGGGGTTAAGTCAAGGCAAGGAGAGGGAGAAGGGAGGTGGGTATGGTATAAAGGGCTACCCAAGGGGTCCTTCTGATATAATTATATCTCCACTATGCTGGTGGATACACAAACCTGTACACGATAAACTCCATAGTACACACGGATGAGAACCAGTGAAATGGGAAATCTGGTAGATTGCACCTATGTCAATATCCTAGTTGTGATATTGTAATAAAGTTTTACAAGATATTGGGGGGAACGCAATAAAGGGTACATGGAATCTCTGTACTACTTAAAACTGCATATGAATCTACAATTATCTCAAAATTGAAAATTTAATTAAGAAAGAACAGGAGCTTCGAAAGAGCTTGTCGAGATGAGGGAATTGCCCCCATCCACGTGATGAGAGCACAGTGTTCCCACGGGGGCACAATGAGAGAGGAGGCGGGAAAGCCAGTCTGGGAAGAGCCTTGTATACTGTTCTGAGGAATGATCTGGACTTGGCCCGACTGTAGGTAATAACGAGCTTTCGAGATTTCTTAACAGGGGAGTGGAGGAATCGGATTTGTATTCTAGAATGGTCCCTGTGGTACTAGATTGTAGAAGCACTGTGGAGAGTGACTTGGGTGCCTTGTGCTGAATTCGATTATTCCTGCCTGATCTTCAAGCGCACAATCTAGTCCCTATTACAAAGTCCTCTGTGCTTTTGTAACTAAATGGTCAATTCCCTGGTATCCGCCAGTGGGCCCAGAACACGTCTGACCAAATATCCGGCTTGCCACCTGGTGCTTCCTGGCAGTTGCTTCCTGTTGTCAGCCTGTGGGAGCCCTGGGGACACACCTTCATTTGAACAGCATCTCAAAATAGATGGGGAAGGGAAAACCAATGCAAACGTGTGACCAAACATACTGCAAAGAGGAGCTAGACATTGTTTCCAATCTTTGTGCTTTTGCTCCCCGACATTGGATGGGAAAGCCTTTTCCAATTGTGTTTCTTTTCCTTGTGATGTATGCCTGTCTGTTCCTCTGATCAGCTCCCGGGAACAGGGACAGACTCTGTTCTCTGTTCCTTGACCTCAATGCAAACCGCTGACTCCAGGAGTCATCATGCATTGTATTATTTAAACCCAACATGCATTGAGCGTTTACTCTAAACCAGCGGTTCTCAACCTTTGGTTCGCGACTCCTTTGGGGGTCGAAGGACCCTTTCACAGGGGTCGCCTAAGACCATCGGAAAACACATATATAATTACATATTGTTTTTGTGATTAATCGCTATGCTTTAATTATGTTCAATTTGTAACCATGAAAATACATCCTGCATATCAGGTATTTACATGACGATTCATCACAGTAGCAAAATTACAGTGATGAGGTAGCAACGAGAATAATTTTATGGTTGGGGGTCACCACAACAGGAGGAGCTGTATTAAAGGGTCGCGGCATGAGGAAGGTTGAGAACCACTGCTCTACACGCTCTTGCCACCCCCTTTTCTAGAGCAGGGAGCCAAGGCTTAGGGAGGATGAGGACGTGAGGAAGGTTCGGCCCCAGGAGGCCAGGCTGCACCTGGGTCTAGGTTTCTAACACTCCTGTTGGGGAAACAGCGAACCCTGCTGTGCGGGATGGGAGGGGTGGGTGTGGAGCCCAGCTTCCTCTCTCCCGGCCATTCTGTCCTCTCTGCCATACAGTTCACAGTCCAGGAAATTCCCTGAAAATGACAAAGACTCTGAAACTTTCCCTGAAGATAAGAACTGTTGGGGGTGGGGGGAGCTCCCTCACTATTTGCCATCCCTTCAGCTGATGCTCAGTAACTCTTTATATATATATATTTCAGAGAGGAAGGGAGAGGGTAGAGAGAAATATCAATGATGAGGGAGAATCATCGATTCGCTGCCTCCTGCATGCCCCTCACCGGGGATAGAGCCCACAACCTGGGTATGTGCCCTGACGGGGAATCGAACCGTGACCTCCTGGTTCATAGGTCGATGCTCAACCACTGAGCAACACTGGTCGGGCTCAGTAACTATTTGCTAGCAGCCAGGCTTTCCAGCTGACCTTCAAGGCAGGATAAATCCTCCTAAAGAGGCCTAGAGACATTCAGGCCCTGATCCTGGCCAATCCTCCAAGGGGGGCGCAGCCCTGCCACCTCACCCCTCCCTCCCTTCCTTTCTTCCTTCCAAGAGTTTTTGCAGCTCAACTGCCTCTCAGCCAAAGAGAAGCAACTGTTCATGTTAAGCAGTAGAGAGGTTTAGGTAGGCGCTTAAACAGAAATTGACTCCGGTCCAGGAAATAGTTAGTTATAAATGGGCACCTTGGCAAGGCGGGTGCTCCATCTCCTGCTGGTGAACCGCAGGTAATGCCAAACAGCATCTGTTTATCAACTGTCATGGGTTCAGGAAGCCAAACAGACCCACCTGCCCATCACCCGTCACCAGGGCATCTCCTCCAGGCGAGACCTTCCGAAATGACCACCCCGAGATGAAAATGCTCCTGGGAGGAAACTGAGGAGGCGCTTTTACTACTTGCTCAGGCTTCACGCCCTTCGTTGTTAGGAAATTCTTCCTGTAGCCAATTCCAGTCTCTGGGAACCTAAATACAGGCTGAACAATAGGGCTGTTTTTTGTTGTTGTTCCCTATCTGCTCTTTAATATCTCCTTTTAAAATAAGAGGCCTAGCTCGTTTGGCTCAGTGGATAGAGCATCGGCCTGCAGGCCCAAGGGTCTCGGGTTCGATTCTAGTCAAGGGCACATGCCGGGGTTGTGGGCTCGGTCCCCAGTAGGGGGCGTGCAGGAGGCAGCAGATCAATGATTCTCTCTCATCATTGATGTTTCTATCTCTCTCTCACTCTCCCTTTCTCTCTGAAATCATTAAATATATATATTTTTTAAAATATAAGAGGTCTGCCCTGGCTGGTTTGGCTCAGTGGATAGAGCGTTGGCCTGCAGACTGGAGGGTCCCGGGTTCGATTCCGGTCAAGGGCACATGCCTGGGTTGCGGGCTCAATCCTCAGTGGGGGGCGTGCGGGAGGCAGCTGATCAGTGGTTCTCTCTCATCATTGATGTTTCCTATCTCTCTCTCCCTCTCCTTTCCTCTCTGAAATCAATAAAAATATGTTAAAAAAAATAAGAGGTCTATCTGTAAAATGAACTTAATATCATCTACCTCCCATTAGGGTCATTGAGAGGATTCAATGAGACAATATGTGGAAGGGGCTCAGCACAGGGTCTGGCTGGGAGCAAGCGCTCAATAGTGGCCCTTGCTACGACTACAATGAACTCCCTGGCCTCAGTCCCTTCATGTTTAACTGGAGACTATAACGCCCCAGGAATCCTGTAAGGCCTGAAGCACATGCCATCTAGTTTCCCTTTCCCTCTCTCCTGCCTGTTTAAGATGCTCCGCCGACTGCCTGTGCAACAGCTGACTCACCGGTCAAGGCCCAAAATGCCGCCTCTTCCCAGGAGCCTTCCCGGGTCCCCACCCAGAGCCCCTGACTGGTTCGGACTTGAATTCGGAGTCACTCAGTTCTGTTCTTTCTCCCGTCCATTCCGCCCCATGAGCCGGAAGTCCAGGGGCAGAGCCTCTTCCTATCAGCATCTGTCCAGTGTAAGAACTTAAGTAAATGCAATACTCCTCCTCTCCCAGTTACCTAGAGATGAAGAGAGATGGTGGTTGAGGGCAATCCTTCTTACTGACCATTATTTTCATGGGCTTTGCTCTGGAGCCCTCAGCAGGAAGAGGGGAAACTTGACCTCAGCAGCCTGTGGCTCAGTGGGCAGCGCCCTGAGCCCTCTGGCGGACAGTCTGGGGTTCACAGAACACTCCATTCCTTACTCCCTCCCAAGGCCTTTCCCAGGGCATAAGGGCCCTTTAGGACTGCCCACATCATATCAAAAATAGTAAGATGCATTTCACATCTCACGAGAAATGAAATTATGCATAAACTGTGTACAAGTGGAGTTGCAGTTGATTGGCTGATGTTTTGTTTTATAGCCATTTATTTAAATATTTGTAAATTTCCTTCGGTTCGTGACCAGGCGGAAACACCAAAAAATAAATAAATAAAAATAAATAAATAAATAAATATTTGTAAATTTCCATTTTGCAATTTCCTGTTTTCACTTTGAAGCTAGTAGTTTCAACCATACTTCCTATACCCTGAGCCGATGTCTAAGGGATGGGCCGGCAGTGCCTCTAGTAGGTTAGATTCCCAGGTCCTAGAGCCCATCTGGACCATGTCCTATCTATATCTATCTCTACCTGCTTATCTATATCTCTATCAATTTATCTATATATCATATATATTATCTCTATCTATCTATCTATCTATCTATCTATCTAGCTGCATAGGGGAGAAAAGCAACTGGGCAGAGGCTAGAGAAGAAGCGGGCGTGATGCGAGACTGCCCTCTAGAGGTTGCTCCAAGAAGGTGCAGGTGAGGAGCCCCCTCTTCTATCAGGCTGAGATCAACCCCACCACTCACTGACATTTACTGAGCGTCTGCTTATACCAGGCACCATGTCTGAGCTCTAGGAACAAGGGGTAATAGGAAGAGAATAAAGCTCATTCCTGTCTCTGGGAAGTCACCATTTTGCCATGGCCACTGCAATCTCATCAACCCAGGCTCACAATGCCGTGCAGTGACTACGGTGATAGATGTGTGTACTAAGTTCCATGGGAGCACAGCGGGAATGGGAGTAAGTCTGGGACAGTAAGAGAAGGCATCCCAGGGGAAGTGATATTGAACTTGGGCCTTGAAGGATGAGTAAAAGTTTTCCAGGCAGCACTGGAGAGGAAAGACATTCCAGGCACAGGGAACCGCATGAACAAAGGCAATGCACTATAGAAGTGCAGGCTTGTTGGGGGGCCCATGGGAGTTGTGGTGTCACTGGAGCGTGCATGGTCTGGAACAGTTCAAGACCCACCTAGAGAGGCAGGTGGGGTCAGATGGAGAGGAAACTAGCATTGGAAAAACAAGAACGTGACGCTCTGGCCAGGCTCCGGCGCCAAACAAGAGGGGGGAACCTCCCTCCGTCCCCACTGCCGGGGCCAGGTTAAGATCTTGCATTGACCTCCTTACTTCTCCTCCCTCCCACCTCCTACTTGCCCTGCCCCGTTGCTACCTAAGGATGCTTCTAAATCGTGAGTGAATCTGTTCTTACTTCCCCCTGCTTAAACCTCTCCATCAACATGCACGAGACAGAAGTGAACTCCCCGCCTCACATACAAGGGGGTGAGTTTGGGGCTCTTTCAAGTAGCAAGGACCTGAGCCACGATGAAGTAACTGATATAATGGGGGGTTATTAAGAGGCCAACGGGGAAGGCCATGTAGTGGCGGGAAGGTGACTGGTCCGCCAGGCCACAGTGCCGCTGTGGGGAAGGCAGTCCTTGACTGGCAAGCATGACACATTCCTAGGAAAGTGCATGAGCGTGATATGTCTGAAGGCTGAACAGCTGATGTCTGTGTTAAGGGAAATAAAGCTCTGGTCCGAGGGAGCAAACAAATATCTCAAAATACCTACGTGTGGCTCAGAAGCAGAATAAAACAGTGACTAAGAGTATTTGGTTCTAGGATCAGATGGCCCTGGCTCCATCACTTACTGCCTATGAGATTCTGGGCAACATTAATGGACGGCTCTCCGCCCCTTTAGAAAGGTTCCTTTCTAAAACAATGGCATAGAACCTATCTCAGACATAACTGTGCAGAGTAAACGCCTGACACATGCCAAGTGTGTGGAACAGAAAGTCCACATAATAACCACTCAATAAATGTCCTTTATTATGATTCATGCAGACACCGGGACAGAGAGTTCTAATTACCCCCTGCAGCACCGGTACTACCCACTCTCCGTTCTTCCTGTGAGTCATGGAAACCCCGCCCTTAAGCGTTAGTAGGATAAGTGGTAGTCCAGCCAGACACCAGATTTTACGACCCTCCTTGCAGCTCGGTGTGGCCACGTGACTAAGTTCTGGCCAATGGGAGGTGAGCAATAGTGAGGTGCACATCTTTAGAAAAGAAAAAGTAGCTTTTTCTCTTCACAGCCCCCTTCCTGCTGATTGAGAAGTGGCCTAGACACAGAGATGGAAGCCACACGTTGAGGATGGCAGAGTCACGCAAAACGCCCCGGGCTGCTCACCTCCTACCGCTTCATGAGAAAGAAATGACCTTAATAGCAAAGTATTCAAAACAACTAAGTGAGGAAGTGAGGGAAGGAAGCCAACACAGGAAGTGTTAATGAGCAGATGACTGCTGTAGGCAGCTGGGGTTCCATCCTGTAGAGAATCCGCCCCAGAGCTGCCCTAACCAGGAGTGAGAAAGCTGGGGTAGTCATCCACCAAATCCTGCCCATCATCGGTTGAGGGCTATCCCCGGAGCTGTTAACTCCCAACATTGCCCCGTTTTTGGCCAAGCATGCTTCAGCAGCACAGTAGCCTCAGGTGGGAAGTTGCAGGTGCTTGAAGCACAGACCACCTGTGAGTAAGGGAAGGTTTATAAGGGAACAGCGCATGTGGAAGGGATGAGGGAGGGGCATTGACATTGTCTGCCACAGGACTGACAGGAACTGAGTCTCCTTTTCTTTAGGCAAGGGGTGAAGTTTCTCAAAAAGAGGCTGGGATGCACGGTCCTGAGAGCCTCTAAGAGGGGAAAGTGGGGAGGGCTGAGGGGACAGACAGAGCTGGGTGAGAGGGAGAGTCCACATCAAACACCTCCTTTCTAAGGCCTAGGATGGAATCCCCTCTAAGGCACAGTGGAACATGTAAAGTAAAATTACTGTCCCTTTTTTCCACACGCTATAGCTCTTTTGAGCTCCTTCATTCATTGTTGCCTAGTGTGTGTTTTGTGAAGGGAAGACAGGCCCATCATTTCACCGGGGATTTCTGCTGAGACAGCCAGTTCACCCTCCGCCTAGATTTCCAGGGGGAGTAGCTGCTAGTGACACACATCCGGCCACACACACACACACACACACACACACACACACACACCGTCAGCTCTGCCTGAAGACTCTCTCCCGTCATGGCCACCCAGCAAGTGCAGCAGTTCCGAGCATAATCCACACAACATCCAGAGAGAGAAAACTAATTATTTATCCCTGTTGTGTCTCTTTCTTGGAAACCCCCTGGCAGAATTCCCTTCATATATCATTCACCAAACTCGGGTTCTGTGTAGAGGGACCAACCATCTCCGTTGGCCTGGGACTCGGGGGTGTTCTGGATGTGGGCCTTTAATGCCAAAACAAAGACACCCTCCAGAGCTCCCCATAGGCTCAGATTGAAGCTGGTCTCCAAGTGAGACCGTATCTTGCTTCTCTTTTCCCTGCTTCCCCTCTTTTCCTGAGGACAGCCTGTCCATCCATCACTTTCACAAGCGTCCCTGCCTCAGGCTGTGCTCTAGGGAACCCAGTGGAGGACACCTGACCACTAGTGAACCAGTCAGCGGCAAGGGAAGCGAAATCACCGTGATTCATTCAGGTTCTGCCCCGGGGTTGGGCTGGAGTTCCCGTCTGCTCACACACATTACACTGTGGAGAAGGAACTCCAGGCTCAAAACAGATGATGATTAAGGAGGAAGAAGAGGAAAACATGATTATTGGTAAGGCCATTGAATCCACAGAGGTGCTCTAGCAAGTAATGCTCTTGAGGGAGGGAAAAAAAATCAGTTGGGAATTAAAAAGAAGAAGCAATCCTGTTACATCTAGGCTACCCATTGTATAAGGTGCAACGTTTGGGATTTTATGAAAGTTAAGCCACAGCTCAACATATTTAGTTAAAGAAAAACAAATGCTTCTGTGACCCTTACTCTGTGCCAAGCAGTGTTCTACATACTTTATAAATATTAATCCATTTAATCTGCTAAATAATCTTGTATAAGGAAATGGAAACACAGAGAAGTTCATCAACTGGTCCAAGATCACCTGGATAGTAAGGAAGCTGCAGCCAGAGAGATCAGCTGTTGTCCATCAATGGCCCAGTTAACCAAAGATGGGTGACCTCACTGAGATTTTCACTGTCGAGATCAAGAATTAGCCTTGAACCCTGCAGAATTGTCCCGTCAGATTCTCTGATTCTCGATACCGCCTCCACACCCGAGAATGAAGTCTACAGCAGTGATTAGTAAACTGAAAGGTCTTAGCTGTTGGAGTGAGAATATTGATTCATCCATTCAACAGATACTGATCGAACTCCTTCTCTGGGCCAGATACTGTTCTACACACAGTGAAAAAAAATAGGCAAAGACCTCTGCTCCCTGCCTTGAGGAGCTTAAATGTAGGAGGGAGAAGGAGGATAAATAGTAAAGAAACAAATTTGCATTTGTTTGTTATAGTCAAAATAGAAAAGTGGTTAGAAGATGCTAAGTACTATGGAGGAAATCATAGAGCCCAGTAAGAAGTTTGGGGAGAGTAGGGAAGACTTGGTTGCAATCTTAAATAGGGAGGTCAGAGCAGACCTCATTGGAAAGGCAAGAGTTTAGCAAATATATGAAAGAAACTAGGGAGTGGACTTAAAGGGGAAGAGCAAGAATATGGAAAGGTGAGCAGAGAGTTGTAGGACAGGTCAGACGAGCAACCGAGGACCAAGGTGGGTGGAGTTTAAGGAACTTGGCTTTTCTCGGAGAGCAATGGGAAGCCATGGCAGAATTTTGAGCAGAGGAGTGATTTGGTGTGCTTATAACAGCAACTCCTCACTTAACGTCCTGAACAGGTTTTGTGACTGAATGACCTATAACCAAATCAGTTTTACTGTAGGCTAATTGATATAAGCAAGAGTTAAGTTCCTATGCAACTCATCTACATTATAAGGAAAGGACATTATTCGAGGACTTGCTGCATCTTGAAAGGATCTCTCTGGCTTCTGGGTAGATGAGATTAGATGGTAAGGAAACAAGTAAAAGCAAGGCAAGCAAGGGTTAGGTCTGCGCGGTAATCCAGCTGAGCAAATAAAGGGGACTCGAGCTAGAGCTGTGGCACAGCAGGTGAGGAAAAGTGGTCAGATCCTAGACAGAATTTGAAGTCAGATCCAGAATGGTTGGGGGGGGGGGGGGTAGGAGAGAGAGAGAGAGAGAGAGAGAGAGAGAGAGAGAGAGACACCAAGACACAGGTCTCTCCAAATCTTCCATTGAGCGCCCTCTGTCGGACAAATGTAAAATTGCCTCCCATTTAAAAAACTTCCTGGTAGTGTGGAATGAAAGGTTGCAGAATTAACCTTCCAAGGCAGATTAGAGGAGAAAGGCTCCCGTCAGTCCCCTCATTCCCATTAGTCACCATCCATACCCTGAGGTTAAGGTTCTTCGTTAGAAAGAAATTGGTATAGCCCCTAGTCCTACCCAGCTCTGAGTCTGTACCGGGCCTGGAACATGATCGAGCACAAGATTCCTAGTTTGGCTCTTTAGCAGAGACCTCTCAAATGAAATGCTCAGGCTGCCCAGGTTTTATGGGAATTGTAGTACCAGACAAAAATAGACAATGTTGGCAAACAGAGGCCTGGAACTTTCTTAATCCAATGCTGCAGGAAGACTCAGTCCCAAACCCCGCTAAAAAAAAGAATACCAGCAGTAATAGGAAGCAGATGGCTCAACCTACACAGCTCCCTATAGGAGGTCCTACCCATTGGTCTTCTTTGGAGCAGTCCTGAAGGATGCTGGTTGGACAAGGGAAGCCCTCCAAGCAGATAGATCATAAGGACCAAGGAGATCATTCCACCGCCCAGGAAGTGAGTTCGTAATGTGCCTCTGAGATCTGCTGATTCTAGTAGAGTCTTGTCCAAGAGTGCTTAGAGTAGCTATTGTGATTGTCTTTTTTTTTTCCTTTCCCACTATCGTATATGAGTACTGATTACTAGTAGGTACCGCTCATCAGAACTAAAACTGAGATTTTAATAAGAACTAAAACTGGGACTTTGTTATGGCCAGTAATATATAAGGAAATGTACCTTATCATTGAGCATGGATGTTTAGAAATATTTTGGGGTTGGAGAAATTCAAGAAAATTGAGTGACCATGCTTAATAAGTAAAACACTGGGAGATACAAAATTGATTTAAATATATAGTCTATATTATACCATTTGACACTCTTTAAATCATAAGAGAGAGAGAGGGAGGAATTGAGCTGGAACTTAGAAGAACTTTGTGCAAAGATAATGACTGAGATCCATAGACTAAATGTCTAAGTTACGGACAAAATGAAATCCAATGAACCCAGGTACTCAAAAAGGTCTTGGTGAACCAAGTGTCCGTGAATCTGTCCTGACCTTGCACCGCATGAGACCTTGCTGAATGGAAGGAAGCTCCGAGTGAGCACGTGGTGGGGCAGATGGCAGTTATATCTATTGTTTGATCCATAAATGACAGGATGGTGTGGAGCCCCTCCAAGGTGAGACTGAGCTTGAACTAGAAGACTAGACACCTTTAGATTATAATCCTTAGGGAATAGCTGCCTCACGATGTGGCCCCTGGATACTAACTGAGCACGGAGGATTTACCTTTGGGAGGATGAGTTATGGTTGTCCTTGAGGTGGTTGGGTCATGCTTGGTGGAGGTCATCTTAGGCCATGTTAGGAGAAAGGTATGTGTGTGTCTGTAAGTATCTATGTGCACACGTGTGTGATATGCACATGTGCTGGGCAAAGTGGCCTAGAATGTAGTGGAGTTCTCTTGGGATATCTGCCTGGCTATGAGTCTTCACGTCCCCTTTTCTAGATACTGCCCCTCAATTCTTGGTATGGACTCCAACAGTCACATTTGAAAGGTTGTTTGGGTTTGGGTTTTGTTTTGTCTAAATGCATGGTTGTTGTTCTTTTTTTACTATATCTTTATTCATTTCAGAGAGGAAGAGCAAGGGAGAGAGAGATAGAAGCATCAATGATGAGAGAAAGTCATTGATCGGCTGCCTCCTGCACACCCCCACACTGGGGACTGAGCCCGAAACCCAGGCATGTGCCCTGACCAGGAATCCAACCATGACCTTCTGGTTCATAGGTCAATGCTCAAGCACTAAACACAGGCAGGTTTTAATGTTTTGATTTCTTATCTAATTGTATCGTGAGAATGTGGTCTGTGAGATATTGATTCTTTGGTATTTATTGAATCTTGTCTTGTGGCTTAGTAAGTGGTCAATTTTTTAAGTGTCCATCTGTGCTTGAAAAGTGTGTCCACTCTAATTGCTGAGGGCAAAGTTCTATATAAGTTCAATAAATAAAGGTAGTTAATTGTGTTGGTCAAATCTTTTCTATCCTAGTTAAATATTGGTCTGTTAGATCTGTCAATTACCAACAGAGTTGTGTTAAATCTCCCACCATGAGGGTGAATTTCTGAATTTCTCCTTATAATTTTGTCAACTTTCACTTTATATGCATGTTATTAGATGCATACAGTTTAGAATTATAGTCTCTTCATGAATTGAACCCTTTATTAATATATATCTGAGCCTCTTTTCTGTATAGTGTTTTTTGCTTTAAAGGATATTGTGCCTGATGTTAATATAGTTATAAGGCCCGTTACTCTGGCCTACTTAAGGGCATTGCTTCAGAAATCCTCCTTTTTTTTCCTCCTTTCTCATCAGTTTTTTCCATTTCCTTTGGCTTATTCCAATCTGAAAAAACCATGCTGCTATTTTTTTTATCATAAAGAAAACTTCACTTGACCCCACTTCCTCCTCCAGCTACAGCTTCATTTCTTTGTTCCCCTTTACAGCAAAATTCTTCAAAAGAATGATATTTTGTCCTCTCCTCTCATTCTCTTATTTTTCTCATTCTTAGTTTTTTATTCACTATTTTACATTATGATTTTAAATAACCTGTTTTATAGAAACAGACTCATAAATACAGAAGGTAGAGGGCTTGGGGGGCTGAGTGAAAAAGGTGAAGAGAATAAACAAAACCAAAAAACTCATAAACATAGATAACAACAGTATGGTGATTACCAGAGGGAAAGGCAGGTTGGAGCAGGTAGAAGCAGGGAAATGGGAGATAAATGGTGAAATGGTGATAAAGGGGAACTTAACCTTGGATGGTGAACACATAATGAAGATGTATTACAGAATCGTATACTTGAAACATTTATAATTTTATTAACCAATGCCACCACAATAAATTCAATAAAAATTAAAAACAATAAATAAATAACCTGTTGTTATTTCAGAAGAAATACACAAGCATTGTAGAAAATTAAAAACTGTAGATAAGCAAAAATAATAACATAAAAACTTCATATTCTTGCCATGCTGAGAGTTTCAGTGTTACTAACAGTACAATTATAGTAATAACTTGATCTTTTATATATGTATTTTTAATGTATGGTTTTTTAATATATTTTTATTGATTTCAGAGAGGAAGGGAGAAGGAGGGAAAGAGAAACATCAATGATGAGAGAGAATCATTGATTGGCTGCCTTCGTGACCTACACTGGGGATCGAGCCTGCAACTGGGCATGTGCCCTGATTGGCAATCAAACCGTGACCTCCTGGTTCATAGGTCCATGTTCAACCACTGAGCCACACCAGTCGGACAGAACCTGTTTCAATTTTGTTTGTTCATTTTTGTCGTTCTTTAGAATCCACATACTGTATAAGTGAAATCATGTGGTATTTGTATTTCTCTGCCTGACTTATTTCACTGAACATAATACCCTCCAGGTCCTTCCATGATGTCACAAATGGTAAAAATTTTATCCTTTTTTATGGCCAGCTAATGTTCCATTGTATATATGTACCACAGCTTTTTTTATCCACTTGTCTATTTATGGGCACTTGAGTTAGTGGTACATACTAGTATGTACAATGGAAATTAGCTGGCCATAAATAACATTGCAATGAACATAGGGTGTGTATATTCTTTCGAATTAGTGTTCTGAATTTCTTTGGATAAATCCTCAGAAGTGGAATCACTGGGTCATAA
Source organism: Myotis lucifugus (assembly GCF_000147115.1). Taxonomy (NCBI): domain Eukaryota; kingdom Metazoa; phylum Chordata; class Mammalia; order Chiroptera; family Vespertilionidae; genus Myotis; species Myotis lucifugus. The sequence continues at coordinate 1,169,453 of NW_005871302.1, forward strand.
GGCAGGTCCATTTTTAATCTTTTGAGGAAACTCCATGCTGTTTTTCATAGTGGCTGCACCAATCTGCATACCCACCAACAGTGCACTAGGGTTCCCTTTTCTCCACATCCTGGCCATTTTGTCATTTGTGAATCTATTGATGATAGCCATTCTGACAGGTGTAAGGTGATATCTCATTGTGGTTTTAATTTGCATTTCTCTGACAATTATTGACGTTGAGCATCGTTTCATGTGTCTGTTGGCCTTTCTGTATGCCCCTTTTGGAGAAGTGTCTACTCATATCCTCTGTCTATTTTTTAATGTTGGATTGTTTGTATTTTTTTGGTGTTGAGTAGCATGAGTTCTTTACAAATTTTGTATATTAACCCCATATCAGATGTATCATTGGCAAATATATTTTCTCATTTAGTAGGTTGTCTCTTAGTTTTTTTGATGGTTTCCTTTGCTGTGCAAAAAGTTTTTAGTTTGATGTAACCCCATTTGTTTATTTTTTCTTTTGTTTGCATTTGAGAATTAAATTTTATAAGAGGTGAAAGCACTTAACATAATGCTTGCCATACGATGAGGTCTCAATAAATGGTAGTTTGTAACACTGAAAATAAGAGAAATTTGGTAATCTAGTCAGAGGTACATATCCACTTATGCCTGGAAAAGCCATGATAGGAATTCAAGTCTGTGGGACTTCAAAACTCCACACTGTTTCCATTCTATTATGCTGGCAGGTTATCTTAAGTCTCCTTAATCTTAAAATGTTTTTCTAAGAGTTCAGACTCTCCAGATTAGTATAATTTTTGATATTTTTCTATTATAGATTTAATGCATACTCATAAATAAAGCTTATTACACCTCCCAGAATTAACTATTAATATAGCCTTTTCTTCCAATCTTTTTTACAGTTTTTCACAATGCTATACATACAGTTTTGCATTTTAAGACATCACGAAAATTTTCTCAATATAAAGTACTCTTCAGAAACATGATTTTAACTATCTGCTTATATCAAGTGAAAGATAGCATAATTTATTAAACCATTTACATGTTTCCAATTTCGATAAATTCTGCAGTGCACATCCTTTAAATAAAATTTTTGCACTTCTGATTATTTCTTCAGGATAAATTCCCAGAAGTTATATTCTTGTGTCAAAAAGGATAGTAAGAGTTTAATAAGGCTCTCAATTCCTCAAGAATTTCTGGATCAAGGAGAATGGGCCATTCAAAGCCTTCCAATGAATGTTGCCAAACTGCTTTCAAGAAAGGTTTTCTATCTCATACTCACGGCAGCAGTATAGGAGATTGCCTGGCTCACATTAATAAAAGGAACTCTGCTCTTTTGATAATTGCGAAATGTTGCGTTTAAACTTCTATTTCTTTGATTGGTGAAGTTGAACGTTTTTCCTTCAATTTATAATTCCTTAGTGAATTGCTTATTCCTATCCTCTGCTTGTTTTTCTATCAGGGTACTGTTTATCCTTAAAATGTTTTTACAATACAAAATAATACTTTAAAAAAAAAAACATCTGGTTGCTAGTGCATGACTGCTGGACACCAGCAGAAGCCCACCCGCGAACTTTCTAGGCCAGCGGGCAGCCTTTATTCCCCACGGCGGAAGCAAGGTTTCCACGAATCACCAACGCGGGACTTGCTGCAAAGGCGTTGGCTCCCCCAGCCCCGGAAAGAGCGTCTCGCGGGATCTCAGCTGTCCTTGGGCCTACGACCCGACTACAAATCCCAACATGCAGCGCGCCTCAAGGCCTGAGCGCTCGAATGAAGTCTCGGGTCCAAGGTCAGGTGTCTGTCTGCGTCAGGCGTCCGGTCATCTCTCTCACGCCTCTTACCGCCGCTTCCATCTTAGTCGCCATTTTGTGCGGGAGGTTATGGAACCTCTGAGTCCCGCCGACTCTATGGTCGAGCATTTCAGAGATCAACCAATCGGAAGCCAGATCTCGGGAGAAAGCCCCGCCTTTGCCCGCAGGGAGGCGGGACATGCCACGAAGCTCCTGTGAAGAGAGAGGAAGGAGCCGCGGAAAACCAATAAGAAAAGAGGAATTGAGGACGTTATCCAATGGAGGCGCGGGGGGATTGCGGCCAATGAGAGTGGGGGGACCCCGAGACACGTGGGTGGGGGAGCTGAGCTCTGAAACCTAGAGCTAAAGCTGGGAGGTGAGTCAGTCACCTTGAGCCGGGCGAGCGCCGTGGTCTGAGCAAGGGCAGCAGGGCTGTGGGAGTGCAGGTGACTTGGGGCCTGGAGCCAGCGATTGGCAGGGGTGTGGGCTGGGCTGTGCGGAGGGGCATTTGCCCCCAGGGCCGGGGGAGACGGTGGACCTCTGTAGCCTTAACAATTCATGTCAATTACCAACGGTAACGAGCGATTAACTGCCCCGACTTAGGCGGGCGGAGCCGCGAGCTGTGTAAAATGAACCAGGAGGACCCTGCACGGCGCCTGCCCCGGGCCGGCCTCCAGTCTTCCCGGGAGACCGTCCTCTTTCGCAACATTTCCCTCCCGGGGCTCGGGCTTCCTTCCGCTCCTCGCGATCTGCATGACCTTCCTTTGCAGACCCGCCACGCGGAAAGCGGGGGACCGGGAGCTCGCGCTGTCCCTCTGACCTCTAGTGCTGGGCACGGTGCTAGGAAGAGCGTGGTCCGGGGACGACGGGCGGGAGTGCAGGGGACGACCGAAGGTCGCCGCTCTCCGGAAATAACCAGGCTGTGCATGGAATTTTCTGTTTTCCTCTGCAGACGGGAAACATGCAGACCACCGGGGCACTGCTCATCCCTCCGGCTCTGGTAAGCTGCGGCTCCCGGGCGCTCTGTCGCGCCAGGTGTGGGAGCCATCGATGTGTAATGAATGGACTGAGATTGAGACGATGGTGGCTCTTTGGGGAGGCTGTGGGATGGGATGCAGTTAACCCCTGTTTATGTGGATCTCTAAACCGAACCGTCTTGGCTTGGGAACGTGGTCAGAGAGACTGGATCTGACCTTTACCCCCAGCCTGGCCCACGGATACGGTGATTCTCTACCCTGGCTGCTCATTAAAATCAACCGGGGAGCCTTAAAAAGTACTGATCCCCAGGCTGCACAGACTCTGGGAAGGAGGATGGAACCCATACATCTGTTTTTTAGGACTCCCCAGGTGATTCCAATGTTCAGCCAAGTTTGAGAACCACTGCGCTAAAAAAATATGTCAAGGAAACCAGGTTCTAAAGGGCTCTGCTTAGGTGTCTGTTTCAGGAGCCTCTGCAGGCTCACTGGTCCACTCCCTTCAGGGTATGTAACAGTGAGTGCCGTTCTAGCAAAATAAGATTTCCCCCTTCCGCTTCCTTTGCTGGTCCGGGTACAGACCCTTCCTGTACCGGGTTTGATACTAGCGTGGGGTTTTGTTCATTCTGAGATACCGATGAGGGCTGTGCCCATGGAAGTGAACTTTGGTACCCAGTTTTAAATGGGACGGTTGCCACTGCTGACAACACCAGCGTCTCAGGATAGTTGTCTGGTGCAGGCCTCGTGGTAGAAACAGGAATACTCTATATGACCTTGAAATACATTGGACTTTTTCTGTTTCTAATATTTGTAGTCGTCCTTGATAGAAGCTCAGCACTTGGGTTTGTGGGGGGTTTTCCTTGCCTGATTTGGGGGGGCATGTCTTTCTGATTTTACAGATCCGCTGCTGTACCAGGGGTCTAATCAGGCCTGTGTCTGCCTCCTTCCTGAGTAGGCCAGAGATCCCATCTGACCAGGTAAAGGAGTATGGGCCCTCTTATGAATTTCTCCAGACAGAGGTCCTTCAAGTTAGTTGAGTTGCCTTTAGGCCAAAGTGGGAGGAGAGTTAGAGAATCCGGGGTGTTTTAAATAGTGCTAAGTACCCCCAAGGGGAGCATTGTAGGTGAGAAACTTGCAAAAGGGAGGCTTCCCTAACCCATGACATTTCCCTGGCCCTCTCTGAGAACGGCCCTAAGAGTAATTCCCAGCATGCTCTGCAGTCTGAGCATTTTGTACTTGCCAGGCAGTTTGCCAGCAGTTTCAGAGCTCAGGTGGGTGGGGTGAAGGGGGTGGAGTCAGCCACCTGTCCTTGTGCCTCACTATCTCCTTTATCACCTCTCTCTCTCTCTCTCTCTTTCTCGGTCCTTCTAGCCTTCCTACAGCAGCTCCCCACTCCAGGTGGCCAGACGGGAGTTCCAAACCAGTGTTGTCTCCCGGGACATTGACACAGCGGCCAAGTTTATTGGTGCTGGGGCTGCCACAGTGGGTGTGGCTGGTTCAGGGGCCGGAATTGGAACAGTGTTTGGCAGTTTGATCATTGGCTATGCCAGGTGAGTTTGGAGGTGGTCTAGACTGTCCCTCGTCGTAAATTCCACCCTGTTTGGGGGAAGCCTCGGCAAGAGGAGATCCCTGTAGCTCCTGGTCCATTCTGTGCACCTCCTGTTTTCTCCAGGAGGAGAGGAGAAACCTCCCTGAACTCTCTGAATCAGGATTTAAACATGCTTCCACCCTGGCTCCCTTAAACTCACCATGGCAGTGCTCTGCTTATCGGGCCAAATCCCGAGGATATATGCAGGCGAGGCCCTCTCCAGTGTCAGCAATCCCCGTTCACCTAACCTCCCTGAGTCCTCCACCACCACCCACGCCCTCACCCCTTCCTTTCCATCGGTCTTTGTCCCTGGCAGGAACCCGTCTCTCAAGCAGCAGCTCTTCTCCTATGCCATTCTGGGCTTTGCCCTGTCTGAGGCCATGGGGCTCTTCTGTTTGATGGTCGCCTTCCTCATCCTCTTCGCCATGTGAGGCTCCGTGGGGTCACCTACCCGTCCCTGCTGCTTCGATTCCAGGCCCGGTGCTGGAATGTGCCCATTAAACACCAGATTTCTCTAAACCCATATGCCTGTGCCTCTGTCCTTTGCCCTGGGGGAGGGTCTTGGTGGGAAGGTGGGACAAGGGCAGTGGGGTTGGGTCAGCTGCTGGTGATTAGGAACTCCTCAGGGCTGAGAAATATCATTGCCGTGACTGTAAGAACGCAGAGGTTCTCATTGTCTCCCAGGGGAGCATGAGCTTGTCTAAGTAATAATTGGTGCTTTTTCCCTTCAAATTTAGTATAATATGTAACATTTTTTTAAATATATTTTATTGATTTTTTACAGAGAGGAAGGGAGAGGGATAGAGAGTTAGAAACATCGATGGGAGAGAAACATCGATCAGCTGCCTCCTGCACACTCCCCACTGGGGATGTGCTGGCAACCAAGGTACATGCCCTTGACCGGAATTGAACCTGGGACCTTTCAGTCCGCAGGCCGACGCTCTCTCCACTGAGCCAAACTGGTTAGGGCAATATGTAACATTTTTGAGGGGTTCATTTGCACCAAGCTCTGTCCCGAGTGTTTTTATGTTTTTATCTCAACAACCCTATGAATGATAAGTACAGTGATTAGTTTTACAAATGGGGGAACTGAGGCTTAGGGAAGCAAAATAACTTGTCTACCATCACAGAGCTGGTGAGTGGCAGAATTAGGGATCCCCCTCAGGTCAGCCTAAACCTTCAACTATGCTGTCCCATCTATTTTACTCTTGGCCACACCATTGAGGGAAACTTAGTCCCGAAGAAGTTAGAGATGGAGGTAGGCCTCCACCCACCTACATTCAGCCCCACTTGTAAATGTCATTATCAGTTCGCCTTTTGAGTGCCTAGGTGTCCTTGAATAGAGCAGATGAGGCACACAGTCTCTGTTGTTGGAGAATGTACAGTCTTAGCTTTGCTAGGGATAAACGGTGTTTTGGGGGGAGGGGAGGAGGAGCAAACTAACAAATTGCTTGAGAGCTTCTCGAAGCATCTTCTCAAAGTCTGTGCTCAGCAGGCTCTCCATTGGCCAAAGTGATTGATAATCTAGGTAAGAGAAAGCTAAGCTGATAGACTCACACCTGCTGCTTCTCTAAGCTCTAGCAGGAGCAAACCAGGGCAGCATGAACACAGGTGCTGGTAGACATGGTTATCTCAAATTGGGTGGTTTCTAAAGGAGTAATAACTTATAAGTGGGACCCATTTTGTGAAAACCTTATATCTCACCTATTGCAAAATATCTGTGAAATAGTGAAACCAAGAATACATTCCCAATTAGTGTTAACCCCAAACATGTGAATCAATAAAATTGATTCGTAATTTATACGCAATTTGAAGACAGTCATGCAAGTACTTAGGTGCTAAGCATCCTCCTAGGAGTCTTGGGGAAGGCAAAGAAATCTAAGGTCCTTGCTCTGAAGGAATATGGGTATCAGCAGAGTGGATATAATAGTGAAAATGCCGTGCGTTATGGAATATGTGGGTACAGAAGCTACGTGCTGTAGAAGAGGAAAAGCTGAGACCAGTGATAGTTGCAATACTATCAGCTGACATTTGAGCACTTGTATGTTGGCTCATTGCTAAGCACTTTCCATGAATAACATCCAGCTTCCCTCTGAAGTCATTTTATAGGTAAGGAAAAAGGGAGGCCCAGAAAGCTGAGGCACACAGCTGTTGGTAAAGCCGGGATTCAAACTCCAGGACCTGTGTTCTTACCACTGCTGACTCCTCCAAGGTTTGTACAAGTTTAGTGACATGCTCAAGATCAGGGGTCCTCAAACTTTTTAAACGGGGCCAGTTCACTGTCCCTCAAACCGTTGGAGGGCCGGACTATAGTTTAAAAAAAAACTATGACCAAATTCCTATGCACACAGCGGCGGCAAAAACACCCGGCGGGCCGGATAAATGTTTTCGGCAGGCTGCATGTGGCCCGCGGGCCATAGTTTGAGGACCCCTGCTCAAGATCATACAGCAGACCAAGGATTCTAATCCAAGTCCATCTAACATTCATTCAACAATCATGATCTTAAGCACAAGACTTCTCAGCTTGGCCCATTTGGGGCCAGATAATTCATTGCTGTGGGGTTGTCCTGTGCATTGTATGACTGCTAGCAGCATCCTTGGCCTCTTATCCACTGGATGACAGTAACAACCTCCTCTTCCCCAGTTGTGACAACCAATCACCAAATAGATAATTGACAAATCACTTCCAGTTGGGAACTACTGGTCTACCATAAGCTGCTGCCTGTCCTCAGCCTCTTCACCTTAAGTAACTCAAGGTTCACAGCAAGCCAGCGAGAGGGCCAAAGCAGAGCCCAGGAATCCCAGGGCCGAAGAGGAGGAATGGGACTGAGGTTAAACTGGCCAAGGTATCCCCAAGGGAGCCGTGGATTAACTGTTAATACTGTTACGCAAACAGGATACAGTAACCCTTTGGGATGTCAGGCTGGCATCCTTGCCAGGTCACTACCCTCTGGTTGTAATCAAGGAGCAGCCCCCAGGGAGGTGGTTGCCTTTTTCTTCCTGAGAAGCTCCAGGAAACATTTTTACCAGGAGGGTAGTAATTTCCCTCCTCGTGGGCTCCAAACAGCCATGGAATTGCATAGAAATCCAAGTCAGCAAGATTGGAAATGTGGTTAGTAGCCCACGGAGCCCTACAGGGTCGGGGGAGAATGCTCCCCCTCCCTCAACCAGGCTAGTCAGTCAGTTCCCACTGAGGTTTTTATCTAGGGTCTGTGGTCCGTGGGTGGAATCATTTTGCTCAGTGGGAATTATTTGTGAGTGGATAGGGATGTGCGTTGTTCTTGGAAGAGAATCCATTGTTTTCACTATATTCTCAGGGGTAATGACCAAAAAACAGTTAGTCATCTCGACATTAGGAGTTCAGCATGCTAGCAGAGTATGGATTTCGAAGTCAAAAGAGTGCGCCAATCCCAGCCCTGCCACTTCCTAACTGGGAAGTTAATTATCTTCCTTGAGCCTTGATTTCCTCATCTGTAAAATGGGAATGAGAACAATTCATGGCGGTTGTGACAACTGAGTGAGATAATACAGGTAAATATATGCAAATAATGCACATAATATATATGTGTACAATATTAATGAGATATATATCAAGATGTACTGAGATATGTAATGTGATAATATAATCTAAGTATTATTACAATTTTAAATATAGCTATTACTCCTTATAGTCAGAAGTCTCCAAACACCCAGTCCAAGTTCTAATTTTTCCTTTTAGTACAGAATTTATGACCTGGATGGGAATTCTTCATCTTTCCCTGGCATTGAGCCCAGGACAAAAGGCTGGGCCCTGGAGGGGAAGGACTTCTCCAGAGAGCAGTGGGAGACAGAATTTTGGGGAAGAGGAGAAGAAGGATCTTAACAATGTATCTTTTTAGAGAGGGTTGAGACACGGCAGTGACCTGGACTCTAGGACACTGGCTGGCCTCTATCCTTGGGGAAGGACACTTGCCAAGTTGCCATGAGCAAGGCACTACCAACTTTGTTGCATAAAAAGCTCAATACAGCCCTAGCCGGTTTGGCTCAGTGGATAGAGCGTTGCCTGCGGACCAAAGGGTCCCACGATCGATTCTGGTCAAGGGCATGTACCTCCGTTGCAGGCTCCTCCCCAGTCCAGGAGCTGGTCGGAGCTCGTGAGGAGGCAACCAATCGATGTGTTTCTCTCACATCGATGTTTCTCTCTGTCTTTCCCTCTGTCTTCCACTCTCCTTAAGATTCAATAGAAAAATATCTTTGGCCGTAACCAGTTTGGCTCAGTGGATAGAGCGTTGGCCTGCGGACTCAAGGGCCCCACGTTCGATTCTGGTCAAGGGCATGTACCTTGGTTGCGGGCACATCCCCAGTAGGGGGTGTGCAGGAGGCGGCTGATCGATGTTTCTCTCTCATCGATGTTTCTAACTCTCTATCCCTCTCCCTTCCTCTCTGTAAAAAATCAAATATATATATATATATATTTTTTTAAATATCTTTGGGTGAGGATTAACAAAATAATTCAATAAAATAAAATAAATAAAAAGTTCAATGCAGAGCAGTCTACTCCTGGGGAGGGAAGCAAGAGGCTTGGATCCAAGTTACTGTAGGAAGACCACTGGGTTGTGTCATGCATCCCCAGAGGGCATGAGAGTGGCTCCAGCAAGCATACTCTTGCCCTCTGGCCAACCTGCCAGTGAAAAGCAGTCAGGTGCTGCCTTGAAAAAAAATCAGTGAGCACTGGATAAAGTAACCAATGCCAATTTAAAAAATTCTTTGAGCCTCCCCCTGGTCCTTCCTCTTCCCCAGCTTAGAGGCCTCCTGGAGTTCCCTTTAAGCAGCTGCCATCTTATGCAGCCCTTAAGGCCTTGGTTTGCAGATTTTTTGTGCCAAGCTCAGGTCAGCCCTTTGGAAAGAAAATAGGCATATCTGAGCAGGAAGAGGTGAAAACCTCAAGATCCATGGCCAGGGGAAGGGGAACTAACTACCACGTCCTCACTTCCCATCTGTTCACCATTTCTGCAGTCCTCACTGAATGTCCGGTCCTAGCGATACAAGATCGGTGCTCCATGCACTGTGCCCTAAAGGACATCATCTGCAGTAGCTAGACAGATGAGTAACCAGACCACTAAAATAAAAAGCAGTATGTGCCATAGAAAAGGTATGAATTACTCCAGAGGATGGGGTAATTAAAAATGACTAATAATAATATGCCTGGAGGTGTTAGGCTTGGCCAAGAAAGTAATATTCCAGCCAGCTTTGAAGGTGAGTGCTGTAAAAGTAATGAGAGTTCATTATTGAACATTTACTCTGGCCAGGTATTGTACACATTCATTATCACATTATTACTTTTTTATAGCTACTATTATTTTCCCAATATTACTGATGAGGAAAAGAGGCTCGACAAGTTTAATAACTACAATTCCCCCTGGTAGAGGGAAAGGCTGTTCCAGGGAGAGACCATAGGAGCAAAGGGGGAAAGAAGGCACACGGGCAAGAGAGATGCCAGTTATCTGGACAGGGCTTGCCACTTGACAAAATATTTCTGGAAATGTCACAGCTAATCCTCAAACCCTGAGAGGCAGGAAATATCACCATTCTGTGGACGCAGAAATTGGCTCAAATTGGATATTTGCCAAATGGTACAAATCAAAAGCTTGAACCTTCCTTCCAGATCTAAGGTAAGTGTTCTCTGTCCGTTGCCTCATCGCTAACGGACCTTGTGCTTAAAAACAATGGTCCAGCAGTAAGGAGGGGACAAACGGAGGAATCCTCTCACCCCGGAGTCCATAGTTGGGCCTCTGCAGTGCGTAGCCATGGAGTTTATGGAGTAGTGTTTTTCATTGTGTGAGGTTACCCAGTGAATTGACTTTTGGACCGTCTTACTAAATCAATACCCAAGCAAAATTCAGAAATCCATTAAAAATAAATAAAATACAGAGTTTGAATAGTCAATAGATGCACAGTATAACATTTAAAAGGTATAAAGGGATAGATAGGTATCTCCATTCCTTTGGCACACCTTGTCAGCAACAAAATTATCCAGAGGCAACTACAGTTGCGTTTCTTGTGTACTCTTTCCAAGATATTCTAGCACCTTTATTATAGAATGGTAAAACGCTATGTCAACGAACCATGAAATTTGTATAAAATATTGTATTGATTCGTTTTGCTTCATGTTAAGCACCTAAGCTGTACCAGGTCCTTTACTGGATTCACAAATACTAGTATATGGTCTGGAGCCCCCAGAGTGTGGGGTGTGTGTGTGTGTGTGTGTGTGTGTGTGTGTTGGGGGATAGGGAGTTGGGAGCAACAGTTACCAAAGGACAATTGGTATAAGGTAAAATGCAGTAAATAAGATGCAGGCAGAGTTCATAGCTGTGACAGTATGACATAGTGGTTAGAACTTTTTCTCTGGAGTCAGGCAGGTTTGGCGTCCAGCCCTAATTCTGCAGCTTGCTCTCAGTGTGACCCCTGTAAGTGACTGAACCTTTGTAAGCCTGTTTTTCCATCTGTCAAAACAGACTAATAATAGTACTTACTTCATAGGATCTTTCAAAGGAATAAGACAAAGTATACAAGGAGCTTGGCACATATTAAGTCTCAAAAAATATCAGCTAAAAAAAAAACCCCACAAATTTTCAGCTATCAATAAATGTTGGTCATTTTCATTCAAGATCACAGTTCCTTACTGGAAATCACAAAGCTGTAAAAACTGGGCTTTTTTTTGGCAATTTTTACCTATTGATTTGAGGGAGAGAGAATCATCAATTTGTTGTTCCATTTATGTATTCATTCACTGGTTGATTCTTTTTTAAAAATATTTTTGATTTTTTTTTTTTTAGGGCGGGGGAGGAAGAGAGAGAAACACTGATAGGCTGCCTCATGCACGCTGCCTTCAGGGGATGGAGCCCGCAACCCAGGCATGTGCCCTGACCAGGAATTAAACCAGCAACCAACTGAGCCCACCAGCTAGGGCCATTAGTTGATTCTTGTATGTGCCCTTATCAGGGATTGAACCCGAAACCTTGGCACATCCAAATGACATTCTAGCCAGGTGAGCTACCCAGCACGGACCAAAATTGCATTTTTAAAAAGAACAAATTTGGCCCTAGCCGTTTTGGCTCAGTGGATAGAGTGTTGGCCTGCAGACTAAATGATCCCATGTTCAGTCCAGTCAAGGGCACGTGCCTGGGTTGTGGTCTCCATCCCCAGTAGGGGGCGTGCAGGAGGCAGCTGAGGATCAATGATTCTCATCATTGATGTTTCTATCTCCCTCTCCCTTCCTCTCTGAAATATATTTAAAAAATAAAAATACAAATTTGGAGGCAAAATATAATCCAAAGTGAGGCTATTCCGTGGTCTTAGTTAAGTATGAATATGCATGAGAGCACCCAAATTAGTATGATTATTCATACTTTACAGTAGAAGTATCAATGTTTGGTAACTCGGTACTGCCCGGGCCCTGCTGCTAAGTATTACTCTAAATTCCGAAACACAGCTGGCCCCACGGCTTTCGGGATAAGATTATGAGCTTGTATTCTTGCTAGGGAGAAAAGGGAAAGCTTTTTTTAGAAAGCTGTTTTTCTTAGTGCATAGTATTATTTTTCACCTTACATATCTCAGGAAAGTCCTGAGGAATCCTTCCAGGGTTTAAACTCACTGCCCCTTGCTTGATTCCTGTATATTCAAGGGTTTGTGTGAAGAAAACACGGCGAGCTTGGAGTCAGGAGGCCTGCATTTCCCCTTCACCAAGCTTCTCTAGGTCTGTTTCACGATCCCTATGGCAACGCCTAGCAACAGTGCCTGGCATTTAATAGTCTCTTCATAAACATATGTTGAATAAACACTAAAACGAGATCGTTTTTCACTCGCAGGTTCTGATTTCTTCCTTCCTCTTGGTCCGGTTGCAGGCAGGGGCAATGGCAGCAGCGAGGGTGCAGAGAGGAGGGATAAGTCACAGAGCCTCTCGGACAGCAAGGGACCTAAGCGAGTTGCCCAGTCTATTCAGCGTCCCCCTGTAGGAGGCTGCACCCCTGATCCTACCCCATGGACCCGTCTGAGGGTCGCTCTCCTTAAGAGGAATATGGCCCTCCCTCCCTCCGTCCCCTTCCAACATCTGAGAGGAGTGTTAGCACTGGGCTGTCAGCTGCACCCGGGCGCCCGGGGACACGCCTCGGAACCTCGTCGCTCACGGCGCGGCGCCCACACCGCCTAGAAGCCCGGACCTCCCGCCAGCCCCGCCCCCCCGCCCTGGAGGACCGCGGGTGGACGCTCTGGCCGGGCGCCTCTCGCTGGTAGCGGTGGGTGGGCGGAGCCAGCGCCGCGGGGCTGTGGCTGCCGAGGGTGGGGACACTCTGGCCCGGCTCTCGGTGGTGCGGGCGCGGGTAGGAGCAGCGGCCGCTCTGGTCGGCGGACGTGCTGCCGGGCAGTCCCGGAAGCGAAGCAGCGATGGCGGAGAGTCCGACTGAAGAGGCGGCGACGGCGACGGCGGGCGCCGAGGCGGCAGGCCCCGGGGCGAGCGCCGTCGCTGGTGTTGTCGGCGTTAGCGGCAGCGGCGGCGGGTTCGGGCCGCCTTTCCTGCCGAATGTGTGGCCGGCAGCGCCGACGGCGGGCGGGCCTGGTAACGGGGGAGCGGCTGGCTCCGCTGCCGAGCTCCCGCCCTCGACGCTGCTCATGGGCCGCGTGCTGAGCCTGGGGACCTCCGCTCAGCTCGGACTGGGACAGCAAGTGACCCCGCCGCAGTGCTCCTCGGATCAGCGTGAACCGGGGTCTCCCTTCTAAGCTCCAGCTCAGTTCGACATCCCTGCACCACCCTCCGGAAAAATCTCACCTCGTGCGCTTATTCGCACTGTCCCGGGGTGCGGCTTGACACCTTTACCGGCACGAGTAAGAGTCCTCTATAGGACATGGCCAACCCCCTCCTGTTTCTTCTCACCCAATTTTAAATATGTATTTCTTTAAAACTATTTTATTGATCTTAAGATTAAAAGACAAAAAAAGAAACAATACAAGCAAATCCCAGTGGGGCCACACCCT
>NW_005871302.1:1182907-1215921 GCF_000147115.1 Myotis lucifugus
CCCTCTCGCGCAACGCCCGCCCCTCTCTCCCCTTTTGCACCCCAGCTTGCTAGGGCCCCCCTGGGGCTCCCCCTCGGGGGCCCCCGGGTCGGCTCTTTCCGAGACCCGTTTTTTAAACACACACACACACACACACACACACCCGCTTTCTTTTCTTGGGCTCAGAGCCGAGGCCAGCCTTTTTTTTTTTTTCCCTGTTTCCTCAAACCCCCTCCCTAGCGTCCCTTCCCAAGGCTAGATCGCTTCCCGCACATGCCCACAGTCTTCCCTGGACCCCTCCACTCTCACACCTGTTCCAGGAACTCGGGCTTCCGCCCCCCATCTCACTCTGGCATGTAATATCCCGGTCAAGATATTTCTTCCCTGTAGTATTTTTTCCTATGGGTTATCTATGGATGATTATTATGGATTTCCTATGGATTATGGTTTACTTTTCTGAAGTAGATGTACCCAATTCAAATATAGGAACAAGGTCCCAAGTCCCTTCTGTGCTTGCTTCTTGGGTGACTGATCCTGATCATATCATTTAGTTGGTAATATTTTGCAAACATGCTTAGCATAGTTCCTATTGCATAGGAGAAGGGCACTGCTTTTCAGCTGCTGTTAATCCTGAACCTTGGTGGCTGATGACCAGACTCTTTCTCTCCCATGCTCCCCTTACAGTCCATCGAGGTGTTCTCATCCCCCGCTTTCCAAGTCCCTTCACGTGTATCTCTACCTACCTTTCAAGATTTTAGTGGAAATTAAAGAGTACATTGTGTATAATAAAGTACTTGGCACAGTGTGTGACACAGGACACAGTTTTCCAATCCTGACATACCTTGAATTCTGCCAATACTTATTTTTCTCTGCTCTACTTGCACTTTTTTATGTCCCTATGTCCCCTGGTAAGTCCCTAGCCCTTTTCCACCTAGAATGTTCCCCATTAGACCCTTGCTTGCAACGGATGCATTCTAGTTTGTGAGATAGGACCTAGAAATCCTCTCCATTCTATAGTAGTCACTGCTTGTCACCTTCCAGATGTGAGATTCTCAGCAGTTTCGGAGGGTCCCCTCCGCAGCCTGAAGCGATTTCAGCCCCATTAGTCTCCTGGGCAAGAAGATCATTGCTCCCTGCTAGTTCACTTGCCAACAAAGGTCCACAATGGTTTATGGAATTCATTTTTTAGTGGGGTTGATGGTGCCTTCCCAGTTAACTAAAAAAAGTTTTCATTTAGGATTCAGCTGTAGTACCTGAGAATCTCGGGGGTGGGAGTGAATGAACTGCCATGTGGGAGGAAGTGAGAGTGAATGGGATGTGGCTTTTCCAGGGTGACATCTGATGCCATGGGGATCTCTGATTTTTTTCCCCCTCTCCTTATCCTTCCCCTGAGGAAACAATGCCCCTTTGATAATAATTTGCTCTCTGTCTGCCTGACAAGTACTCAGCTGAGATTTCTCAGCCAACAAGACAGTGTAAACATTTGTGGTACCAAGCACCACTTTCTCGAACCCTGGCCTCATTGAGGTGATAACAGCTGTCCTGTTCAAGGGATTCCCCTTTTTTCTCCTCTCCCTCACTCCCTCCCCCACCTCCTCTTGGTGTTATACAGGGATATCATGTCCATTTATAAGGAGCCTCCTCCGGGAATGTTCGTTGTACCTGACACTGTTGACATGACTAAGGTATGTAACTTGCTGGGAGTCGGGATATATTGGGAAATTGGGCCCATAAAGTTGGAAG
Organism: Myotis lucifugus; assembly: GCF_000147115.1. Taxonomy (NCBI): domain Eukaryota; kingdom Metazoa; phylum Chordata; class Mammalia; order Chiroptera; family Vespertilionidae; genus Myotis; species Myotis lucifugus. The sequence continues at coordinate 1,184,630 of NW_005871302.1, forward strand.
AGTCTAAAAGGTTATCCAGCTCACATCTCTGATTGCATACAGAAGGAATCAAGCCCCCAAGAGAGTAAATGGTTTGCCCAAGATTACACAGTGAGGTGGAACAAAGCCTGGAACAGGTATCTTATTAGGGTGCCAATAGGTCCTGCTTGGCTTGGAAAATCCCAGTTTACACCTATTGTTCCAGCTTAGCTATTAATAGGGCACTCTTTCATTCGCAGAAGTGCTTCCGTTTGGACAATAAATTATGTGGTCACCCTACCATTGTACTACCCAGCTCTTCTCCCATCCCACCACTCGTGACCTTTAAGTGTGCTGCTATAAATCAGGTGCAGAGAGGGTTGGGGATAGGGCAAGCTCAAGTGAACAGTGTTCGTAGTTAAAAGGCATTGTTTAGGCTCCTGTCCCTACTGGTTGCTTTTGAGTATCCCTTCCACCCAAATACCTTTCTTCTCTTGTCCTTCACACACAAAACAGAGAAAGCTTAGTATGTAATGTCAAATTTCTCTGGCATAGATACACAGGCTTCTCTGTCATCAAGTGTTCTACCCTCAGAAGTGAATTTGCACTTAAGCTGATGTTGGGAAGAAATCAGATTTCCTAAATCTTGTGTTTAATGAAAACTCATAGTTTCAAATTTCTTAACAGTAGATTCAGATTTTGTATTGTTGGTATCTGTTATGAATAGGTTTCTCTTTCAATCAAAAATTTTTTTGTGGTTAAAAATGTTTTTCCTGGGACATCTTGTCCTCGGTCAAGTATCAGTATTAACATGCTAGTCCCTCGATTCCCAGAATCGGTGCCATGTTGATGCCAGTTGAGCTTGCTATTCCAGTGACTGAGGCTGAAAGAAAACCTAGGGTGCCGCCAGAGCAAGGCAGGGGCTACACACTGAAGCGTTGGATTGTAGGTCCTTGCTGTTCGAATTCTGAGTAACTTACATGCCTAGGAACCTTGTAGAAGAAGAAATATAACTGAGTTCAGATGAGGGAAATCTTGTTCAATCATCATGGCTGGAGGAAGAGAATTTAGTGTTCTGTTTTAAGTGCTACTGCATTTTTTCTTTTTTAATTTTTAAGAAAATTAACCTACAGTGCTGGGGAAAGTTTTAGGATGGTCTAATGGCTCTGAGTAGACCATGAAGTTTTCCCGATTTTTCTTAGTACCTTTGACACAGCTGGATGCTCCCTGAGACACATCCTCTGCAGTAGGTTTGGTCCTCTGTAGAGGAAGTAGACACCCTGGGCCTCCATCACAACCCTCAGCTCTACTGTCACTGGCACCGGTGCTGTGGCTTCCAATCCCTTTCCTCTTTTCCATTCATCTTACTTCCCCTTTGTGCCACATAAATGGAGGGTGGAGTTGCATCATACGCATGTTAAACTTGGACAAACCCAAACATACATATTCAGGAAAAAATACATATTTCTTAAAATTAAACAGGTTAGGATAATACTTTACAGATGCATATCATATTTTGTACATTGGTGTTCTATCCATTTGCTATACATAACACTGGTCAGAGAAGTTCGAGCAAAAAAATAGGCTTTAAGGGAGGATGATTTTGACAAGATTGACTTTTCACCTTAGGCTCTACCTTTAGAATGTAACCCCTGAGTAAGATGCCACTCCACTGGGCCAAACATGTTTATTAATATGAGTGAGCACAGGCTGTTCATTCTGCATGGAGAGGATATGGACTGTGGATACCAGAGGAAGGTCCTGCTTCCAGCACGGGTAGCAAGTGGAAGCCAGGAGGGGTTGGGACGGGACATCACCTCACAATTTTGAGATGGGGTTTTATTTTGCAGATTCATGCATTGATCACAGGCCCATTTGACACTCCTTATGAAGGGGGTTTCTTCCTGTTCGTGTTTCGGTGTCCGCCCGACTATCCCATCCACCCTCCTCGGGTCAAACTGATGACAACGGGCAATAACACAGTGAGGTTTAACCCCAACTTCTACCGCAATGGGAAGGTCTGCTTGAGTATTCTAGGGTAAGAGGAGACTTCTAAGTGGCCAAGTTGGTTGTTAGCAAATAATTACTCTAGGCCAGCCTTTATCAACGGGAGTTTCTCGTCTGAACTACAGAACACAGAAAATAATTGGAGTGACTATTTCCTCGATTCTCCCCAGGATGGTCCATAACTAGTATCGTTCCAGATGCAAAAGAGAGAAGTTGATTCATTACATACAGTGGATGCCTTAGTGAAGTGGTTCTCCCTGAGCAGCACCAGCATCTGGGAACTTGTAGCCTTACAGATTCTGCCCCCACCCCCCCACCCCCGCCAGACTTACTATATCAGAAACTCTAGGACTGGGGCCCAACCGTCTGTGTCTTGTAAGTCCTCCAGGTGATTCTGGTGCACACTCCTGTTTGAGAACCACTCCCATAGGGCATCAGGGCTTAATTCTCTCCCAAACAGGTTGAGAAAGGCTGCAGATCTGTGCCATTCAAAACTGTGGGTGTCTTATTTCTGAGTCTCTCATTGAGTGGCTTTGGAGGCGGTGATGATGGTGGTGATAATTATGATATTTTAACAACTGAATGAAAAATGCCTGAGGTTGGAAATCACATCACATACAAAACACAGAAGTTTTAAGTACATTTCATTTCTGGGTGCAACTGAGATTTTGCTTCATGTAGTTCTCATCCATTCCTTTTAATTGCGTTAAGGGGTTGAAAATTCAGAATGGAAATATCTTCTAGTATATTCTGAATTTGGTCCTTTTAGTGTGGTCTGAATTTCCCTGGGGCAGAGAGCAAGTGCAGGTTGCAGTTGAGAAAGTTACCCGTGCTGGTGATACTGTTTTCTTTCTTCCTGTCCAATAATTTCCAGGGTTGTGTGTAGACAAGGTAGCTGACACAAACTGGAGACATGATATATATATATTTTTTAATCTCTCAGACCTAGGGGTATATTCTATAATTGTGACAGTAAGGAAGTCCTGTAAAGGAGGTTGTCCTTAAAGAAAGTCCTTCATCTCACTAGGGTATATAATTGTCTGCAGGTAGGATAGTGGTCTGTGTAACTCACAGTGGTAAAGAAATTTAGTTATTGCTTCTGTATGAAGTTTGTTCATGAAAGTGTTTTGTATTAAATTCTCCTTCATTAGGCCAATATAAAACTATTTTGAGCAAACACTGGCTCACAGTAGAAATAGGGGAAGCAAGATGGCGGTGGGTAAAAGTGGCAGAAGTATGTTGGGTGGAAAAGAAGAAGCTACCCTGAAATTGAATATTTGCCACAAAGAATTGAAGTAGAAATTTCCCGTGAGTTCTTGGGTGATTATATTCACTTTTATTAGCCTCATTTCTTTCCTCCCTACCTAGAAAAAAATGCTGGGCTGACTTACTGACAAAGGAAATTTAATGAAAGTACCATTTTGACTTGAATCCCTGAATATGTGACACCTTAGCACAAAGTTTACAGTTTTGGGGGGAGCAAAGCTGAGAAGAACAGATTGAGAGGTACTGAAGAGCAAGCTCTGATGTAGTTACTGTTTCACATCGCTTACTTGGGCTTTCCTCAAGTCCAATGGGGAAAGAGAATTGACCGGCTAACTTGGAAGCAGTTGTGGCTCAGGTGCCCTCTCATCAGTTACTAAAAATTAAGTATTTTTAATGTCCAGCCCACACTCTTCCTCTGAATATTTGGTCGGATTTATGAAAGAGAGGAGTGGTTTTTCTCCTATTCAAGTTGTTTTTCATATATTTTCAGACCCTCCACAATCTAGAAGTGCCCCTTATTCTATCTTCATGTCCTTTGGCAGAGTTCTGTAATCCTCCAAGAATTTGACACTCCTTGGGGGCTTGATAGAGAACTGGATCCCTGATCATCAATCCCACCATGTGGCCTCTAACCAGATGGCTTTGTCCCCTCTGTCCCTCTGTGCTCAACTTCTCTCTCCTGACTCCATCACACCCATAAGTAAATAAGTAAGCTCTTTGAGATCCACAGAAGTTAACATTTTGACTCCCTTTGGAGCTTTTTCTCACCTTATTTCTTTCATTCTGATTAACAGAACCTTCCCTAGCTACTGTTTCTTTCCTAACCCAAAGAAAATCCTTTCAGAGTTATCTTGCTTGCTTTACCCTCTTTTCTTTTGTCCCACTTGATAAGAGGATTAGGCAGTTGACTGATTTCTTGTGAATGAGGGTGAGACAGAGGTTGGGAAATCCCAGAGTATTAATAGTGAAAGAGAAAGGTTTTGCTGCTAGGCCCCAGGGTGCTTGTGTACTGGTCTTTCCCCCTCTCTCTGTGCCTCATCCCTCTTCCATTCCCTCTGATGTATTTTGCAGCACATGGACTGGCCCTGCCTGGAGCCCAGCCCAGAGCATCTCTTCTGTGCTTATCTCCATCCAGTCCCTGATGACTGAGAACCCCTATCACAATGAGCCTGGCTTTGAGCAGGTAAGGCCAGGTGGGTCCAGCTCTGGGGTGTGGAATGTTGGGTTTTAAGAGATCTGAGAGGTCTATTTAAGGGTTTTGGGATTGTTGTTTTTAACCTGGCTTAGCCTATGTATTAAACTTGTCACTTTAGAAGAAAAAAAAAAAGCTGGAATGCGTGCTCCTCATTAGTGAATTTTTTCCCTTGTAAGTTACAATAACACTCAAGTTATTTCCATTTGACTTGGATTAGTCCACCATGTGGAGGTCAGTGGAATCATTTGGAAATTAATTCTGAGCCTGCTTTGGGGGCTGTGTTATCCAGTGTGTTCTTCTGCATGCCTCCATTCTCCAGTGTCCCCTTGAGGTGTTCTCTAATGACTGCTGCCAAGCCAGGCATTCTTTGGGAGTTATGAAATGAGAGTTGACCCTTGAACAATCCACAGTTGAAAATTCATGTACAGCCCTAGCTGGTTTGGCTCAGTGGATAGCATGTCGGCCTGCAGACTAAAGGGTCCCGGGTTCGGTTCTGGTCAAGGGTTATGGGAGCGTGCAGGAGGCAGCCGATTAATGATATTCTCTCATCATTGATGTTTCTATCTCTCCCTCTCCCTTCCTCTCTGAAATCAATAAAAAAAATTTTTTTTTAAAAGGAAGAAAATTCGCATATAACTTTGACCAGGGGTCCTCAAACTACGGCCCACGGGCCACATGCAAATACAAATATTGTATTTGTTCCCGTTTTGTGTTTTTACTTCAAAATAAGATATGTGCAGTGTGCATAGGAATTTGTTCATAGTTTTTTTTTAAACTATAGTCCGGCCCTCCAACGGTCTAAGGGACAGTGAACTGGCCCCCTGTTTAAAAAGTTTGAGGACACCTGACTTTGACTATGATGGGCCCTTTGCATCCATCTATTCAACCAACTGTGGATTGAAAATGGTATTTTTGATTCGTGATTGGGGATGTGAAGATACTGTTTTTTTGTGTGTGTTTTTTTAAATATATTTTATTGATTTTTTACAGAGAGGAAGGGAGAGAGATAGAGAGTCAGAAACATCAATGAGAGAGAAACATCGATCAGCTGCCTCCTGCACACCCCCCACTGGGGATGTGCCTGCAACCAAGGTACATGCCCTTGACCGGAATCGAACCTGGGACCCTTCAGTCCACAGGCCGACGCTCTATCCACTGAGCCAAACTGGTCAGGGCGAAGATACTGTTTTTGATCAGCTGTTGGTTGAATACACGGATGTGAAACCTGCAGATGAGAAGAGCTAACTATATTTACTGGGGAAAAATTCACATATAATCAATAATGGTAGAACCGTACAGATGTGTAAAGGAGTTGACCAGGAAGCATCCTGATATCTTACAGACTTTCTAGACTGAGACTCCTAACGTCATTTATGCATGATTGGTTCTTTCTCACCAATCCTTCCCTAAGAGCCTTTCATTTCAGGCTTTGGGAAATTTGATGGATCTAGTTTGGTGCTTATAAATCAAATGACTCGTAACAGAGGATGGGTATTAGTATGCATTGGGAGGAGGTAAACAGTCTCAAAAGCAAGGCCTAGTTGCTCTTTAATGGGTTTGCCATACAGTGAAAAGATATTCCCTTGTTCAATTGCTTGGGTCACATGCTCCATACTAATTCTGAAGTCTTCCCATTGGCTTTTTTCTGTGTACTTGGATTCTATGGTGTCTGTCACGTTATAGGAGAGACATCCAGGAGACAGCAAAAATTATAATGAGTGTATTCGGCATGAGACCATCAGAGTGGCGGTCTGTGACATGATGGAAGGAAAGTGTCCCTGCCCTGAACCCTTACGGTATGTATCTCGAGATCCCACTTGGAACTTGTATTCCTTTTGGAGATTTAGCTGGTTCATACCTTTGAGAACTTTTGAGGCAAAACCCAGAGTTGGGCACCAGAGGGAGACAGAGAAGAAGCAAGTGGTTTAAAAACATGTGGTTCTGAGGGTTCCCCAAGAGGAAGTTTAGAGAGAGAGATTGTCTGTTCTTGGAGAATATCAGGCCTGATAGGAAAGATATAGTCCATATCCTCAGGGAGCCCCCAGTTTCGAGAATCTGGACATAGTAAAGACATAACTGTTCTACAGCCAAATGAGGTGTAGAGCACTTCATAATAAACGTATTTCTTAATGTCCAACTTTATTTCTAAGTGTTAAAACAAGAAGAATAAAGTCAAGAGTAATGAAACAAACTTCCTTGGAGAATGTTAAGTAAGAATTGGAATTAAGGATGGCCTATGGAAAACAAATGAGATTGAGCAAGACATGAGTTGAAGTTGGGATTCCAATGATTGGTATTAAGTTACTCATTTTATAATCCTTAAGATGTAGAGAAATCAACCATGGGCTTAGGAACTCTAGCTGTTTAATTTGGCCTTAAGCTTCAATAGTGAAGGGGTGACCCCTTGCCCCCTTGTTCCTAACTTAAGTTTCTCTGCTTGTTTTCCAGAGGAGTGATGGAGAAGTCCTTCCTGGAGTATTATGACTTCTATGAGGTGGCCTGCAAAGATCGCCTGCACCTTCAAGGCCAGACTATGCAGGTAATGCAGCCCCTGCTGTTGACTCCAGAGGCCTTCCAGCCGACTATGTAAAATCCCCCCTCTAGAGTGACATCCTGTCATAGAACTCAGAGCCAAAAGGAACCTAGTTTAGTTGAGTAGCTGAGGTTCAGAGAGGATCCTGACTTGCCTAAAGCCATATGGAGTTGGTTCTAAGCTCCTGGCATAAACTAGGTACTCATGAGCAGAATCTGAATCATTCTACCTAGAACTCCTCTTCTTGGTCAGTAGTCTTTTCAAATCAAGCTCGCCGAAACCGGTTTGGCTCGGTGGGTAGAGCGTCGGCCTACGGACTGAAAAGTCCCAGGTTCGATCCCGGTCAAGGGCATGTACCTTGGTTGCGGGCACATCCCCAGTAGGAGGTGTGCAGGAGGCGGCTGATCGATGTTTCTCTCTCATCGATGTTTCTAACTCTCTATCTCTCTCCCTTCCTCTCTGTGAAAAATCAATAAAATATATTTAAAAAAAAAAAAAAAAAAAATGCAGCTCTCTCAGAATCCTAAGGATTGTAAGGGTAGAGTCATCTATTGGAATTATGTCCCTAGCCCAGAGGGGTGCTAAGAGAAAGAAGGCTTAGAGAAGCATCCTATATAATAAAGAGGTAGTATGCAAATTAACCCTCACGCCCTCACAAGATGGCTGCCTACAACCAGGCTGGCACAGGGGGTTAGTGAGGGACAACCAAACGACTGAACAAGCAGGCTACGTGGAGCGACCAGGCCGGTGCGGGCGGGGGGCGGGGTGCAGTGGGGACGATCAGGCCGGCGGGGGCAGGGGCAGTTGGGGATGACCAGGCGGGGGGGCGGGGCGGCAGTTAGGGGCTACCAGGCAGGCAGGGAGGGGGCAGTTGGGGGCAACCTGGCCAGCAGCATGGGGCAATGAGGGGCGATCAGGCCAGGAAGGGGGGGCAGTTAGGGGCAACCAGTCAGGCAGGCAGGTGAACTCTTAGGAACCAGCGGTCCAGGATTGTGAGAGGGATGTCCAACTGCCAAGGATCGGGCCTAAACCGGCAGTTGGACATCCCCTAAGGGGTCCCAGATTGGAGAGGGTGCAGGCTGGGCTGAGGGGACACTCCCCCTCCCCCCCACCCCCTGCATGAATTTCATGCACTGGGCCTCTAGTTGTATATATAGTGTTATATGTTGAAATTCCTATTACAAGATGGTAACCAATTATTCATTCTGTGCATATACTGGGGAAATGTGCTTCAGCTTCCAATAAGAGTATAGACCTTGTCCTAGCTGGTTTGGCTCAGTGGATAGAGCATCGGCCTGTGGACTGAAGGGTCCTAGGTTTGATTCTGGTCAAGAGCACATGCTTGGGTTTCAGGCTCAACCCCCAGTAGGGGGCGTGCAGGAGGCAGCCGATTAATGATTCTCTCTCATTGTTGATGTTTCTCTCTCCCTGCCTTTCTAAAATCAATAAAAATACATATTTTTTAAAAAGAGTACAGAACTTAAGGCTTCTTTAAAGAAGAGATTCTTAGTCTGGCCGGTGTGGCTCATGGTTGAGGTTCAATCTATGAACCAGGAGATTACGGTTCGATCCTGGTCAGGGCACATGCCCTAGTTGCAGGTTCTATCCCAAGGTGGGCTATGCAGGAGTCAGTCGATCAATGATTCTCCTCATCATTGATGTTTCTATCTCTCTCTTCCTCTCCCTTACTCTCTGAAATCAATAATTTTTAAAAAGAAAGAAAAAGAGGTTCTTATGAAATCAAATTGCAAATAGGCTTTAAAATAAACAGCCTGGTTGGTAGAGTGTGAGAACCCTTAGTCTTGAAGGACTAGTCCTTGAGTCTTTTGGATCACTTACTGGTGATGTTACTTAGAAATATGGCGAGTTGGGTAAATGACTAAGACGTCTTAAGGTCCTCTCCAGCTCTTCTTGGGTTCTTCTCCTCCCCCACTCCCCCCCACTTCCCACCCAACACCAGCAGCAGTAGAAGTAAATGTCTTGTTCCCTCAGGTGCTGCTTAGAAATGTTAGTTTCCCTATCCTCCGGTGCTGCTTAGAAATGTTAGTTTCCCTATCCTCCCTTCAAGGACTTAACACCCACCTGACACATTTAAACTCAAAGGGTAAGGCCAGCTCAAGAGTATATCAAGCCCTGATTCCTGGTCAGAGCACATGCCCAGGTTTCCAGGTTGATCCCCAATAGGGGGCGTGCAGGAGGCAGCCGATCAATGTTTCTTTCTCATTGATGTTTTTTCTCTCTCTCTCTCCCTCTCCCTTCCTGTCTCTCTAAAATCAATAAAAAAAAATATTTATTTTAAAAAGTATATTGAAGATGGTGGATGCTGTGGTTTGTTCCCCATCAGGAATTCTCATTGCTGGTACCCAGCAGCATTTCCAACATTCAGTCTATTAAGGAAAAATAACTCATGATGAGGGAAGGAAAGGGAGCGCAACATCTGGGGAGGACAGTGGGTAGAAATGGAGCCAATGACGAAAAGGAAGATTTGGCCTCGCTGGCGTGGCTTAGTGGATAGAGCGTTAGCCTGGGGACTGAAGGGTTCCGGGTTCCATTCCAGTCAAAGGCACATGCCCGGGTTGCGGGCTTGATCCCCCAGTAGGGGACATGTAGGAGGCAGCAGATCAATGATTCTCTCTCATCATTGATGTTTCCATCTCTCCCTCTCTCTTCCCCTCTGAAATCAATAAAAATATATTTATTTTTTTTAAAAAAAGGGCCCTGACCAGTTTGGCTCAGTGGATAGAGCATCGGCCTGCGGACTGAAAGGTCCCAGGTTCGATTCCGGTCAAGGGCATGTACCTTGGTTGCGGGCACATCCCCAGTAGGGGGTGTGCAGGAGGCAGCTGATCGATGTTTCTCTCTCATCGATGTTTCTAACTCTCTATCCCTCTCCCCTCCTCTCTGTAAAAAATCAATAAAATATTAAAAAAAAAAAAAGGTTTGGAAAATTGATAGCTCCAGAGTAAGTGTGGATTTCAGCCTTTGGGGGGAATGTAACCTTCATAAGTGTAAAATGTGCGCTGTGGTCACAGTGACTGTGATTTGCGTCACCTTGTCCCTGATCATGAGGGTAATATGTGGGCAGAATAAGTGTGGAAGGAGTTTATGTGGGTGAAGCAGACAGTTTGTGAGAAGTAAAAATCATATGCTTTTTTGTGACCGCCAAGGAAAGTAGTCTCCATTTATTTGAGCCTTGGCCTCACTACTTGGCTGCCATTTCCTTATGTAGCATTTTTAATTCTTTGTTTTGTTTTGTTTGTTTGTTTGTTTGTTTTGTTTTAATTCATATATTTTTATTGATTTCAGAGAGGAAGCGAGAGGGAGAGAGAGAGAAACATCCATGATGAGAGAGAATCATGGATCGACTGCCTCCTGCACGCCCCCTACCGGGGATCGAGCCCACAACCCAGGCATGTGCCCTTGACTGGAATCGAACCTGGGATCTGTCAGTCCGCAGGCCAACACTCTATCCACTGAGCCAAACCGGCCAGGGCTTAATTCCTTTTTTTATATCCTTCATCCCAACTGTATTTATTTTTGGACTTTAAGGACAGTTAAGCCCTTTCTGTGTAATGTTTGGAGATCTTTGATCTAGAATGACAAGGACTAGGATCAAGGCTAGTTGGCCCTGGCATGATGCCCAGAAACCTGCACAGGAATATGGTGATTGGTCCCTGGGAAAGAGTACAGGTGCTTATTTAGAAGTCAGAACTAAGTTCTAGACCTCTCTGTGACCTTAGAAAACAAATTACCCTTTTTGAGTACAGTAAGTCCTCACTTAATGTTGTTAAGTTCTTGGAGCGGCAGCAAAACAACATATAACAAAACCAAGTTTACCATAATTGATATAAAGAAGAATTGAGTTCCTAGGCATCAGTGTTGAACCAGAGTGATTCGAGGACCTATTCTATAGGCAATGAAGGATAATTTCCCCCTTGTATTTCTCTTGCCTTTAGTGTCCCCCTCTGTATATTGGCTTGTTTCTGAGGAATGCAAACACACTTGAATGTTGGCCAAAGCCAGACCTGTCTGGGGCCGTACATGTGCCATAATATTCCTGAACAAAGATTATGTTGTCTGCTGTTCAGAACTGTCTGTGCTGTGCCCTCCTCTCTTCCTATGATTCAGAAGTTGAGCATGCGTTTCACATGGGCCCAAAGCTGCTCTCGCTAGGGTGAGCCACCCAGACTTGCATCTTCCATCCCCCTTGTCTCCTTTCCCCTACAGGACCCTTTTGGAGAGAAGCGGGGCCACTTTGACTACCAGTCCCTCTTGATGCGCCTGGGACTGATTCGTCAGAAAGTGCTGGAGAGGCTCCATAATGAGAACGCCGAAATGGACTCTGACAGCAGCTCGTCTGGGACAGAGACAGACCTGCATGGGAGCTTGAGGGTTTAGATCCTGCTCCCTTCTCCCTTCCCCCCACTTGAGAGTCCCAGCAAGTTCCTTCCCCCACCCCAGGGATGGAGAGGCACTGTGTATCTCCCTCCAGCGTGACGTCATCCTGCAAGATGGCAAGAACCAAGCAAGCTTGGATCTCCCAGGGTGTGGGAGTGGGGAGGCTGTTCCTGATCTGACTTCCCTGGCTCTCGAGCATCTGGGGCTGTGTTCATCCCGTATCAGGGGCCAAGGGACCTATGCAGGAGCACCTAGGGCGAGGGCCTCTGGCAAAAACGAAACAACCAACACACCTCTCCAAAGGGCCAGCTCCTTAGGGATAGTTGGGAGACAGAAATTGCAATTCCAAGAGGGAGTGTGCCCAAATGATTTATGGGGTATCTGGAAGGGAGCTTGGGGTGGGGGGCTGTTTGTGACACTTAAGCCGTCTGGGTGGTTGGTTGTCTGTCTGTCTTCAGTCTTGAAGCAGGGCTTCCCAATGCCCTTTTTCTCCTTGCCTCTTTTCCCCCGTTATTTCCCATGGGCCAGCATAATTTTGTTTTTCCTAATTTATAGTCACTGTTCTAGACAGACCAAAGAGAAGGAACAGTGGTGGAATCTAGGCTGCTGATCAGTGAGTTTTACTTAGCACCTGAGCACCTTTCTCTCCTCCCATCCCCTCACCCATTTCTAGATTTAAGACAGAAGGTAAATGTGATGGGACTGAACCAAAGTCTTGGTAAAGCCTGCACAGGTACCATAAGGAAGCTGAAAGTACTATTTATTCCCAAAATCATTGATTTGAAAAGTTCCCACTTCAGGCAGCTGCTGGATGTATGATAGAGCCACTATATAGAATAGTCTCTTACAGATTTTCATCAATACTAGTCACAATGAGGGTATTTCTCCTGGGTGGGGTGAGGGGGGAGGCTGATGCTAATCCTGTTGTATTTTGTTTGGCTGTCCTTGTGTGCTCCCCCCATCCCCAGCCTCTAGTCCCCCTTCCTCACATCAAGGCCCAGGGACTAGTGGGGAGCAAGGGTAGCCAATGGCAGAGGAGATTGGGGGTGGAACTCTGGAGACTCCTACCCTTCTCTCCCTGTCCCTCCCTCCCAGCTGCTGTTTGTCACTGGCTCTGATGGGTGTTTGCCTGGCTGTGTTGCTTATCTGTATTTAGCTGCAGTGATCCTTTAGCTGGTTGGCTCAGAAAAATGTGCTTTAGGTGCCCTGATACTGGGCATCGAGGGAGTCCGTATTTCCCATTTTGGAGGGGTTGTCCCGTGCTTTCCAGATTCTTATGTTACGGCTCCCAGTGGGTTATTGGTGACCCGCCTGACACAGGGCCCCAATCAATATCCAGCCACATGTAAGAGAGAGGATAACTTGTATTTGCTCTTCCAGCTGCTATGGAGGCCTCTGCCTTGTGAATCATGGGACTTCCCTGGGGGAGTTGGGAAGGGGGTTGGGCACAAAGGAGAATGTCCTACTTGGGGGGGGTGCAGGAAGCAAAGAAACTGGACAGGAAGTGGGTCTGGAGAGCGGAAGTTTATCTTGGATATCTAAAGGGTGGTCTTTCCACAAGGAGACTCAAAAAGGCACCCTGCTTCCAATTTCCCTCTCCCATTCCCAGAGCTGTACAGGGCTTAGATTGCCCTTGGTCTGTCGGTCCAGTGTTGTCTGTCATCCATTTAAGTGTTCCCACTTTCAAGTGACAATCTTCTCCTTGGCCCTGCCATGGGCAGAGCATGTCTGGCATACTGGCCTGACTTTTACTCCCTAATCTTGAGGAAATATATGCACAGGAGTCAAAGAGATGTCTTTATATCTGACTGTACATAAATGAAGTTTTTTTTTTTCTTTTTGGTGCAATAAAGTTTGTTTGGCAGAAGGAGGAAGCGCCTATGGGTGTGGGAGGGCTTGTGTAAAGGAAGAATGGGATATTAACAACTAACATCTCACCTAGGTCAGAAAGTAAGTGCTCAGTGAACGGTCTGGAAGCTAAAAACGAGTTGCATGATGTGGATGGGAGCAGGACTACTGGTAAAACTTCCATCAACCAGAAATAGGGTCTTTTTTCGAGGCTGTAGCTCTGGCAATGAAGGAGAGCAATGCCATTGGAGTCTCAGTTGCTTCCAAAGATATACCTATTCAGAAACTGGAAAGTGAGTGTGTCCTACAGGCACAGAGAGAGGTAAAGATGGACAAGCTATATCCCCTACTAAGGGAAGGGTGTCTTAGTATGGATAATCCATTGGGTTTTGTTTTCTGTACTAACTCAGCCCCTGGGAGTTTAGCATTCAGACTGAAAACAGAACTGAACTAGCCTTCCTGCTCATCACCACCCCTGCTTTTCTGGTGCAGAGGCTTTTCCTGTTCACTGACCATTCATGGAGGAAGGATGTCCTGCCAGCCTGTGTCCTGCAGGGTGGGCTCAGGTTAGTGGGCCTGGGCTCTAGTTTTGGCTTTGCTTCTTAAGCTGGTGGTCCCTGGCAAATTAGATTTCTTACCTGCAAAGTTAAGGATACCTATTTCTTTTGTAAGGTGGTAGTGAGGATTAAGAGGTGTATATAGAAATGGTCACAGGGTAGGGATTCAGTAAATTACTTCCTTTCCCACAACTAAGGCTACAAGGACCTAGTGATCACTCCAGGAGGAAAAGCTAGTAGGGAATTTGAGAAACAATATTACATTCACTATTAGTCAGTTCCCCTTAAATCCCATTGTTTTCTTCCCTATAACCACCATTTAACATTAACCTCTATTTCCTTCACACTCCTAGCCGAGTCTCATAACCTGGAACCTCTACAAGAGGATGCTGGAAGAGTGAATATAATTTACTAGTCGGTTAGGATCTTATTTGAGATAAAAAGAAAAAAAAAAAGACATTTTATAAGGAATAAGTTTGAATTAACAGAGGCTGTAATTTATGTCTCAGGGCTACAAAGAGACTAGACTGTCTAGCCGGGAGACAGATGGCCTTCATTCTAGGCCCAGCTCTACCATGGACTTGTCAATGACCTGTGCAAGTCATTTTACGTGCTCGTTGTTCTGTTACTCAGGTTATCCTTACTGGATAAATGAGGTTTTCTCCAATAAAGATGCAATGTGAAGGCACTTTAAAAAATAAAATAAAACAATGAGTGAAGAATATTGGGGGAAGAAAAAACTTGGAACATTTTTTTCTGTGTGTGTTTTTCTTTTTTTTTTTTTAAACAAAGTTGTCCAGGTTTTGTTCACCCACAGGTCCTCCCTCTTCTCCCTGCCTGCTGCTGAGCCCCCTTCCACACACCCAGAGTCAAGGGAGGGCTTCTCTGGCCTCCTCAGCTGTAATCTCCTGGGAGTAGAGGTCAGTGAAGAGAGCAGGCAGCCAGTAGTGGGCCTCGCCTGGGGCCTGCAGGTCCAGCCAGGCCAGCCCTTCCTTCAGCAGGTGTTCCTGGAGGGAAAAGGAAGAATCATTTGAGAAAGGGGAGTTCCCACAAACAAAAGTAGAGAATCCCCAATCTCATTCTGGCTTCAATGGGGTTTTCAGATTAAGTCTACACAGTGCCTTCACACATTTACACAACTAAACTGTAATGATCTGTTTGGCTCAACCTCTGAGGTGTGAAAAATGCCACCAAGTCACTTAACCTGTGCTGCTCAAAAAGAGGGTACAACCACAGAAGTACTTGCATATGGCCTTGAGCTAATCACAGACTCCATTCCCTGAAGCAAAATGGAGATCACTATCTTTCAGTTACTTTACTGGGTAACGTGGGTAAACCTTTTTGGAGAAGTTAATCCAAGTTCATTATTAGTATTTATAATGGACTCAATTCCTACAGCTGGAAATAGGCTCAAGATGAGTTTGTTCTGCCCAATATTAAACAGATGTGTATGTTTATCTTTACAGATGTCTATGTTAACATTACAGATGAAGTTGTGTCTACAGGTTAATTGTCTGGATAAGAAAGAAGGTATTAAAAGCCTACATTTCCATGCTTACTCCCTCTTCACAACATCAATCTTTCATTAGTACCATGAAACCTGTATATATAAAACTATAACTATATGCAACAGTATATAATTATAGATATATATGCAATAGTATATAATTTAGGTATGTAATTATCATAAGTGTTAATAATTTCTTTCACTCTGAACTGTTACTTCCAGTATAAACTATATTAACCATCTGGCCACGTTCTACTGGTCAGGAGAGAGAGCAGGTGTTGGTGGTCCTCTAGTAGTGGTGGCAGCCCGGTTTTACATGTGTCAAGGTTAGAAGCCTGCCTTTATGCATTCTACCTCTCGGTGCCATCTTCAGTGAAATGCCGGGGTTACTTTCAGTGTGGCAGCAGTAGCCTTCAAGGCAAGAGGCCAGCAGATCAAGGCTGAAACTCCTATCTGTGTGGTTCCTGACCACCCACTTCCTCCCATTTGGGGCCCATCTTTTCTGGGTCATTCCAAACGTCACATACCAGCACATGCCGCGCTCGCTCTGTCTCCCATTTAAGACTGGCTTTGATATCACTGACAGTCACGTAGCCATTTTTCTGAAAGAAGGAGGAATGGGAATTTTTAGAACCCAGCCTTTGCCCAGGAACAACTGACTTATCCAGACAAGAGGAGGAACTGTCTGTGGGCACAGAAAGCCTAAGAGCATAGAAAAAGAGTGTTTGGAGGTCCCAGCAGAGAGAGGAGGAGAAGGGAGGGGTGACTCAGGTAACGGGTAGGTTGAGTGATTCAGTCTTAAAAAGTAGAGTCCCTGGCACTAAAATATTAATTTTTACTTTCTCAGAGAACTCTAGTATGACAAGGGAAGATTCAGAATGACTAAGTGATAGGAAAAAGTGGTAATAATCTAAAATATTTAAATATTCAGCCCCTGCCTGTCTCACCCTCCCTGTTCTCCAATCAAGAAAAGCCTCTCCCTTATTAGTTTTGTTCTACATTACGGAATTAAGAAGACTGAACATGTCTTCCTTAAATACATGATAAGGACTTGGGGGAGGATGGCCTATGCTTAAGGCATGATGAGGAACAGGGGATGGCAAACAAGATTTAAAAATTTGTTTTAAAGAATCCATAATGTAGTTTTAAGAAGACATCCAAGAATCTGTCTACCCAAGGAAATATGGTTAGTTGTCTGCATGTCTGTCTACTCCACTAGACTGTAAGCTCCTTGAGAGCAGGAAGCATGTGGTACCCATTTTTATATGGCCCACAGCCTAGCCCAGTGCTTTGCACTGTCACTGCTCAATAAATGTCTGCTAAATAAGCACAGGTCTGAGTAGTACATCCATTAGACAGTTTCAGCAAAAAGACTTGAGTGATTGAGATCAAAGGTGCTCCAGATCCCCTCCCTACCATGCAACACACACACACAGGGCACAGCAGTACCTCTGCCAGCTGCAGCACCACAGTGTGATCCATATTGAGCTCAGCTGGAACAGATTGAATGAGGTAAGTGCCGCTGACAGGGATGATGCCGAAGCCAGTGCCAAGGGCCTTCAGTTTCTTGATGGCCCTGATCAGGTCATCTCTAAGGTGAGGAAGAGCTGCTGAAAGACCGTTGGCAAAGCAAACCTAGCAACAATGCAATTTCAGCTCTGCCCTGGGCAGAACACCTTGACAGAAGATTCCAAAGGCTGTACAACATTTAACTACTTCAGTAAAGAGGGTTAAAGGGCACCAAATTGCTTGAATATTCAGGGAAGATGGTCAGGCTCTCCACTCAACAAACTAACTCAAATTAGAGGAAAAGAAAACCTGCAAAACAATGTGTAGACCACGTATTCAGCCCACACACTAACAACCTTTTTACCTTTTCTCAAATTGGAGTCACACACGGGGGCTGGGTGAACCAGAACAATTGATACCACATCTTCTAACCCATGGTCGGCAAACTGCGGCTCTTTGGCCCCTGGAGTGTGGCTCTTCCTAAGCCTTAGGAGTACCCTAATTAAATTAATAACTATGTACCTACCTATATAGTTTAAGTTTAAAAAATTTGGCTCTCAAAAGAAATTTCAATCGTACTGTTGATAT
The DNA here is from genome assembly GCF_000147115.1 of Myotis lucifugus. Lineage (NCBI taxonomy): Eukaryota > Metazoa > Chordata > Mammalia > Chiroptera > Vespertilionidae > Myotis > Myotis lucifugus. The sequence continues at coordinate 1,201,996 of NW_005871302.1, forward strand.
TTGGCTCTGTTGACTAAGGAGTTTGCCGACCACTGTTCTAACCCGATCCCCTTCCCAAGCCTCTCTGGGCCCTGCCACTCTACCTGATCTCAATCTCAAGAGTATACAAAGACCCAAGAATGTTTAAAAATATACATATGTATGCATGGGGGGGAAACTTAGAAGAAAATATATCCAAATGTTTAACAGTTCTATCTCTCAGTTGAGAAATAATGAGTGGTTTTTGTGTTTTTTATATCTCTCTGTATTTTGAGTTTTCTGATCATAATGAGGAATAAAATGATTCCTAAACTATCCTAGACATAGAACAGTAAGGAGAAAAGATATCCATCTGCTTTTTAAAGACCTTTCTATACTCCAAGAGGTTGGAAGTTAAGACCTACTGGCTGACATCCTGAGCGAATTTGCCCCTTCCTTTTAACACCTGTTGATGTAGTTCCTCCAGAGTTATTAGACCTATTGGAGAGGGGAGACAGAAAGCAGAGGAAGGGTTACCTTTATGGCTAATAAACAAAGGCAGCAGCATCTTTGAAAAACTATAAATGCATCTTCACATCAACACTGTCTACTTATAACCAATGATTTATAACCGGTTTTTTAGGTTTTCTCTTTAACTTCAACACAGACCATTTAATGTGCTTGTTAAGATGACACTACTGGATGACCATATTGAAGGTCACATTTTGTTTTATTTTTAAACATGTTTTTATTGACTTTTTTTTTTAGGAAGGGAGAGGGAGAAAGAGAAATATCAATCAGCTGCCTTCTGAACACCCCCTACTGGAGATAGAGCCTGCAACCAGGGCATGTGCCCTGACCGGGAATCGAACCAGTGACCTCTTGGTGCATGGAATGATGCTCAGCCAACTGAGCCACGCGGGCCAGGGCTAAGGTCACATTTTAGAGAACACAGACACTTAGCTGGCATTTTCATACCCTATTTCCTACCTCCTTACTATTTTCTGCGATGAATAGGGGCTAGACCTTCCTAGCCAAAGATCTTTGAAGAACAGAGACAATCATCCAGGTAATTCCATTTACCCTGGCCATAGAGACCTACCAAGGATTCAAGGGCATGAAGCAGCTAAGATGCTTCTCAAGACCTTATTGGCCTGCAGATGGCAGGGTGGGAAAGGTTATTTTTCAAGGTTTATTCTCTCTCAGAGAAATCCAAAGCCCAGTCCACAGAACCTAACCACCCTCACCTCCATTCCGGTGCTTCAGGGCCAGGCACACTTCAATAATCTGGACGCCCAGTTCATAATAGAAGTCTCCCACACCTAGCATCTCAGACCAAAATCCTTTTCCAGCTGAAAGAAAAACAAAAGCCAGGTATTCATTAGTTACATCTTTTCTTTTAAAGCTACCCTATGGGAGTCTTCCCTGCCTAGCACTAAGTCCTTCTGTTCCAATATTACTTAGGATCTTCAACACAATCTGACTCTTGAAACAGGCTCAGACAGTTGTAAAGGGTAGGCAATCTAAAAGGCATTTCTATTTGGCTGCTGATTCTGGCTCAGGATACTATAAAAATGAGTTTTCCTTTCCCAAAGTATACAGTGAAACATAATGGGACATATGGTCTAGACAAGGCTAAGAGCAATACACAGACCTAGCATTCAAAAATCTATTGAAGGCAGTATTTTGAGTGAAAAATGGAGGTTACAGCGTTGTACTTATAACATGAATCCCATATATGTGAAAGAAATTTTAATATGAAGGTGTCTCGAAAGATATACCTTAACAGTACTTCATCTCTGAAATTATAGGACTGAGAAGACTTCTACTTTCTCCTTTTCTTTTTTCTCCTTTGCTGATTGCATGATCACACATTATTTTCATTAAAACTAAATATTTTTTAATAAAGGGAAAAAATGGCCATAAAAAATCCCACTGTAAGTCATTCAAGAGAAGAACACTGGCTCCTCAACCTGCATTCCAGCCTCTCCATCTTCCCCATCGAACTGGGCACTCAATGTCCTGCTGGGCACTCTGTAAAGACAACACTTTATCTCCCTGCAGTCCCTTCTAGAAGGTGCCCCTGTCCCAGCAGTGATAGCAACTAGGGAGCTTCTGACCCTTGGGAATCCTAGGAGAACATAGACTCCTACAGACCACTCCTTACAGGCCAGAGGATCCACCCCAATGGTGGCACACATATCCTGGAACTGAACCCGAAACTCAGGATTCTTCCGGATTTCTTGCTTGTGTTTGCTGGCAAATTCCTCCAGGTTGGTCTTGAACATGTCCAATTGCTTCGACATCTGTAAGATGGACAAGGGTGAGGGTAGGATTAGCCCCCCCGAGGTGAGAATCAGATGTCAAACAGGTCCTGGCCCAGTGGCAGTGCAAAGGCTGAAGGAAGGTATGTCCTCAGACCTGCCATTACGCTGTTTTCTGTTCCCTTTCTTTTGATCCCTGCCTCTCCTTCACAGGTCTGTTGGCAGCAGAAATGAGATGCGGTCATGTTTCCTTATTTCGAAAATACACTTTTTTTTTCCTGTTCTAAAGTCAAGATGCATCTAACAATGTGCACATCTAATGTGGTACTTCTTTTCCCCAGGAAAACTGTTATTAAGTTGAAGATGAATCTAGTGAGTCATTTTGTCTTCAAAATGAGGAACTGCAGCATGCATGCAATGGGAAGGCTTCAGCCACTGAAAGAAAGGCTGGACAGGAGAACAAGGAAACCTGGCATGAATTAGGTGTTGCAGTGGTTGTCTAATCTGAGTCATGGACCTCCGTGGGGATCAATTCCAGATCAAGAATCCCTGACTGAGGGCTGTGGGTCTTCCAGATTACATTCCAAAGTTAAATACAAATATTTTGGGGATTTTCTGATGTCCTGTTTGTATTAACTCCTTCTCACAAAGCCTGTCTTCTACCCCACCAAGAGTAACGTCTGGCCCACTCTCTCTTCACTTGCTGCACATGAGAAACTTACATACTGTTTAGTCATCATTTCCAGTTTCCTGCATGCCACCTCCCCATGAATGAGAGCTTTTGAAAAGCACAACCTGTGCCTACTCTTTCCTCAGTTCAAGGGCCGATTTCCCTCCTTAACTGCCTTCTCTTCTTCACCAGTTACAATAACCGAGTAAACACAGGGCTAGCACAGAAAAGGGAAATGGTTAGAAAAGGAATCTGTGCACCCGTCACTCATACACACTTCTGACGTATGACGTGATGATCATGGTGATGGGTGCCATAGGGTAGGCAATATTTTCATGTGATTCTTAGGAATTTATTTAAACTTGTTAATATATCTTTATTGATTTCAGAGAGGAAGGGAGAGGAAAAGAGAAATAGAAACGCCAATGATGAGAGAGAATCATTGGTCGGCTGCCTCCCGAACGCCTGGGGATGGAGCCCAAAACCTGGGCATATGCCTGGACGGGGAATCAAACTGTGATATCCTGGTTCATACGTTGAAGCTCAACCCTGATCCACCGCAGCTGGTCTTATTCTTAGGAATCTAAAATAAAAACTCCAAAAAAGACCTAAGTCAAACAGCACTACTACTTACTACCCATGTAACCTTAGACAAATTACTTAATGCCACAGGGTCCTCAATGTTAAACTAAAAAGAACAGTGTTCCTTCCTGGCAGGCTTTTCAGGAGGAATGAACAAGACAGTCTATGTAAAGAAAATGGACACAGGCCTGGCAGGCTGGGAGCATGTAACCACTCAGAGATGTTAACTATCACGATCATCAGCAAGCCACCGAAAAGATCTGAGGCGCTCAGAAATCAGGATTTGCCAAATATCCTCTTTTTAACTCAACCCAAACAATCCAGTTTCTACCAAACGTGTCCTGCCCAGCCTTGTGGGGTCTCCCTTCCTGCCTGGAGCCTTCCAGCCGACTCACCTGGGCCAGCTGGTCCTCGGCCAGGACAGTCCCTCGCTCCTTGTACTTGGCCTGTCAGACAAAGAGACCAGCATGAGTCGAGCGAGTGGGCGCGGGGGGCACCGCTCGTACTGCCTCCGCGGAAAAGACGGTCTCTCTTCACTGGCTTTGCTTAGGGAGAGGGATGAGAAGTAGAATGGACGGACGCCTGCAGGAACATTTGGGGACGTGGGGGAAAGGGCTGGTGGATTTGGGGGTGCTGACATTCCAATCCACCGGAAGCCGGAGACACTCCGCGCCCGGGTGCCCGAGAAGCCCGCGCCAGATGGCAGGGAGGCCGTTTGGGGGGACAGAGCTCCGCGCCCCAGAGACGCCGGCTCCCCGCGGACCGGACATGGCTGCGGGCCCGCCTTCCCCCGCTCACCTCGGCGAGCTTCTTCTTGGCGATGGCGCCGGCTCCCACCCCGCGGCGGTGCATCCCGCCGTGGGCCCGCGGGCCACCCCGCCGCCGGGACCCCGGGTCTTCACTTCCCGGGATCCGCCGCCCGCTCCCCAACGCGGAAGCGCGGTCCCTACGTCATCTCCGCGCGCCGGAAGCTGCGCGCCGACTTCCTTCCGCGGGCGCAGACTTCCCAGCGCCCGGGCCGGCGCTGCTCTTCCCGGGCGGCCGAGGTCCGCGAGGCTGGCGGCGGCGGGAAGGCACGGGCTCCGCGTACCGGCCCGGGCCGTCTGGGTGCGGCCTGCGCTCCTCACCCACGGGGACGTCTCGGACTCTCCTCTTCCCGTGGCCGCCCCTCCGCCCCCACCCCAGGCACCATGTCCCTGGCCGCCTCCTTGGTTCTTGGGCCACGCGGGTTCCAGACGGAGCACAAAGCGGAGTCCATTCTAGGCGAGCGGGGCTTGCCCGTAGGAGGCACACGCTTTCTGGCCGGCGGAGGCCTGGCGGTCAGGACGTTGGACTCTGGAATCGGATTGCTGGCTCCGTAGCTAACTTCCATTGCATGTGGTCCAGTAACTCCAAGCAAATTCTCTCTCTGGTGTTGCAGTTTCCACGGTTGTGGTGAATGACACCTACTCGTGAAGTTGTTGTGAAGATTAATTCAGAAAGTGTGTTAGCAAAGCATTTAGTGCAATGCCCGGCGCATCGGTTAAGTATCAGCTGTGATTGTTAGTCAGCAAAGTTAGTAAAGAGGGGCGTTAGTCACCTGTGTGTTTAGGGAACTCCCTAGGTGATCCCCACCCCCCCACCCCCACCCCCCCCCCCCCGCCATAGTGATTATTGAGTCTAACAGAGGAGTTAATATGGAGGATTCTTACGTCAGTGAGTTAAGAAGATCAAATTTTTGTCTTAGGAAAAGTAGTGGCGACCTAGACTTAAGTCTGTTTCTGCAAAATAAACCAGAAATGATGGGGCCAGAACTAGATGGTGGCAATAACGGTAGAGAGAATGGGACAAATTCAGGAGATGGGAAGAAGGTGAAATGATAAGACTGACAAGATGGGGCCAGAGTAGGTGGGGAAGTCAGCAGGATGCTCAGTTTTCTGGCTTGAGCACCAGGGGTGGTGCCACAGGGGGAGAGGGGGGACCCCAGCATGAAGTTGGGGCAATAATTAAGAGTAGTTTTGAACATGTAGAAATTGAGGTCTTCGGGCTATCACAGGAGAGGTGGCCAATTGTTATTTCTGTATGAAGCTCTACAGAACAAGTTGGGCTGGGAATCAGATCCAGGTGAAACCAAAGCGAATGATGTTATTAGAGGGGTTTTAGTAAAAGGATAAGAGGATGGCGCAGAGATGGGTAGCAAGATGTTTAGTTGCCGTTTGCAGCCTTAAGAGATGATGGAGGTGTGGGTCCTATGAGCCTGGGTCCCTGAGGGTTTTTTGGAGCAGAGTTGTTACACCAGCCCCGGACTGCCTGCCTTTGGCTGTTCACAAGAAAGAGATAATTTTCTATCTTGCTAAAGCCACTGTTATTTTGTGTTTTTCTGTTATTTGAAGCAGAATACAGTCTTAACGGATGCACGGACCAAGGCTAAAACAATCATCAGCCTTTCATAATTATCTTTCAGATTCATTCTCATACACATCCTCAGACACTAAGCTCAGATAGCATAAGCCCCTTTATTTTTTTATTTTTTTAAATATATTTTATTGATTTTTTACAGAGAGGAAGGGAGAGGAATAGAGAGTTAGAAACATCGATGGGAGAGAAACATCGATCAGCTGCCTCCTGCATACCTCCTACTAGGGATGTGCCGGCAACCAAGGTACATGCCCTTGACCAGAATCGAACCCGGGACCCCTCAGTCCACAGGCCAACGCTCTATCCACCAAGCCAAACCGATTAGGGCGCACCTGCTTCATTTATCACTTTCTTTTTTAATCCTCACCCGAGGATATTTTTTCCATTGATTTTTTTTTTTTTTTAAGAGAGTGGAGGGGAGGAAGGAGAGGGAGAGAGAGAGAGAGAGAGAGAGAGAGAGAGAGAGAGAGAGAGAGAGAAAACAAGGATGTGGGAGAAAACCATCAATGGGTTGCCTCCCGCATGTGCCGGGGATGGAGCCTGCAACCAGGACCCTAACCATTGAGAAAAATCGGCCAGACTCATTTATCACTTTTTGACTCACACTGTATGACCCCTGAAGGTGCACACACTGACCCCTCACTCACACCCTTGACCTTAGATTTAACTATTCATATCCTCAAGTGCACATATTCATATTCACTCCTTTAGATACGCACATGGACCCTTGACAAACCTCATTGCCATCCTCAAGCAGATATGCTTATTCCCTTATTCGTACACATGTGTTCTCCTTCATACTTTTAGAGAAGGGATGCTGACCAGTAATATGCTAGTGTTTAACAGCCTCTCCAGGTGGGAAGGGAGGCTCTGATGTATATAGCATTTGCCGATTGCCATGGTACAAATCCTCTAACCAGGGCCAATTTCAAGCTACCTGTGGTTTGACAGCCTGCTCTCAGAATTCCTGACAATTTAACAGTGGCTCTCAGAAGCACTGGCTACAGTACACCGTGAATACTGATTGTGACAGACGCCCTCACCTGCTGTAAGTGACTCACTGGCCTTGTGGCAAGGTGGCGAGTAGTGTAGGCTTTTAATTCCCGGCCTCATGGAGGCAGTGTAGTGCATGGTTAGCAGCTATTATGGTATTCAAGGGTTGTGATGAGGCTTTAAATGAGATCATCATGACTTTTTAAAATGATGTTTATAAATTTGAACAACAACAAAATAATAAAAAAAAAAACAACTACAGCCCTGACCGAGTAGCTCAGTTGGTTAGAGTGTCAGCCTAGGTTGTGAGTTCGATCCCCGGTCAGGGTATTTACAAGAATCAACCAATGAATGCATAAATATGCAGAGCAACAAAATGATTTTTCTCTCCCTCCCTCTTTTTCTCTCTCTCTAAAATAGGTAAATAAATAAATAATTTTTTAAAAAGAATAAAAAATCTTAAAAAGTTGAAAAAATGTTTATAGGAGACTGGGCACAATGCCTGCCCCATAGCAAGAACATTGCATAAAATATTTTAAAATAACCCTTTCTGATGGACTGATTCCAAGAGACACCCAAGAATTCAGAACTATAGATCCAAATTTCTCCCCAAGACAATCGGTACTATCATGGAGAATCACTAAAATACATCCTCTGAACAAAGGCATGCTCTAAATTGCATGGTACACATTCTTGGGACCTCAGGAGTTTATAGAGGAGCGGAAACCAAATATGGGTGAGATAGCAAACTAAACTAGCAGTGCTCAGGCAAATTCAGCTCTCAAAAGAGTTTTGTTTGGCACCAGAAAGATTTTAGGCGAACGTGTCTCTTCCATTTTCACAGTCCCCATCCTTGCTGTTGTCTTGCGCCCGCCTCACTTTGCTCATTTATGCTACTGGCCCAGACCTTTAGCCATCCAGCTTGCCACTCCCTGATTTAAATTAATACCTTTTAAACTAAGGCTTAGGTGTGTGAGTAACAATAACAAAAGTTAACTTTTATGGACCACTTAACTTTGTGCCAGCCATGATCTTAACACTTACTTTAACCCTATTTGGGTGGATACCTTTTCATCTTTTTTACAGACAGGAAACTGAGTTTAAGAGCGAGAAACTAACTTGCTAACTCACAGAGCTAGTAAGTGCTTTGAATCTTGGAGTGTTTGACTCTGGTCTACTGAACTATGACTAGATCAAGGAGGACATTCCAGGAAAAGATGACCCAAGCGAGGGAGAGAAGGTATATCATATCTGTGGATGCAGGGCATTGGAGACGGCAGCAGGCTGAGGTGGGGAAGGCTCTGAACACGGGAGATAAAGGTATTGACTTTTTGGTAAATTGAGTTTGCCCATTTTGCCACCCCCACTCCCCCAATCACCATCATCCTAGTATAAACCTGGAATCCTGCAAGAGCCTCTTTACTGGTCTTCCTCTTCCCCTTTCATTCCTATTCATCTCAATATAACTCTTACTTTCATCAGTGTGATCGTTTTGGGGATGCAAATAGACCCTCTGTGACCTGACCCTGTTTAAAATCCTCCTCGGACCTATCCTTGCACTGAGGATAAAACCCAAAAGCTTTAACGTGGTCTTTCGGGCCCTGCCTCCGCCCACCTGCCGAGACCTGCTGTCCTCTTCCTCCCATTGCCCATGTTGCTGTACTAATAACTCTGGCTGATATGAAGGCTCCACCCATCCTTGGTCTTATTCAGCTTAAATGCCATTTTCTCCAAGAGGCCCTCCTGACCCCACCTAGATAAGGTTTCTCTGTCCTCTCTCCTAGCAACCTCACCCTCACAGAACTTAGCATGCTACGTGATTGTTGTGTTTGTGTGTTTAAAGATTAAGGTCTGTCTTCCTCACTAGACTGTAAACCCCTCACAGGGACAAGGACTGTATCTGTTTCCCTCATTGCTGCAGACCCTTGTTGAGCACAACCCTGCTCATGTTAAGTTTCCCATAAGTGTTTGTAGAATAAATAGATGAATTAGCAGGTGGGTCGGAGCCATATCTTCTTTTTCTTGGGGGGTACACGGCACACAGACAAGCAGACACTGTCAGAGCTCAGTAGACATTTGAATATATTTTGACAATGGGCACAAAGATTTATTTCAGCTTAAACTTTATTGGTTTGGCTTGTCGAGGGTACCCAGGAGCTGAGTCAGTGCAGGGCAGAGTCCAGTCCTGAGCTGGGTTTAGTCAGAGTCCCTGAAACCTGTGGAGAGTAGAGAGGGTGGGGAGGAGGGTGGTTATCAGCTTGGAGTCAGCAAAGTAAATTTATCCTGGCACCCAGCCATAGTTCAACCGCTCCTCCCTCCCAAGTACCTTTTTGATTATAAATAATCAAAACGATTCAAAAAGCACGGAGCCTGTTACCCACCGTCCTACGGAGGTGTTCTCACCCCCTCTTCTCTATCGTTGCGGTCACATTCCTCTCACCCTTCTTATCCTCCTACAGGGAGTCCTCCCACATCTGTCCCCTCAGTCCTTCCCTCGCTCCCCAGCATGGAAGTCTAAACCAGCGGTCACCAGCCGGTGGTCAGTGGTCCACGAGGTCCGAAAGGTTGGCGACCGCTGGTCTAAATGTCTTTTGGTTTCTGTGCCTGGGTGTCTGCACTTGGAATGAGTGTCCTGTCTCACCCTTTAGGTCCCTTTCTTCTAGGACATAATAGGTTGAGGGACTTCCTAATAGTGATATGGATGCAAGGACCACTGAGACCAGCAGCAGCTACAGAGAAGGGCACCATGCCTCCCACTATAGGGGCTCCATCACTGGGAAGGTGCCACGGCACAAGGGTACAGAGGGAGAGCGGAGAGGGGGATGGGCAGGTCAGCTGGGGTGGGCAGGGGAGGGGAGAGCAGCATCTGACTTGGAGGAGGTTGAGAAAGGAGGGCAAGCAGTAACAATAGCTGCCACCATCACTGAACTCTTACTTTCTACAGAGGTTGCTCTCAACTTTTTCCTTACGTTCTCTTATTTCTCAACTTTTTCCTTACGTTCTCTTATTTAAAACCCACAGCAGCCCCATGAAGTGGTTTAAATAGTCCCGATTTTCATGAAAACAACGAAGTTCAGAGAGTCTGAGAATTGGCCAGCATATGTTGGGATGAAGATTTGAACCTGTGCCGGACCCCAATACTCAAGCTTACAACCAGTACGCAAGCCTCCCAAAGCCTCCCATCTCTGCCACCTGAGCCTGCAGAGCTCCGTGCGATCCACCATCCAGGCCAGCAGCTCTTGAATCAGTAAGTCCTTCAGCAGATCTTCATCACTGGGCTTCATGGGTAGGGAGCTGCACAGGAGACAGCCTCAGGCAGGCTGCCTTCGCCTGGCCCCACCCAGAGAGAGTAAACACGGGACGGGGGACTCCGAGGGAGGGGGTGGGGGAGGGAGTCAACACAGCTGCCTCTGGGTTACCTCAGCTTTTAAAACTCCAACCCAATCTGCCTGCCAATCTTCAATACAGGCAAAGCCGAACAGAATTCTGGTGGGAGCCATCCCACCCTCCACCTCTACAGGTATCCCAGAATGCAGTCCGAACCCCCAAGAGATTATTTGGGGGACCTTGGCTCTTCATGACGATCTGTGCCACAGCTTCCTCAGCGGGGGGGTAACTGACTTTAGGGGACTGGCCGTGGGACAGGATGGTCCCAGTTCTACAAATGTCCTTCCTGGTGTGCGGCAGGGAGAAGTGGGGAAGCCGGTTCCTGAGGTCTCCTTCGCTGCCCCTCTCCTGCACACTGAGTCATCAATCTTAGAAACCCCGGCCCCCACACCCCTCCCAGGCACCCCGCCCCCATTCCACCCAGGCTTCTCCCTTAAGCTCCGGCTGACCTCCAAGAGTTCAGCGAAGACCCCTCTTTGAACTCGGAGTGGAAGGGGCTGCTTATCTGGGGCCTGGCCCTGCTCTGGAGTCTGGGAGCGGGAACAATGAGGTGGGGGTGGGTCAGGAGGCCCCACACCCTCCTTCCCCTGTGGGCTGACTCACCCCTGCTGCTCCCTGGCCTCCTTCTTCCTGTTAGATTGATGGGCCAGCTCTAGGGCCTGGGCCTCCCTCTGAGTGATGTTGTGTTTCCAGCTGGTGAGATAAGGATTAGGGAGTGGGTGGCAGAACAGAGGGTACCTCTTTCTTCCCTCAACCTCCTGACCGCTTGTCTTCAGCTGCTTCAGCTGCTGGTGAACAGCTTTCCAGAATCTACCAGGCTGACCAAACAGCAAGGGCAGGAAGAGCTTTGGCAAAGAGAAGGAAGTAGGACGAGGACAGTTGATTCTATTTCCAAAGTCTGAAGAGGCCACCACCAAAAAGTCATTGGCAGCAGCTCAGCTTCCCCTGCCTTCATCCCCGGCCTCCTGGGAATCCTCGGTGAGCCCCACACATCTTCACCGACCCTTCCCCTCAGGAGAAAAGGATTGGGAAGTTGCCCTGGTCCTGCCCCCACACTGGACCGCTGCCCAAAGCAGGGCCGCCACGCGGTCCAGCTCCCTATCGTCGCCTCAGTGAGAGGCGCCACCTGGAGTTGTGCATCGCAGGGCCCCGTGGGGCCACGATGGCGCCTGGTCTGAATGCAGGAAGGGAGCCGGAGGCTGGGGACAGGAGGGGCTTGCGCGATGACTCACTCATTCTTCTTCCCCTTCTGAGCCAGCAGCCAGTCCACAAAGTCTTGTTGGCGGATCTTGTCCATGGCGATGCTGTAGTCACTGATGAAAGTCCCCTCGGCATACCTGCGGCCTCGAGGTGTAGAGCCTCTGACCTTCGCGTGGACTCTGAGGGGCAGGGAGGGGAGAGAGAGAGAAACCAGGGTGCCATGAAGGGGCAGGGTTGAGGGGGTTCACCATCCGGCATACATGACGGTCGCTGACAGGAGGCCAACATGTAAAAATGAACCAGCCCATTTCCGGGGAGTCCGTTTCTGTGGAGACACCCTCTTGGCTCTGCCTTGAGCCCCTTGGACTTTATTTCCAGCTGAAAGGCCTGCTTCCTGCATCATTAGTGTGTGTGGCTCTGGCTTCTGGGCGAAGAGGGATCAGAGGGCCCCCGATCCCCAAGGACTGGCTCCCAGTACCTTCCTGGACTCCTCTCGCCCTGGCCACACCTGGTTTAGGTCTTTGGTTCCCAGTCACTACTGATAGTAGTGAGCTCTTATGCGTGAGGCAGGGCCTCGAATAGCCCTTTAATACAGTCACTCATTCAGTCCTCACCACACCCCTAGCAGGCAGACGCTAGCCATACCCCCTTTTTGTGAATGAGGAAACCAGGGAGCAGAGAGATTAATTTGCACACAGCATAGGCGGCAGATCCAGGGTCCACCCCAGGCGGTCTGGGCCCGGGTCTGCGTTCTTAGCTTCTGCGTGATGTCTCTCCTGGTACGTGTCTCTGACAGCCGTGCCTCAGATTTATATCACTGGATTTACATGAGCATGGAGCTGTCCTTGCACCCAAGAACGCCCAACTCTTCCCTCGGATAGGCCTCTCTTGGTCCCCAAAACACAGAGCCCCCCGCTGTGCTCATTCCTCGCACTCTGCTTTTCCTCACAGAACTCATGACAGTTTGCAGCTCGCCTTGGTGGTTCTTTGTCTGTTTTCCCTTTGGCCCTGTGCACACCATGAGGGCAGGAGGGTTTTGTGGACCACTCCGCACATATATCTCCTGCACCTGTACCGGGGGGGGGGGGGGTCAGGGGCGGGGGGGTCGGTCCTTTATCAAGTTAGATGAGCCAAGGCTCTCCTGAATGAATGGTTAAGGGAGATGTTGTCATCTGCTTCAGATGCTTAGCCACTGAGAAGGCCTTCCAGAGGCCTAGCCAGTAGCTCCTGAGAAATACTCTCTGCGTCGTCCCTCGCTCTGCACTCAGACGGCTGGTGGCAGGTTTTCCCCTGGAGCTTCTTTCCTCTTGGCCCAGGATTCCTTCCTTTCTCATGCCACCAAGACCAGAGCCCTGTCCTCCCCCAGCCCCCTCCGCAGCAGCGGGCCCTCCCTCCTCTCCCCACCTGGAGGGACTCTCTTCCTTGTCTCCTAGCACCACTGCCACGAGCAGGGACACCAGCAGCAGAGAGATCTTCATGGCCACCATCTTCCAAGGGTTATTCCCGAGCTAAGAGAGAGCAGGAGCAGGATGAGGGGGAGGCACGGTGTGAGGGAGCCGTCAGCCTGCCTCAGAGCCGTGGGGGTGCTGAAAGCTGGGGGGCACTGAGTCCTGTGGTTTGGAGTTTGGCTAAGAGGCCGGAGCAGGATCTTAGGGAGGGTGGGGAGGGCATGGGCAATACAGCTAGTAACTAGAAGGAACAAGGAGTCTGGCCGAGAGGTGAGCCTTCTTTTCGTTTTGTGTTTAAGTGGAGTCTGAGGGGCGGGGGGTGGGGGGTGCTCCAGGCAGGAGAAAGCAGCGGGACCTGTGTGCCTGGACAGCCCCCCTTCCCGGCTCAGTGGCTAGACATCATAGGCATGTGGTTTGGCAGGATTCTCCCCGCAGAGCCCTCCAGAGTTCATACCAGCCAGCCTCCCAGCTCTCAAACGGGCTTGTCACCTAAATCATCACAGCCCTCTCGCCCGAAGTGAAAACCACCCGAGGAACCATCCCCTTCTGCCTTTTTCGGATTTCATTTTTTCCGCCCAGGGAATTTTTTTCGGAGTTCGGACCACTTTACCCGGCCCGGCCCCCGGGTTTTTTTGGGCGGGGGGGGGGGGGGGGGGGTCATCAGTACAGGAAGAACAGTAAGTCACTTTCCTCCCAGGCCCTAAAAACCAAAGCGAGGCTAGACATGTGCGGCTGCAAGACCTCGCCTCCCTGCCTTCGTCACCTGGGGCTTAAAGGGCCATCCGCACCCCCGTCTTATTTCCTATGGAGAGGAAAAGCAACGGGGTGCCAGGGTGCTGAGCCCCTCGGGGTCCCCGGGCCACCTCCCTCCAGCGCCCCTGTCCCAGCTGCTCTTACCAGTTGTCCTTTCCAGGGCTCCCAGAAGGGCAGCGGGTCTCTTCCTCTTGCTTCTGGCCCGGCGGAGCCTGCCTCGGTGACTTCTGCCCGCCGCGCCGCCTTTATATCCAGGCCCCGCAGACCCTCTGAT
>NW_005871302.1:1216021-1237641 GCF_000147115.1 Myotis lucifugus
TCTTATCTCAAGAAATTAAAGCCCACAGCTCCTGCCACAATAAGTCCATTTACACGCAATAAGGTTCCCTTTCCACCTGAACTGTGCTAATTGGTGATTAACATTTGGGTATATCCAGCGCTGTCTGGAGCCTGCCCACGGGTAGGTGCCTTAAGTGCCCCCCTTTGTACTTCCCCCTCCCCCCGTTTTGGGCCCAGGGCCCAGTATTCTTCTACCACCCCTACACCCCCCATTTCTTTTGCTGGTGTCCTCAGTCAGAAAGGGTGCCCTCAGGGAGGGCAGACTTGGGGAGGGTGCACTAGCTGGGGAAGGAAGACACTCAAAGGCAATAGGCTACTTCTGGTGGGAGAGGGTGGGGTGCAGCCATTTGAACCCCAGCTCTGGCTAGTGGCCTATAGCGTTGGCCATGTGGCAGTGTCCCCGTTGCGATACGTAGGAGGGTGTCCCAGCTGGCTGGGGGGAGACTGGGACATGAGGGCAGTGGACGGAGGGAATGGGAAGGATGGAGGTTCCCTGGTGGAGCTGGGGGAGCTGAGCACTTACACTCAAGCTGGCTTTCTTCTTGGGGGCAGGGGAGAGCAGCGAAGGAGGCCCACTTACCCCGTGGGAACTTAGAGGGAGATGGAGCAGCTACAACTCTATTATCTATAAAGGTTTTTGAGATCTAATCCTGTCTCTTCAAATGCCCTATCTCCTATCCAAGAGAAGTCTGTGGTCCTGTCTCTGCCGTCAGACTGGGGACCCTAAGGCCATGCTGAGCCGATCCTTCAGACGGGAGGGCTCTCCAGGCCTGGGGCTGGTCTCCCTGACAGACAGGGGGCTCTCTGAGCACAGGGGTGTGAACCAGGTGTGTGCGCAGGGGCTGCACCTTCTCGGTCCTCCAGAGGCATCCTGAGGCTGAGGCTGGGTCTGCCCCTCAGACCGAAGACTCGCGGGGGTGCTCCCTCTGCCTCTCTCCAAGTCCTTGGCGCATGGCTCTGTCCACAGGGGCTCAGCCTAGCCAGCCCAGAACTCAGACTGCATTGTGGGTAGGTCCCCAAAGCCTTCTTTCCTGGCTCTCCCTTCTCCACTGGCCGTGGGTACTGGGAGCCGTCACCACTGAGCCCCTGCTCTGCCTGGTAGCTCCAGGGCCTCGTAAAGGCCACTTTCTTTCCAGGTGAACGCCCCTGCCTGGGGCAGCTTCAGCGTGAGGTTAAGTGCTTGTGTGGGATGAGAGGTAACTGGGCCGGGAGGGCCACTCACCTCTGCTTCCCAGAAACCTTGGCCGCCCACCACCCATCTCCCACCACCGAGAGGAACTGCGCTCTGGGCAAGCTCTCCCAACCCCGTCTCCCAGCGACCCACGGGCAGAGACGAGACGTCCATTCAGACTCGGCCTCCAGAGGTTATGTGGGGGCTGCTTGTGATCCTGCTTCCTGTTGAACACACACTGAAGGGGTTTGTGTCAAGACCCCAGAGGCAGAGGATATCCAAGAAGGGTGGGCAACGCTTCCTAGTTTGATGCCCAAACCAGAGTCAGGAAGGTACTGTGATGGGTCCTGGCAGCCGCGAGCCCCGCCTCGTTTGCTGTGGATTTGTTTTTGGGGGGTGGGCTGCTCAGGCCAGTTGTGCTTTTTTTTTTTTTTAATCCTCACCCAAGGATATGCTTTTTATTGATTTTAGAGAGAGGAAAGGAAAAGGGAGAGAGAGAGAGAGACATCAATGTGAGAGAGAAGCATCGATTGGTTTGCCTCCCATATGGGTCCCAACTGGGGGATCGAACCCGCAACCCGTCGGATCAGGGAATGACGCTCCAACCGACAGAGCCACACTGACCAGGGCCCAGTTGTGCTTTCAGTCCCCACCTACCCCCTCTTGGAGGAGACCTTTCTGCAGCCCCCCTCCCTGTCTCCTTTGATCTCTGGCTCTCATGCCATGCAGTGCAGTGGACAGACTAGGGAGAATGTGGCCTGGGCCCTTGTGGGGAGAGGGATGTGGGGAGGACCTGGGGAGGAGATCAGAGAAAATGCCAAACTCCCAGGGGAGCTCCCCCCACCCCCAGGGCATATTGGGAGGCCAGGGAATGGCAAATGCAGCCTTGACAAGTTTTTGGGGATGAAAAGGGCCTTCTGGACTTGATCAAATTCGTTCAATAAACCCCACTGGCAACTTGGCCAGTCCATTCATGCCACAGTGAGAGACGCGCCCTGCGGCCCCGGTGTGCAGAATTCAGTGCAGTGTGGGCGGGGTGGGGAGGGGAAGCTCAGGAGGTGGCAGAGCCCCAGTCTATTTCCAGGATGTGAGGGGTCAGAGAGGACCCCCTCCAACCAGCCCAAAGCCCAGATACGAAGGCTGAGGGCCCAGGCAGTTAGAGCGAGTTGGGGGGTGGGGGTGGGGCTGCCCAAGGAGTTCCCGGAGTCAGGAATGTGTGCAGGAAGGGGTGATGGCAGGACTGTTGCAAGAGAACCCAGGGTCCTGCTTCTCATACCCTCTGGCTTCTTAGTTGAAGCCCCAGGAATGAGAACTGGAACAGCAGGAGAGCCTTGGGGTTTAGGACTCTTCCAGCTCCAGGTGGTGAGTCACTGCCCCCACCCCCACCCTGGCCTGTGGACCACCGCAGACATTCCAGCCCCCCCTGCAGCCAGGGCCGGGCTGACTCACACACTGGCCACAACCTCCTGCGTGGACTCTGCTTTTGAAGTCCAGTTGGTCTTCAGGCTCCCTGACTGACTCAGAAGGCAGCCATCCTCCTCTGATCTCTCTTAAAACAGGTGGCAGAGTTGTTCTCCTTCAGAGGAAACAGGTGACAGGAACCCTCTTTGTCACGTCATCTGGTCTCTCCTGATTCTTAGAGGGACGTCCGGTAGCTTTCCGCCCCAGTCGCATCACAAACAGTCATGGTCCCAAACATTTTTGCCAGCCCCAGCCCCAGTGCTCCTCAGGTAAAGATACTCCCCAGCAGGATCTTCAAGAAAGAGTACACCACCCACAGCTTCTCTTGACCATCTGCTACAAGGGATCCGTTTGGAAGTCCCCTCTCAGCTCTAACTCCAACCCCTCTTGCTGTTTTCAAAGGCGATTTTGTTTGCTTTTGTCAAGAAAAGAGCTCAGCTGTTAGTAGTTGCAGCCTAATCCCTGGGAGGAGAGCCCCAGTGAAGAGTTAGAACTGGGAGGGGTGGCCCAAAGGTTCTTACTTGACTTGCTGGGAGGGAAAGAATTGGTGATGCATTTAGGATAAAAGACCAAAGGGCTGGGACTCCCAGAGCGGGCAGCATTCCTGAGCCCTCTCTGTCCTGGGGGGAGGCGGGGAGGAGGGAGGGGGAGGGGAGCGCATCTCACAGAAAGGGAGAGGGTGGTGAGAGGGAGGGCTTTCCCTGCCTTTTCCTTGCATGGAAGGGATGGAGCAGTTTCCAGGGTCCCCAATGAATACCCCCCTTCTGGCCGAACACACACACACACTCCTGGAATGGGTGTGGGGAGGTCCTTCTGCAGCTTCAGAAAACATACCTCCCCCCCCACCCCCATTAATTAGGTTCGGGAGTAGCCTGATTGGTTGGAAAGAGATGAGTAGGAAGATTCAAGCCTAAACGCCACCCTCCCCCCACTCCTGAGTTAGTTCAACTTTGGTCAAAGCCCTTGCTCCCTCTGAGCCTTAGTTTGCCTGACTCTAACTGAGGCATAAGAAAAGGAACTCTTCCCTGCCTGCCTCACAGGTAAGTGTGACGTTAGTGTCTTGTTAACTTGTAGGCATCCTGCAAGTGTTGGCTGTTGGTTTTCTCTGGAATGATCTCCTCCGCCTCACTCTCAGGGAGGATTAAATAAGACGGAATAAAAAAGCCAGGCTGGCCCAGCCCAGCACCTGCCATAGTAGGAGCAAGGGCTTGGGATTCAGAACCACCTATGCTTGCTAGTAGGGTGATTAGAGCAACTCCTCTTTCTGTGCCTCAGTTTGCCTTTCTGTAAAATGGGTTCCCGCCTCAAATCATTGACCTGGGGAACTTGCATTGTATTACATTAGATCTTGATACATTAGTTACCTTTTGCTGCGTAACAAATGACTCCAAATGTTACTAGTTAAAAACAAGGAACGTTTATTATCTCAGTTTCTGAGGCTCAGGAATCTGGGAGTGGCTTAGCTGGGCGGTTCTGGCTCAGGGTCTCTCAGGAAGTTGCAGTCCGCTGTCCGCTGAGCTGCAATCTCAGAAGGCTTGTCCGGGGCTGTAGATCTTCCGAGCTCACTCCCTCCCGTGACTGCTCACCATGGGGTTTCTCACAGCAAGGGCAGGCACCTAAGACGAAAGCCTCCATGCCTTTTAAAACCTAAACCCAGAAGTGACATATGTACTGTTACTTCAGCTCCATGTCATTGGTCACGACTACACAGAAGGCGGAGGTCCTTGGGAGCCACCTTAGAGGTTGGCTACCGCATTTGCAGGGGTGGGCAAAAGGAGGTGTACGTGAAACATGGAGTTAACAAAGCTGTTGTGATGACCATAACCTGCATGTCTCTTCCCATACGAACAACTGTAAACCCACTTTGCCCACCCCTGTGCAATCTGCCCTAAAAAGTGTTGACCATCGTTGTCATTATTATAGAAGATGCTAGATTCATTACACATTTCTTCTCGTTGTCATAACCTCGGCCACTTAAAATCTATTTATCTTGGTGTCTTTCTCTCTGCAAGAGTGGGAACGGAGATGATTTTAGATACTGAAGACAGATAACGCCAGAAATTTCTCTGTTTTCCACAAATACCAGCGGAGTACAGATGTCAGTATGTCGCATTCCGAGAGACTAACTGATGGTGAGGCAGCAAATATTGTATGGGATATAATATACTAAAAAATGTTTAAAATTGTTTATCCAATGGGGGTGGGGGGGTGGGAATGACACAGAAGAAAAAAAAGAAAAGAAAAACAAAATGGTTGTTATCCGAAATTAAAACATCATGTACTCTTATTTGCCAAATCTGGCAACCCTACACGGAAAATTTATTTGTTTATTTTGAACATTTATATATTTTTATTTGGAAATGTTTATATCAGTACAGTGAAACTAAAATTTAAAGGACACTGGATGCCATTGGTTTGGATAGAATTAGTTTATTATAAAAGAGACATGGATACTTTCAACAATAAAGACTTATTTAAAAAAATAAATTTTAAAAAAAGGGACATGGAAATTATTTACATGATGAAAAATTTCAGAACTTCAGTGGGATGGGCAGTGGGATTGGCATCGCGGGATGCCATTTCAATAGTGATTTATTTCAGTCTGCATACTTTCCAAGAATGTCGGCATCTCTAAATAAGAAATAATCCTTGTCATCTAGAACTACTTTGGTGTCTCCATATTCTGGAAGAACTTTATCTCCAACTTTCACGCTAACTGGTTGAATCTCTCCACCCTTTCCTTTGAAGCTGGATTCAACAGCTACCACTGTTGCTTGCAATACGTTTCCTTGAGATTTTTCTGGAAGCACAATGCCTCTTTGGTTAGTTTCCACTCCTTTCAACTATTATTCAGTCAAATAGGGGAAGAAACTTTCTAAACATGTGACTTTGGCTGCCACGGTTCGTACTCTTCATGGAAAGCTTTTTATTTTTTAAAATTTTGTTTATTGATTGATTTTAGAAAGAGAGGGGAAGAGAGAAAGAGAGAGAAACATCGATTTGTTATTCGTTCCACTCATGCATTCATTCACTGATTCTTAAATGTTCCCTGATGGCGGATCAAACCCAAAACCTTGCTCCAACCAACTGCGCCACACTGGTCAGGGTTAAAATCCCAATGCCTCACTGCCATTCCCAGAGTCATTAGCCTGGAGATTTTTAAAACTTTTCCTTTTGAAATAATTTAGCCCCACCCGGGAAAGCTGGGTAGAGCCTTGTCCTGGTATGCTAAAATTGTGGGTCCCATCCCTGGTCAAAGCACATACAAGAATCAACCAATGAATGCATAAATAAATGGAACAACAAATTGATCTCTTTCTCTCTAAAAATCAATTTTAAAAAATTTAAAACTTACAGGAAAGTTGCAAAAATAATACAGAGAACTCCAATATACCCACAGGTTCAACAACTTTTCACATTTTGCCACTATGTTGTATCATTCTATTTTCTATCTTCTCAACATTTGAGAGTAGATTACATACATCATGTTTCTTTCTTTTTTTTTAAATATCTTTATTGATTTCAGAGAGGAAGGGAGAGGGAACGAGAGATAGAAACATTAATGATGAGAGAGAATCATTGATTGGCTGCCTCCTGCACATCCTCCACTGGGGATAAAGCCCATAACCCAGGCATGTGCCCTTGGCTGGAATCGAACCTGGGATCCTTCAGTCCACAGGCTGACGCTCTATCCACTGAGCCAAACCAGCCAGGGCTGTTTCTTCTTTTTTAAAAAAGAATTTACCGAAATGCATGGTTTAACTTCCTCATCAAAACCTTCCTTCTATTCTTTTGTGCTTTTGATTGACTAACACGAATTTCTAGAAAATTAACATTTGAACTTAGCTGTGATTCTAAACTGACCTTTCCCCCCGTAATAACGTTTGAGTTCCCCGTGTGCCTCGTTTTCTGAATGCTCCTACTTTTAAGCACGGAACATGCAGGTGATGTGGAAAGTGTAGGCAGATCTGAGAGAACGAGCCTGTTTCAGAGGGGCACCGTCACAGTGAACTCTTCTGGAAGCTTAACAAAACTAACCCAGCTGTCAGGTGTGTTTTTTAATTAATAACATTTTGTTTAATTAATAGCAACATAGATTAAGGGTTTGGAGACTTGCATGGAAACATTTTAGCCCCCTGGAACGTTCCTGCAGTTTGCAATCTTCCTATAGAAGTAACCATAAATCTCTAGAGGGGTAGCTGAGCAGGCATCGGGACTGTCATTGACATGGATGTGACATTTCCAAACAGTGGCAAGTTGAATCCCTTGTGACATAGTAGCTGTTGCTCTTTTGTTGATTGTTAAAGAGGCTCACCAATGTCTCTTGTGATTCTTAGGACTGTGGGGAGGTCACCGTCCTCACAGGCAGATTTCCATGTAGTGCTCACCTGAGATGCCGGATCACCTACTTACTGTATTCTGTCTAATTGTTATATTACATAATAGAATGAGATGATATCAAAGTGAACGTGTAATGACAATACATATTAATATTCTTGTAGCTATGGTTAGAGAAGCCGATGCCTCATTTCCACATTTTGTCATTAGCTAATATCAGCCAACGTTTCAGTGTATCCTTACAGAAATAAAAGTAGCATATAAATAAAAAAAATATATATTTTTATTTATTTCAGAGAGGAAGGGTGAAGGAGAGAGAGAAAGAAACATCAATGATGAGAGAGAACCATTGACTGGCGGCCTCCTGCATGCCCCTACTGGAGATCGAACCCGCAATCCGGGCATGTGCCCTTGACCAGAATTGAACCTGGGACCCTTCAGTCTTCAGGCACATGTTCTATCCATTGAGCCAAACCAGCTAGGGCATGCTTCTTTAAAAAAAAAATACATTTTTAAAATTGATTTTAGAGAGGAAGGGAGAGGGAGAGCGAGAGATAGAAACTTAAATGATGAGAGAGAATCATTAATCGGCTGCCTCCTGTACACCCTACCTTGGGGATCTAGGGGTTGTGGGCTCGATCCCCAAGGTAGGCTGCCTCCTACACACCCCCTAATGGGGATCGAGCCCACAACCTGGGCATGTGCCCCTGACCAGAATCGAACCCGGGACTCTTTGGTCCCCACGCTGACATTCTATCCCACTGAGCCAACCAGCTAGAGCAATACTGACATTTTTAAGAGTACAGACCAGTTATGTTATAGAATGTTTGGGTTTGTCTGATGTTTCTTCCCAATTAGATTCAGGGTATGCATCCCAGCCGGAATACTAGAAAAATGAAGGTGTGTCCTTTACAAGGCATCCCACCTGGAGGAGCAAGATGTCCACCTGCCCATGATTGATGATAATTTTGATCCCCCGGTCAAAGTTTTGTTGAACTTTCCCACTGTATAGTTACTATTTTTCTTCCTATAACTAAAAGGTCATATTCAGGGAGACACTTTTAGACAATGCAAATACATTCTTCCTCCTCAGACTCCCCCCACTCTCAGATTTATTGAGCAACCATTTATGATTCTTGCTTGAACCCATCTTGACTATGATGATGGAAAATGGTCATTTTCCAGTTCACCATTCCCTCCACAGCACTGGGATTTTTTTTTTTTGAAACAGCATTTTTGAGATATAACCGACAAGTAATTAACAGCACACATTTAACTTAAAGTGTACAATTTTGATGTTTTGACCTATGCTCTCCCATGAAACCATCACTACAACTAAGGTATGAACATAGCTACCGTCCTCAAAAGTTTCCTAGCGCTCCTATCTCCTACCTCTTACTCCCCTTCCAACCACTGATCTGTTCTGCTTTCTGTCGCTGTAGATTAGTTTGCATTTTTTAGAATTTTATATAAATGAAATCATACAGTATGTACTCTTTTTTTGGGGGGGGGTGTCTGGCTTTTTTCATTCAGTATACTTATTTTGATATCCAATTTTATTTGTAGCGTGATCAACAGTGCGCTCACTTTTATTGTGGGGTAGTAGTCTTCCATCATCTGGATACATTACAGTTTGTTTATCCATTCACCTGTTGTTGGATTTAGATAGTTTCCAGTTTGGGGGCGTTACAAATTAAGCTGCAATGAACATTTGTGGAGACATCTTTATATACGGACATATGCTTTTCTTTTTCTTGGGTAAATACTTAGGATTGGAGTATGTTTAACTTTTTAAGAACCTGCCAAACTGTTTTTCCGAAGTGGTGGTAATTTTTTACATCCCCACCAGCTGTATAAAAGTTCCAGTTCCTCCACAGTCTTGCCCAAACTGGGTATGGTCAGTCTTTTTCAGTTTTAACCATTCTAATAGGTACGCAGTGGTATCTCATTGTGGTTTTCATTTGCATTTATCTGATAACTAATGATATCAAATATTGTTTCATGGGCTTCTTTGCCATCCGTATATCCTCTTTATTGAAATATCTGTTTAAATGTTTTGCCCTTTGTCGGGGGGAGGTGTGGTATTTGCTTTCTTGTTATTGAGTTTTGAGATTTTGGATACAAGTCCTTCATTAGATACATGATTTACAAATATTTTCTCCCAGGCTGTGACGTGTTGTTTTATCCCCTAACAGTATATCTTTTGAGGAAAACAGTTTTTAGAATTTTGATGACGTTTCCCCTGAATGGTGTGGCTTGGTTGGTTGGAGCGTCATCCTCTACACCAGCGGTTCTCAGCCTGTGGTTCGCGACCCCTTTGGGAGTTGAACGACCCTTTCACAGGGGTCGCCTAAGATCATGGGAAAACACAAATATAATTACATATTATTTTTGTGATTAATCACTATGCTTTAATTATGTTCAATTTGTAACAATGAAAATACATCCTGCATATCAGATATTTACATTACGATTCATAACAGTAGCAAAATTACAGTTATGAAGTAGCAATGAAAATAATTTTATGGTTGAGGGTCACCACAACATGAAGAACTGTATTAAAGGGTCGCGGCATTAGGAAGGTTGAGAACCACTGCTCTACACGAAAAGGTCTTGGGTTGGATTCCCGGTCAGGGCACATACCCAGGTTTCAGGTTCGGATTTGAGTTCAATTCCTAGTTGGCAACAGATGGATATTTCTCTCTCACATCGATGTTTCTCTGTCTCTCTCTCTCTATATATAAATGTAACAAAAACTTATCCTTGGGTGAGGACGAAACATTTTTTATGCAGTTCAATGTATGAATTCAGTTTTTTATGATAAAAATTTGGGGGGGTCATATCTAAGATATCTTTGCCTAATCCAAGGTCACAAATGTTTTATCCTAGAAGTCTTATAGGCTTTGGTTTTATAGTTAGTTATATGACCTAAATGGTTACATTTAGGCATATGATTGAGTTAATTTTTGTAGATAGAATGGAGTATGGAAGGAAAATTATTTTTGCATATGAATATCTAATTGTTTTAGCACCATTTGTTAAAAAGATTATCCTTTTTCCATCGAGTTGTCTTTACACCTTTGTATAAATTATGATACATATGTGTGGGTTGGATTCAGATTTTTAAATGCTCCATTGGTATAAAGCCAAGAGCATGGGTTTGGGGTCTAGGCACGTTTGGGTTGGAATCCTAGTCTTGTCACTATCTAGGCATAGTTGACCTATAAAGTAGAAACAATGATACTACCCACCTCAGGGTGTTTCCTACAATTTACAATGTTTTCTCTCTGTATCTTCTGCTCTCCTTCTATGCAGCGTGCTAGAACTGGGAAAGCTGGTCTTGAGTAATGTTTTTATTTCTATTTAGATTAAAAAAATTTTTTTTCACCCTGGCTGGGTAGCTCAGTTGTTAGAGTGTTGTTTGGATAAGCCAAGGTTGTGGGTTCAACCCCCTCTCAGGGCACATACAAGAATCGATTACTGAATGCATAAATAACTGGAACAACAAATAGATGTTTCTCGCGCTCTCTCCCTTTCTCTTAAATCAATAAAAAGTATTTTTTTCAATTACAGTTTATAGTAAATATTATGTTTTATTAGTTTTAGGTATACAGCATACTGGTTAGACAATTATATACTTTACAAAGCATTTGCCCTGATATTTCCAGTACCCAACTGTCACCATACATAGTTATTACAATATTATTTTTAAAAAATGTAATTTATTGATTTTAGAGCAGTGGTTCTCAACCTTCTGGCCCTTTAAATACAGTTCCTCATGTTGTGACCCAACCATAAAATTATTTTTGTTGCTATTTCATCACTGTAATGTTGCTACTGTTATGAATTGTAATGTAAATATCTGATATGCAGGATGGTCTTAGGCGACCCCTGTGAAAGGGTCATTCGACCGCCAAAGGGGTTGAGAACCGCTGTTTTAGAGGGAGAGAGGAAGGGAGAATGAGAGAAAGAAAGATTGATTTGTTGTTCCACTTATTTATGCATTCATTGCTTGATTCTTGTATGTGCTCCTGACCAGCGATGGAACCCACAACCTTGGTGTATCCCGGATGATGCTCTAACCAACTGGGCTACCTGACTAGGGCACAATATTATTGTCTATATTTCCTATGTTGTACATTACATCCCTGTAAATAGGGAACGCTTCTCGAGTTAGTATGTCATCCTTGTGCAGAGGTCATGCTAATCTTCTCTGTATCATTCCAGTTTTAGTATATGTGCTGCCCAAAAGAGCACTTGAGTAATGTTTTTCAAACTCTTAGAATCCCAGGGCTCTAAGAGGGAAGGCAGGAAGGCTAATGGGTGCCATGGTATCCATGAACTATTTTCAACCGGTTTGAACATCTAACACAAATCAGACCTTTTGCTCCAGGCAAGGCTGTTTGGGCAAATTCCAATCCCTTTGCTTTTGGTGGGTGGGACCAGTATAACTTCTTGCCACTGGTTCAGAGCAGGAGCTCTGCTTAGCTACTCAATACAAGAACAATTTGTTATTACTTGACAACGGAATTTTTTGATAGACAACATTTTTCAAAACATTGGCCTCATGGAGAAATAATAAAGGAAACCTTCGGTGATTAAAAAAAAAAAAAAAATGGAAACCACTCACAGGGCAGGATCCAGAAAGCAACATGAATCTTGCCCTGTGTTTTCCAATGTGTTGGAAGACGAGTCCACAGCTAGCTAGAGACTCCCAGACGGATGAAGGGGAAATGGGCTTCGCTCTTAGAGGGACCCGAGAATGCAAAAGGAAACGAAAATGACTCAAACGTGGGAGTTCAGAGGGGGAATGTGTCTGCAAGATCCAGGACAACCTGGGAAGGCGTGAATCTAAGCACTCGCTTCCTACTGTGTACCATGCTGGTCCCAAGTTTCAGCACATCCCACCCCATCCCAGTGTGTTAGGAACCCATGTATAATTGATCAGTCCTTTAGCTAAAGTCAAGCCACATCCGTGATTGATCAGGGTGCGTTGCAGTTAACCCTCAACCCTGGTTGCTAATGGAAGAATTTCTGGCTGCATCAAGTCTTGGGACAGCGGATGATCCAGAGCTATTCCCCATTAGCTTGTGAAGGTATCCTGCGATGATTCACTTGTTATAAAAATATAATAGACAGTCTAGAAATCTTGGCAAATAGAGCAGAGTCAAGAGAGAGGGGAATAGATAAGGAGAGGGAAAAATAGAGAGGAAGGGGAGAGAAACAGAAATGTACCTATATTCTCAAAACTGTTACTGTTAACAGTTTTCCCAGACTTTTAATTCAATGAATTTTATTATAAAATATTCATACTTATCAAAGATAATTAAGTTGTACATGTAAAGTTTCAAGAATAATACAACAACCTAGCCAGTTTGGCGCAGTGGATAGAGCGTCCGCCTGCGGACGGAAAGGTCCCGGGTTCGATTCCGGCCAAGGGCACATGCCCGGGCTGCGGGCTTGGTCCCCAGTGGGTGGCGTGCAGAAGGCAGCCAATCAATGACTCTCTCATCATTGATGTTTCTATCTCTTCCTCCTTCTCCCTTCCTCTCTTAAATCAATAAAGAAATATATTTTTTTAAAAAAAGAATAATACAACAAATACTTGTGTATCCACCACTCAGATTCAGAACTAGAACATCCATCCCCAATACCTTTGAAGTGCCCTGTGCTACTTTACAG
The DNA here is from genome assembly GCF_000147115.1 of Myotis lucifugus. Lineage (NCBI taxonomy): Eukaryota > Metazoa > Chordata > Mammalia > Chiroptera > Vespertilionidae > Myotis > Myotis lucifugus. The sequence goes on from NW_005871302.1 coordinate 1,228,694, forward strand.
AATTAACCACATTCTGAAATTTTATTTATCATTTTCTTTCTTTTTTAAAGATTAAAAAGCCCTGGCCAGTGTGGCTTGGTTAATTGGAGTGTCGTCCCATACACCGAAAGGTGGCTGATTCCATTCCCAGTCAAGGTGCATAGCCAGGTTGCAGGTTCAATTGGGGCGTGTGAGGGAGGCAGCTGATCAATGTTTTTCACATTGATGTTTCTCTCTCTCCCTTCCTCTCTCTTTCTAAAACTCAATAAAAACATAATATTGGGTGAGGATTGAAAATTTAAAAAAAATTATTGACTTTAGAGAAACATCAATGTGTTGTTCCACTTACTTATGCATTCGTTGGTTGATTCTTGTATGTGCCCTGACTGGAGATCGAACCCTCCAGCTTGGTATTTGGGACAATGCTCTAACCAACTGAGCTACCTGGCCAGGGCTATAGGTATTGTATTATAAACAGTGCCGCTTTGAATATGCTTGGACACCTTTCTGGGTATTCATGTACAAGAGTTTCTGTAAGGTCATTTCTAGTCTTTTACGCACATGTAGTTCTTTTTTTTTTTTTTTTTTAAATATATTTTATTGATTTTTCACAGAGAGGAAGGGAGAGAGATAGAGAGTTAGAAACATCGATGAGAGAGAAACACCGATCAGCTGCCTCCTGCACACCTCCCACTGGGGATGTGCCCGCAACCCAGGCACATGCCCCCGACCGGAATCGAACCCGGGACCTTTCAGTCCGCAGGCCGACGCTCCATCCACTGAGCCAAACCGGCTTTGGCACATGTAGTTCTTTTTAAAAGATAGTTCCAATCATATGAACTATATGTGCACAAACACTCAATTTTGTGATGTGTCCTTTTTGTAAATTTCCTCCAAGTTCTTTTGTCTTTTTTTTTAAACTCCAAGTTTTTCTAAACCCTTTTGAATACAATTTTCATGGCTACGTCATATTTTACCAAGCGCCTATGTTAAAAGTTACTGGATGAGTCCCCTGTTTTTAAGCATTTATATGGTGTGTGTTTTTTCTTGACAGTGATAATTAACATGTGTTTACTTTTGAGATATTGAAAGGTTTTTGTTTTTTTTTACTTTTTGAAATCATGGTAAAATAGGCATAACACAATTTACAATGTTAAGAATTTTTAAGTGTAAAATTTAGCGGCAGTAAGTATATTTACACTGTTGTGACACTATCCATCTGAAGAACTTTCTTATCCCATTAAGTTGAAACCCTAACACTAACTCCCCACCCCATCTCCTCCTGCCAACCCCTGGTAACCTCTGTTCTACTCTCTGTCCTTATGAATTTGACTATTCTAGTATCTCATATAAGTGGAATTATATATCTGTCCTTTTGTGCCTGGCTTATTTCACTTACATAATGTTTTCAAAATTCATCTATGTTATAGCAAGTATCAGAATTTCATTCCTTTTTAAGGCTGAATAAAATGTCTTACAGCCCTGGCCGGGTAGCTCACTTGGTTGAAGCGTCGTAAATGACAAAATTTCATTCTTTATTGCTGGTAATATTCCATTGTGTACGTACCACATTTTCCTTATGCATTCATCTGTTGGTGGACACTTAGATTGCTTTAATATCTTGGCTGTTGTAAAGCGTGCTGCAGTTAACATGGGGCTGCATATATCTTTTCAAATTAGTGTTTTTGTTTTCTTCAGATGGATACCCACAAGTGAAGTTGCTGGGTCACATGGTAGCTCTATTCATAACTTTTTGAGGAACCTCTGTACTGTTTTCCATAGTGGCAGCACCAATTTGTAATCCCACAATCAATGCACAAGGGTCCCCTCTTCTCCACATCCTCACCAGCACTTGTTTGTTGGTTGCTATTCTTGATGTAGACAAGTCAGCCTTTTGAATTACCAAATTTACCTGTATTCTATCTGATGGTTGTGGAGTATTATATTTATAAAAGTGTATATATAAAGAAAGAAAAAGAAAAAAGGAAGCAAGGAAAGAAAAAGCACTCAATAGGCTAAACACATCATTTTATCTGATCACAATGGCCATGTCTTCTCAGATATACCACGACACTTCTTTAATATATATTTTTGGAGAGGTGTCAGCATTGTGTTGGACTCCCCAAGTTGATTTGACCTTGAGGATTTGATACATAAAATGCTGATAACAAAATTAGTTATAAGCAACATATGATACAGAAAAATAATACACAGAAGTAAAATTGTCTAGTGAATATTCAGCCAATAAACACGGAGTGAGGGGACAGGGTGGAGGAGCTCTGGGGTCTGAATCAACCTGGGGCTCTCAAAAAATGCAAAATGAGAACATTTTGGTGAATAAAATAATTCAAGCATCTCTGAATCCTTTCACTTCGCCACAAATAAGTTTGATTGATAAGAAGTTGTGATAGTGGGAGAGGCAGAAGGAAAAGGAAAGGAGTGAAGAAAAAGCAAGTTTGATAGGTATATTGATTAAAAAAAGGGAAGAAATGGGTTGAGGGGCAGAGGAGCCCAAGAATAATAAAAGGGGGAAGAGAAGTGACAAAGAAAAAAGAAAAATTGAAAAAAGCGTAAAGGTAAAGGGGGGGAGGAGAGGAATTGACAGTGTCGGGAGTAGGAAGAAAAATGGAGGAACAAAAGGAGAGGGGAGGGAGAGAAAGGGGAGGGGCGGGAGGAGGGGCAGGGAGGAAGAGGAAGATAGGGAGCTCATGAACCTCCTTTCAATGCAATTTAGAAATAACTCTACTATTTGTTTCCAACACAGTTTATAAACACATTTTAAAAATGAAAACTATAAAAACGTGTTCACTAATTTATCATATGACTGCTGACCAAATACTTTCATGTTATAGCATGAAAGTTGTGCTAATAATTCTTAAAAATGTAAGGGTCTTTATGGGAGAGGTGGGTGGACCAAAACTCTTTCTTAATGATCAACCCATGAAAATTAGAAATCACTTTTAGAACTGTATCTTAGTTTAGTCAAACAACCATTTTTTTTTTTTTAAATAGCATACTATTAGGCTGGGTCCCTTTTCTTTATAAAAGTGGTTTATTTTACAAAGAGATTAAACTGTTTCTCATGAATAGTTTAGTGATGAAATCTTAGTAAAATATTATATGTATTAATTTTTTAAACTTAAAAAACCATAGCAGCATCTCCTTTTAGGCACTTTGAAATATTTGAGACAGCTCCTGAAAAAAAAAAAATCCTAACTAGAAACAGGAGTAAAACCAATTAAACTTATAGTCAGGAGTAAAATTTTAAATATGCAAACAAAAATAATTTGCTTTCCAGCTAGAAAAATTATTTGTCTTAAAAAGCATAGATATTATGTATTAAAAATCAAGATACCTCCACGAAGTTTATAATTACCTCTATGTTGTAATTGATTCATTTTGAATTAAATTCATTTAAATACTTTGAAGATATGTAGATTTCAAGAACAATATTATATTATTTTCATTGAAACACTATTTAGGTATGGATTCTCTTTTGTTGCTTTTTGCAATTTGTTTTATTTTGAAAAATAACATTTATTTCCTTCTCTTTTCTTGAATTGTACAATTCCTCCCTCAAATGAACCAGTGATCTATTTTGCATTTTGTGCAAAATTGGGATTAAGCAAAATTGTTCATTATCTTTTTATTGTATTTTTATGAATCTCTTTGAGCCAAACTGAGGTTATGTGCTGGGAGCAAGATCTCAAATGTTCCCAGTTGTTCATTATCTTTTAAGCAAATAATTTTGGAGTGAAAAAAAATGCAAAAGGCAATAAAAGAGTAATGTGAGGAATGTTATTGACCATTTATTTTACATGTGTCAATAGGGGCTAGTGTGATGCAGTTTAATTTACTAACAAAATGAATTTGAAAATATCCATTTTTTCTAAGTTAATAAACTACTTCCTTCCTTACTTAAAAGTTCCTAAATTGCAAATCTAAGCCAAAACAAAAAAATTGAGTTTTGTCACCTACTCTGTGTGACCCATAGAAAAACAAATGATTGTTTTTAAAATTCTTTTTTCTCTTTGAGTCTTTTTTTTTTTTCCTGGAATAAACTCATTTCTTTGTAAGATTTTAAACACTGAACACTTGAATGATACTTTGAAGGAGGAAATTTTCCTTTTCTGCTTACAATTTTCTTACATTTTATGAGTTATCTTAAGCACATAATTATCCTTATTTATTTGACAGGAGAAAATGCTGCATGTACTTTTAACTGGGACTATTTTACAGTTTTTCAAAGTTTATAGTCATTTACAAGAACCACACTAAAACTTCAAGTTGCAGGAAGAAACAAAATAACCCAAGGCAGTAACAATGAAAAAAAAACACCAAGCAAACAACAACAAAATAAATGAAAACCAAGCAAACAAAAACCAAATTCCTCCAGAAACTTTGAAGTCAGAGCAACCATGTCAGGAAATGTGATTTTTTTCTTTTTTTATACTTTATAGAAACCATAATTTCATTTCAAAATCGATTGATTCATTAGAAAATAAATGGGAAAAAATTCTCCTTTAAGGTCTTCCCCTTCTAACAGCTTTCCACTTTTTTGTCCTTTCTTTTGTAAAACAGGCTAAACTTTAAAAACAGAAAGTCATTGATAAATGTTAGATTTGAAATGCAATATATATCCTTTGGGATTTATCCAAAGGAGCTAACATAAGAGGAAAAAGTTATACGCTCCTCAAAATCTATTCAGCACTAGTTACAAAAGTAAAAATTTTTTGATGTAACTTTATATATCTAAAAATAACAATTAATGATTAAGTTCCATCTACTGTGCTAAATGCTACATGGTCACTGGAAATGATAATTATGAAAATTTTGAGGCAGCATGAGAAAAATCTTATGGTACAATAGCAAGTGAAAAATTAAAATGTAAAAATAAGATGACAAAATACAAAATTAGTACAAATGAACGAATTTTAGATACATTTTAGAAACAAAATTAATTTTGTATGACAATGGTGTCATTGTTTTTTTTTTATATTTCCAATGTTTAAAGAGTTGTTTAATTCTCTTAATTTTTTTCCTCTCTGCATGAATATTTATGTTCACACTGTAGGAAAATGGATCAGAATCCCATCTTTAAAATGGAGTCAAGTTTCAGTGTTTCTGAATTCAGAGGAAAATTGAATTCTGGTAAGTGTTCCAAACATTTCTCCAAGAAAAATGAAAGAGAACAAATATAATAATGATTTAAAAATTGATAAGAATGCTCTTAAATTGTATAAATTATTATTAAATAATTTATCCTGCAGCTAACTCTCACAAACTAAATTTAACTCTGAACTGCATATTAATCTTGTCCAAAGAAGCTGTGTAGAAAAAAAACAACACGATGTTTATTAGTTGTCTTTAATATTAAAATCAAGCCAAAGAAAGGGAGGATGATAAATTATGGAGTCCTAAGTCTGCCCATTTTTATCCTTAACCTAGGAATGTGAGTTTGACAAGAAATAACCCTTCTCTCAGGTTAATTTTAGTGCTGGGCTCACTCAGAGGGGAGAGATGAAGCACCAATCAACATCACTCAATATCCCCAACCCCAGCCTAAAATAGCCAGGTCACTGAGGCAAAACTGATTTGGGGGGCTAAGAAGGGTCTGCCTCTAACCCCAGCTGTCTCCTCTGTTCCTGCAGCCTCTGACTATACACAGAAGATCTTGGTGAAGGGGGTGGGGTGGGAGGATTAGAATTCAGTGAAACAGCTGATTAAAAAAAAAAAAATGAATCAGTTTCAATTTAGCAATGCTTGGTAAAATTTTAATTTTAAGAACTCGTATTTTCTCCTCTACTGTCATTTTAAAAACTAATTTCAGTTAACATTGAGACATGTAATATATTTTTTCAAATGGAAAAAAAACCCCACCACCTAAAAGTGAACGGAATTATCGCTTTAAAAATTTTTGTTTTCCTTTTAAGCTAGGATGGGAAAGGGTGGACTGCATTTTACAGGCATTTTGAGGTCTGGAGGGAGATTTTTGTGGGGTGGAACTTGCTTTGGTTTTAGGAATAAAGAAGTTGAGTAGTGGCTATGTCCCCCCAGGGAGAAAACCTGAGAGGTGCGTCTATTAATGCCTTAAGATTTAAATTAAATGAAGGAAAATAGCACTTTCTGGGAGTGGAATGCCCTGCCCAGTACCCTCTTTCTTGTTCGCCAATATAACAGGAGCCCCCTTGGAAGGGGCTCCTACTGAGGGAAAGGCCTCTCTGAGACTATTTTAGCCCTTTCAGAAGCACACACACAACACACCAGGCACAGTCCCCAGGCAGCAGACCCACAAATTCTGGCCAAGATGATTTTTTTTCTTCTTCTCTTGGATTCTTTATCCTTTGGATTCTCTTTGCTCTGCAGTTTGTATTAGTTCGTTTTTCATTAAAAATGTTTATTGAATACCTACTATGTGGCAGGCACCGATTCCAGCTCGTTGTTTTTAAAATGACGTTTATGGTCAAGAGTTAAATAGTCAGAAACAGGGGGAGGGTGGGAGGAGGGGTGGGGGGTGGAATACACATGTCGCCCAACTCCTGGGATAGAAGTCTTTTTCCCACTCAGCGACTAATAGCTGGTAGTATTTTAATTTGTTGCCCCATGGAAAGAAAAAAAAAAAACCGCAAAGACAAATACGCGACAAACACGTGGCTAGCTAGAACAAAACGCGAATTTGGACGGTGGGTTTTGAAGGTGGTGGAGACAGAGAAACCGAGTCGGAAGCCCTCCCCGCCCCCACGCCGAGCCCCATTTATTTTCAGCGCAAAACCCGGAGGGGGGACCGAGGTGCGGCGTGTCTGTAAGTCCCGACTTTTGAAAGGGATAAAACCGTCTGGCAGAAGAGCGGTGCGCACAAGTCGGAGTCAGCTCACTGGCTCTGCAAACAAAAAATAATCAGAAAAAACCCCAAGGCATTCATCTCGGTGCAGCCAACACGTGTTGCGGAGTCGGCCTGGGCCGCGGGCGACTGAGACAATGGGGTCGGGGACCGGGAAAGGGAGACTGACCCCCTTCCTCACCTGCCCGCACCGCACGCGTGCCCCCGACAGAACCATCTGTCCCTCCCGCAAAACCCGAGCTTCCGCTCCGCTCCAGGGGCGGCTGGCACCGCTGGGGGTTCACTCCCTGCTTTCCCGGTCCGGGGGGCTCCGCCGGGCCCCCGAGCCGCGCTCCGCCACCCCCTGGCGCCGTCCCAGCCCCCGCCGCCGACGCAAACTCCCGGCCCGGGATCCCGGGGGCGCGGGGACCGCGCGTCCCGCTCTCCGCCGCGTCTCCGAGACTCCGAAAGGCGCGGCGAGCTGCCCCCTCCCCCAACGCCGAAACGGGGTGCGACCGCCCACGTGTCGCCCCTTGCCCAGTCGGGTCCGTCCCTCGGATTCGGGGCCAGAGGATCCGGAACGAGTTGGTCAAAGGCGAGGAAAGGGACCAGGGCGGGTCCGCTTCCCCTCCCAAGGAGCGGGCGGGGGGCGGGCCGCCCCCTCCTCCGAGCTCCCGCCCCTGCTTCCCCGTCGCCGAGCGGAAATCACCCCCTCCCCCCGCGGGTCTGACCTGGGGACGGGGGCGGGGCTTCGAGCTCGGCCCCTCTCCCGCCTTCCCGCCCGGATCCCAGTCCTGCACCCCAAACAAAGTTCCGCGACCCCAACTCCGAGCGGGGAAAGCGGCTGTCGCTGTCCCGGGTGGAGCCGGCGGCGGGGACTCCACCTGTCGGTCCCCGCGTCGGGGCGGGAGGAGGGGGGCGATTCGGATCGGCACCCGGTCACTCCCTCCCCGAGACCTCCCCCTGCGGTGCGCCCGGGTCGGCTCCGGCTCCCGCTCCCCGTCCTCCTCTTCACCCCTCCCTCTTCCGTGGGGTCATCTTGGGCCGGAGCCGCGCGCTCTCCCAGGACCCCAAGACCTTCTCGTTCAACAGCCGAACCCCGGGAGTGAGCCACCCCTTCTCCCGTGGGAATCCTGAGACCTGATTTCCTAAGGATCCCCCGTTCCCACCCGCGACCCCCGTTCCCAGCCGGCTGGTCCCGCGCTCGCAGGCCCCTCGGTCCTGGGTCCCGGGAGGCGAGGGCGTCTCCTAGGACTGGGGCCGGGAAGGCCGAGGACCCCCCTCCCACCAAAAACCCCGGGAAAGGCGCCTTTCTTTTCCAAACCACCAGCTCGCGCGACCCCCTCCTGAAGACCCCAGAGTCCTCGGCTTCCCTTTGTCTCCGCGTCCCCCGCCTGTCAGTCGGTAGCAGCCACCCTAGGTAGGGTGGGCAGCCTACCCCCACCCCCCACCCCGAATAAAAAATAAACGTACATTTTACATATAAAGAGGTGGGAGCTGCTGGGCCGACCACCCTCCCCCAGCCGGGCCCGGGGAGGGGGAGGGTGGGGGCGGGGCGCCTCCCTCGGGGCCAGATTCTTGCCCAGGAGGAGGGGGCGAGGGGAGCTTCGGGGACGCTGCCCCACCCGCCCCGTGGACTGGGGGTGAGCGGGGTGCCCCCTCCCGCCGCCCCGATCTCCCCGGGCGGGAGGTTGGTGGGCTGGACGGGGCCGGCGGGTGCAAGGGCCCAGAGGCGTCGGGGGTCTTCCCCTGCGGGTGGGTGGGGGCTTTCACCACGTGGCTTCGCCTCTTTTTTTTTTTTTCCTCCTCGCTCCATTTTTTTTTTTTTTTCTAGGCGATTTTATTTAGAGGCGGCCCAGGGGGGCCGGGGGAGAACCGGACAAACTAGCCGGCTGGGAGGGGATTCGGGACCGCAGGAAAGGAGTCGCGGGGCGTCCGCTCCAGGCGGGCGGGGCCCGTTCCAGGCTTTCGGGGTTCCCGGGACCTTGGGTCCCTCTGGCGGCCCTGGGGCCCGGGTTGGGAAAAAGGGGGGGGGATGGAAGAAAAAGTTTGCGGTTTCCGGGCGAGGGGCCGTCCGCCCGCGTTTATCAAAGGAAGTTGGGGCCCGGACTCGTCGGCCCTCATGCGCGGCTCTGGGGTTTTGTGGGGA
>NW_005871302.1:1237968-1244450 GCF_000147115.1 Myotis lucifugus
GAAAACCACGGCAAGAACCCCGGGCGCCGGGGGAGCTGCGCCTCTTTTCTCCTTGCCCGCCAACTCCGCTCGCCCGCGGCCTGCGCCTTGGCCTCGGGACCCACCCTCCACCCTCCACCCTCGACGCCCCTCCATCGCCACCCCCCATCGCCATCCTCGGGTGGAGATCTTCGGGGTTCCCTCACCCCGGCCAGCCCCGGGCGGGTTTGGTGAGGTGGTCCCCAGACCCCCCGCCGACGGGGCGGGAGCCTCCTGTGGCAGGAGTTGGGGGGGCGCCACTGAGGCCACCCAGTCTGGGCGCTATTTCTCCGCCGGCCCCTCCCTACCCGCGCCGGGCGCGCTCCCCCCACCCCCGGCGCTCCAGCGCCCCTTCCTCCGCCCTAGGCCTTTCCTGGCGGGGACGGGGCCCCTGCTCCGTTCTCGATCCCCCGGGTTTCCTCGGGGACTGTAGCCTTCGAGCGGGACCCGAGAACCGGGATCCTGCCTCCCGCCCGGGGCCTTGGGGCTTGAGCCATTTTGATTTGAACGCGGGGCGTGAGCGGTGGCGCGGCCGGCGGCGGGTCGCCATGCTGCTTCCCGAGGACGCGAGGCTGGGCCGGGAGCCGCGCGCCACCGCCGCCAGGGACCCTCCCTGCGGGCCCGCTGCGCTCCCCCGGCCTCCCCCTGCCCCCCCTCCCCCGACCGGCTCGACAGGTGACCGTTTCCGCCGCCTGAAGCCCTCCTCCTGGACTCGACGGGAAAATAAAGTTTCATTCTGCACCCGCCTTCCCCAGAACACACTTTGGGAGAAACGGGCGTCCTTGCTCGGCCCCTTCTTCCCACGTCTGGAAGCCTTGTGGGCAGCCCGCCCGCACAGACGCCCTCGCTCTCCCCAACCGGGCTCCCAGAGCGCCCCACGACTCCGCTAGCCTCGGGGAGATCACAGAACAAAACAAAAATTAAGAAAGCAGTCGTGAAATTTACAGACGCCATCCTTCTCCGGGCGACCGTTCGCGCCCCGCTCGGAACCCACTGCCTGGATTCCCAGGAAGGTCTCAGATCCCAGGAACTCCTGCGTCCCCCCATGTCTTTCTCTTTCCTCCCCCCCCCCCCCACTCCTGTTCAAGCTCTCATATATATTTTTTATTTTTTTAATCTTTAGGGAAAGTAGAACTGCAAGGAAAACGCCTAGAGATTGAACACTCGGTCCCCAAAAAACAAAGGTAGGAAAGCGCTCTTCTCTGGGGAGGCGGGCGGCCCAAGGGCTCCGAGAAGCTGTGTCCAGGGGGGTCCATGGTGTCTCCAGTGGAAGAAACCCATTACTGGCCTTTCCACCCCCAACTCCGGATGTTGGGGCAGGGAGGGAAGATTGACGAAGATCTTGTAATGGGTGGTTTACAGCTTGTAAAGAAAATACGCTGGGGCTGGGGTGGGCCAGGAGATGTTTCTTGGAGAAGTAAAAGGGGGAAAAATCGATCGGGGAGAAACCTTGAGTTTGTTCAAGGTGTGTGAGGCCATTTTTTGTGGGGAAGCTAAAAACCTTGAAGAGTTTAGACTCATGGGCATTTCTGCAGCTTCCTAGCAGGCCTCAATCCCCCCACCCCCCCTTCCCTCACCTTAATTCTTAAATTCTTAAGCGGCTGGGGGGGGCGGGGGGGCGGGCCCTTCATTTCCCCAGGGGAGGAGGGGAAGGAGTTCGGCGCCCCCCCCCCCCCAAAAAATTTTCTTTAGGCTGTGCTATATTTATATTTCTGCAACAGGCAAGGACTTTAGATTTTTTCACAGACCTCCTCTCCTAGTCCCTCACCTCACACGTCCTCCCATCTCCAGTGGATTTTGCAAAGAATATACTTTTGGCTGAACAATCCTTTCCAAGCGCGGACCCCCACCCCCCCCCACCCCCCCTTCAGCCCATTGTTACAAGGGGACCATCTGGGGTGAGAGCTTTGTGTTCAGGCTGTGAGCTGGGGCTCTTTGGAGGGTCTAGAACTCCCTGGATGAATGGATTGTGTGTGTGTGTGTGTGTGTGTGTGTGTGTGTGTGTGTGTGTCCCTCCGTCCCAATACCATTCTGTCCTCACTTGAGCAAAGTGGGTTAGTTCTGTGTGTTACTCCCAAATCTAATTCATGGTGGATTTCAAATTTTTCATTGAACTCTGGCTGGGAGGTAGAAGGGCAGAGTCTCTCTGCTTTCTGAAATCTGACTTGAAACATGTTGACAGTGCACTTCTGTCACGGTGGAGCCCCCAGTAAACCTCTGATTCTTTCACTGCTCCTCTCCCCTCATTGCAGCTGGAAACTGGCTGCATCTCAGAGTCGTCCCTGGCCTTTCCTGGGTGGGAAGGTAGAGGTGGGTGGTTATGCTCTTTTGGGGGAGGTTAAGAGGATCTAGAAAGTTTTAACACCAGGAACAGTCTGTTCAGTGATTTAGCTTGAGATTTTTAAATAACTTGGCACCATTGTATCTGTAGAGGATCAATATGACTTGTAACTGTGTTTACAGAGTTTGTGATTTAACCTCCAGGGCTGGAAATACTCTGTTGTTGGAAAGGCAGTGAGAGTTAGGATAAAGAGGTCATCAAATGGGGAGGACGGAAAGAAAAGCCTGATCATTTTTGAAACATTTCTGGGGGATGGGAATGCACTGACACCAGGTAGATTTAGTGAGAAGATTGTGGACATTTGAACGGAAAACTGAATGTTTGAAACACGTTGATGAAAAGTCTCCAGAATAACTGGAATGCCAAAATATGTGGGAATTTTTTCTTTTCCTCTTCAGCATGGCTTAAGCTTTAAAGGGAATGCATTGAAAAGCAAGAGAAATAGCAAAATGTGATGAAACGGAACCCAAAACATTTATATTTGAATTTTCATGGTGCTCTGTACTTATGGATCTTTTTCCCTAAGCCATCTGCTTGCTTTCAAGCCATTTTTAGGCTCCTGGTTCCCTCCAAAATGCATTACTGAGGGCTCTTTTGAGTTGGGAAGGGGTGGGGTGTGTGAGAAGAGTGGGTACGAAACCTGCCTTTCCACACCCAGATTAAATTGGATCTTTTGTGTGTTCTCTTCCTGAAATAATTTGTGAGCACAAACATTGAGTCAGTTGTGTATTATTTTATTTTGTGGGTGGTGGTGAAAAGGCACTTCATTTTTCTAGAATGAATCAATTTTTGAAGTTTTAGGATTTAAAAAAGGAAAGTTTGTTTTCATGAAGTCAGTATGCTCTATCATTTGGTGTTCTTTGGGGAAGCATGTGGTGGTATGTGTTTTAGTCTGTCTGAAAAGTGTTTTTTCAGTTGGTTTGTTAACTGGCTTTTTCACTCATGGATGTATATAACAGGAGCTACTTCATTAACTGACTAATATTTTAAGCAAAATGAACAACTGCATATATATGTGTATGTAGACTAGTGTTTTTGCTGTTTAAAATAGAAGAGAATTCCTCTTGATGTACTCAGTTCCAAATGAATTATGACTCTAAACATTTCTAAGGTTTTCATAAAAACCTAGCAAACTAAATGGTCCTGGTTTTTGTTGTTTTTTTAGAGAGGGACGTCAAACAAGATGATATTATAGCAGTTAACCTCTGAACAACCCTGATTTTGAAGTATTAATATATTTTATTCTAATTTTATCTGATAAATATAATTTGTATCTTTTTAAGAACCCCAGAGACTGAATACGATACATTTAAACTGAAAGCATTAAGTTGAAATTTTTAAATGGGTGACCAATTTCTCTGAGATACAGTAGATTTCCTGAAGATTATGGACATTTGAACTGAAAAGCTGAATGCTTGAAACACCCTCTTAGTGTTGGAATTTTGGTCAACAGTTTCGGCTTTTTGTTGAGAATTTGTATATATTCACTCTCAAATATTAGGACCAAGGAGTAAAACCAAAAGCATTTTAAAAAAAGCTGTGGGAGAGGGTTTGTATATGTGTTTTATTTTGAGACATAAGAGTAGTTAAGGTAAAGGGGTACATCATAATGAGTCTTGTTTATTTTGGGAAATGGCTGGCTTTTTAAGGGAATTAAACTTTGTTTCATTTGCCACTGTGTATGCCTTTTTCTAGGGGAATGTGGCCAAAAGATAGCTTTTACCTACTGTCAACTGGTGTCATCAAAATAAAAGGCGTTGCTATTTAAAAAAATGAGAGATATACTGCATTTTTCTCAGTGAATTGTGTTTTAGTTTAAGACGTGATTTCCTTAGGCAGGTTAAGGGTGGTTCTTTAAGTTGTTTTAAAATGAGGTGGGCTAACACTTGCCCTTAAATTTCCAACTATTTAAAAAAAAACACATACAGGGATGGGTCTCAGCCATGTAAGTGTGAGAACTCTTAGAAGAGAAAGTGTCCAAATTTAATTCTAATTTTACAGTTTAATTTTCTAAAGTCAGCAACTTTAAAAATCTCTGCAAAAGGATGTCTTATAGATGGCAAAATATTATTTTGAATCTGAAGTGATTTGTGAAGCTTCTGAGGAAATAATTGGGTCACTAAATGTTTTCAAAACAGGCAAAAATTTTTGCCTTCAGAAATGGGTATGCCTTTAGAGAAAACTGTTCTTAGGGGCTGAAAATGAATTATAAAGGGGGTTAAGAAACAGTGTCTTTTTAAAAAGCAAAAAGGGGTAAAAAGTACTAGAGGGGGAGGATTTTCAGGCACTTTTGCTTTAGTGGTTGTAGTTGTCAATGTATCTTTCAACAGAAACATATTCAACAAGGATGTTTAAAAGTAGAAACATTTATGACACTTTCAGTAAAGAGGTTTTCTTATGAATATTAAGTTTTTGGGGGGGCTTTAAATAAGTTTTAAAATGGTTGATTTAAAAAAATTTTCTGCATTATTTGGAGGGAAGGTGGGAATCGATTTACCCTCCCCATTTTTATTTCCAACTAGAAAGTACACTTAACAAATTGATAAAAATTAAGTTTTCTTCACTGCTAGAGAAATCCTTAGCTTGTTATTTAAGTTCTCAGTGTTTCAAGATGACTTTCGTAGGGACTGTGGTATTTGACTATCCTTTAAAGAGTCCTATGTTTCCAGAACCCTTTATTTTCTAATTCAAAGGAGAAAGATGAAATTTTACTCTTGTGGTTTCCCAGATGGAGAACTTTGGAGTAGAGGGGAAGAATTGTGATTCCCATCACTAATTTATTCAACGTATAGTTAACTCTTCCAAATGTAAAGTTTCAGTGGCACCGCTTTGGGTGGAAAAAGAGCAAAACATTCTCATAATTATGTTTTAGAGATGAAATACATGACATTAGCCATTGGGAGAATTTTGATTCAAAGGTCTGAGCCTCTAATCTTTTAAAATTACCTTAATATATGTCATTTGAATCTATTTTATGTGTTTGGGTACTTTTAAGGCTTATTTTTTTTTTGAATTTATTTATTCTAGACTTGAATGTGTAATAGCTAGTTGACAAAGGCAGGCTAGGGAGTATACAATTTTGAAACGTTACAAAAAATTCCAGATCTGTTTAGTTGAGTGAAAAGGGGGACCAGCAAGTGTTATTTGTTGAAGTTTAGGGGTTTGTGTTGAAGACATATATGTATTGGTTATACCTCCGTTGATTTTTGTGTGTGGGGCTAGTAGTGGTGGTGATGTTGTCATTAGAATAAATGCATGAACCAAAGGCATTTGAAAAGCACACATTTTGCCAGCTTTTAGAATTTAAATTTAGTCTTGTTCTCCCTCCATCCTCTTAAAGGGTTCTTAAAATGTGGCTAATGTCTTCCAGAAAGTGCAGCTTAGATTTGGGGATGGGAGTGTTAGGGAGAGGAAAGGGGAGGGGGAAAAAGCAGCAGGGGAGACTGAAGGAATCAGAGGAGCGAGTCCGGGGCTGGAAATTCCAGACGGGGAAAGAGAGAGGGGAGGGGGCAGGGGCGAGGAGGCTTTCCCGCTTCCCTTTTAAAGAGAAGCGGCTGGAGAAGGGGTCGCGGACACCCGGTTTAGAAGACCCGCGCGCGGTCGATTCAGCCCAGGGCAAGGCTGTTTTTGCTTTCGGACTTTGCCTGCCTTCCCTTCCCCTTTTCAAAAAGCAGAGAAAGTTGCGGCGCCTCTTCCTGGAGAGCCCGCGCCAGCCTGGCCGCCCTAACCCTTCTCCGCCCGCCCAGCCCCAGCCCCAGCCCCAGCCTCGCCGTCCCTGCCGGCTCTGGCTGGGGCCGCCGCCTTCCTCCTTTGAACAAGTCCCCCGCCCGTAACATCCGCAGGCCTGGGTCTCCCGGGAGGGCTTCCTTTCCCAGGGTCCCCGAGACCCCAGCCTTCGCCCACGTGGTGGGCGGGTCCCCTGGCCGCAGGGGCAGACTTTCCAGGGCCGGTGTCTCCGGACCTTTCCATCTAAGGCAAAAAGCAAGAGCCAGTGGTCGATAGGAAGTGAAGAGAAGAGATGGATTAAGGGAAACGAGGAGGAGAGAGGGGAGAGAAAATGGAGGTACTTAGCCATGGGCTTAGAACCCTGAAGAGTGAACTGTCAATCTGTCATCTAGTACAT
>NW_005871302.1:1244831-1257889 GCF_000147115.1 Myotis lucifugus
AATAGGTTCAGTCCCCCCAGTCTGCTGACTCCATTCTACTGTGAACTTGCATGTTCCCTCTTGTTCAAAGGAGACTACTTTTCAAGCCCTAGCCGGTTTGGCTCAATGGATAGAGCAACAGCCTGCGAACTGAAGGGTCCAAGGTTCGATTCCAGTCAAGGGCACATGCCTGGGTTGCAGGCTCCATCCGCAGTAGGGGGTATGCAGGAGGCAACCGATCAATGATTCTCATTCTATCTCTCTCCTCCCTTCCTCTCTGAAATCAAGAAAAAAAAATTTTATAAAAGAAAAAATCCTCACTCAAGGATATTCCCCCCCCCCCCCCCATTAATTTTTAGAAAGGGGTGGGGGAGAGGAGAAGACACATAGCTTGGTTGCCTCCCCCACATGCCTCCAACTGAGCAGGGAATGAACCTGCAACCGAGGTAGTGCCCTTGACTGGGAATCTGAACCCGAGACCCTTTGGTCCATGGGCCACACTCTGACCACTGAGCCAAACCGGCCAGGGCAGAGACTACTTCTTAGTGTGTGGCAGGGGTCATCCTAGTCCTGAAAAAGCAGGGCCACCCAGCTGTTTGTAAGACCTGCTTCTTACCTTTGCAGCACAGTAAGTTGGCAGTGAATAGTGAATCCCGAAGGAACAGGCTTAAACAAGCGGCACCCTAAACAAAGACTGCTGAAATAAAACGTGTGTGGGTTATGGATAAATCACAGGGGGAAAGTAGATCTGGACCTCGTTTTAACAGAGTTGGAGAAAACTTGATTGCAAAACACTGAAATGTAACTAACTGTATACACAACGAACAACATCAGAAATGCAGTCGGGCTGCAGAGCCCAGGCTTCCGGGATTTGATTTCTGGTCGTGGGATAGAGGGTAGAGCATGGCTAACCGTCAGGAGGCTGCTTTTGAATGAAACGGACAGCAAAGAGCTGGATGATGGAAAGAATTCTTGACTGGGTTGTCCAGATAGTTTCAAGACCCCTCAGGACAAGTCTGATGATTAGATAAG
The DNA here is from genome assembly GCF_000147115.1 of Myotis lucifugus. NCBI lineage: Eukaryota > Metazoa > Chordata > Mammalia > Chiroptera > Vespertilionidae > Myotis > Myotis lucifugus. The sequence goes on from NW_005871302.1 coordinate 1,245,843, forward strand.
TGGCATTTTGGTGGCTAAAGGCATAGAAGAGACCTGTCAGAATGGGTGGGAATTTTGCTCATAGTTCAGGGGAGAATTGTGGAGAAAATCTCTCTTAGAGAGGAGGCAGGGCACATGGAGCATCTCTCTTCATTTTCTGTTTTCCTCTCTACTATGCTTGTTCCGTGGATTCTAGAAAATCCTCTGAACGTTTCCTTAGGAAAAGAGTATTAAGGAAAACTTCAATTTTTATTCATCTTGAGTTAGTTTCCGTCAGAAAAAAAAAAAAGTAGTCCTTTATCCAGATGTTTTGACCGCTTGAAATGTGAAATTTGGTTGGGTAATTTAGTGTAGTTGATTGGGAATAGATAGAATCTTTAAGAAGAGAAATCAGAAAATTCAGAAATTTTAAAAAATTGTTATGTGTTAAGGTTGTTCGTGGGGTCTGCTGAGTTTGTTGGCAACAGGAGCAGGGAAGACTCCTTGAGAATTCTTGAGGAATCACTCAGAATTCTGGAGGCTCGGGGAGGAAGCTGTATGAGGTCCGAGTCTCATAAACTTACCCTAGGTCCCCCGCGCAGTCCTCAGCAGGGGTGCGCAGGAAGGGTCTCCCAGGAGAGTTAAGTGTTTAAAAACAAGAGCTTTGGAGCCAGGCAATGATTGGGAAACTGGGAAAGTTACTTAACCTCCTTTAGTCTCAATTTCTGTACTGTAAACTGGCACTCTTACACATCAGCTATTGTTATTTGTTTTAGATACGGACCTCTCTGCCTGCTTTTGGACTGTGTGTAGCAGCTTGGGGCAAATACCTAGGGCTGCTTACGTATAACGTATGTGGATTTGGCATGTATTTTGTATGGGACAAGGAGGGATAGACATAGTGAAGGGGATTTGTGTGTAGGTTGTTTTGATAACTAACTGTATGCCATGTCTCTTACCCATTCTCTCAAACGAAAGGCTGGGAGAGATGGGGTGAGCATGGTGGGAGTGTTACTGATTGTTCCTTAGGGAAATGGGCTGTATATTCTATTTATCGTTGATGCCTTGATCCCAGGCCAGGTTCCTAGCTGAAATGTCACAGTTTGGGGCTACTGTCTAAGGTGCATGTATGGTAGTGACACTGGTGAGAGGCGAACCACCCTAATTCTGCCGGCAAGGTAGGTGTTGTAAGAATTCAGGATGAAGAGGGTCTGAGGGAAGAAGAAATGAGAGCAGTTTCCCCACTTGGTGGGAGATAGGCATGTTTGCCTTAATGTTCTGCTCTTGGTCAACTAACAAAATAGGCATTCAGGAGTTGGGGATCCCTGGATGCCCAGGAAGTGAGTGCATGCATTGTTCTCTATTCCCTTGTGGGGTGCTGGGGGTAAAGCCACAGTAGCCTCACATTCTTCCCCTGGCCCCCTGGACTAGAAACAGTCCCCAAAGATGTGCTCAGAAGTCACCTTCGTGTCCACTTCCTCTCTGCAGCCCTCGCTGCTCAAAGGGTGCACACACACATGCACATTCCTACAACCCCTGCCGACTTCTCAGTCCAGGGAAGGAGGATTGGACCTTCTGTTAGTGGGGTGGGGAGGGGAGGGGCTCTAATCGGATGTGGTTTTTGGCCATTGAACAGGCTTGTGACTTTAATCAGTTACTATAAAGGGTTTTACAATTAGTTCATGCAGAATGACTGGATTGGCATTTGGGATTGCTTGGGGCCCGTCAACTTGCCATTAGGTACCCCGAGGAGGAGAAAATGAGGGGAGACAGGAACTAAAGTGGGGGCTGCTGGGCGGAGTAGACTTGTTGAGGGTGTCTATTCAGAGTTACAAATATTTATTCTACTTCCTCCTCCAGGTCTGTAAGTTGCTTGGGCGGAGAGGTCCAACTGTAATAGAGAGCAGTTGCTTTGGCGGGATTTGGAGACAGAGCCCTAAATTAGAGGGCAAAGATGATGCTTCACAGACATACGTGGCTCTTGGTGGCTGCATCTGGTTAGCGTGTTCCGAGCAGGGACTAGACATAATAGGACACTGGCTGTGGAGGCAGAGGGTTCAGAATATTCCCTTTACTCCTGTTGAAGTGTCCACTCCAGCAACTTTTTATTTCATTTCAAAGAAGGGAACATCTTGCCGAGGAAGTCATTTTATCTAGGGTTTTCCTCCCTATGTTTATTACTGTTTAGTTCAAAGCTGCTGCTGCTGCTGGCTTTTTATAGAATAGAATAGAATAGAATAGAATAGAATAGAATAGAGTAGAATGATACCTGCCCAGAAGAGGCTGGGGGTGGGCAGAAAATGGAATTAAATGATCTTCACAAACCCCATGTGTTTTTCACTTTCCTACTCTTGCTCCTCACTGACCATCTTGAATGAGTAGTTTCCTTTGCCCTCTTCAAAACATCCCATCATCAGCAACTTTAGCCTGTGTGTGTGTGTGTGTGTGTGGGGGGGGGTGTGTGTCTTTGCTAGTCAGTCATTAGCCATTGGGATATAAAAAAATAATATATTTACAACTAAATTCCATGTCAGAAATATTTAGTAAGATGGTAAGGACTTCTGTGATAGCTTGCATATTGCTGCGAAGATGGCTACCTTTAGTTGTGTACCCTTTCGTGCATGTGTGCATGCATTCATCCACTTATTTTTATATTCAGGATCTACTGTTGCATGACATGCCCTCTGCCAGATACTACAAATACGACGAGGAACAAGGGAAAGACCTTGGTCTTTGGGTGGAGATAAAAAGAAATATAATTTATCAAATAATTCTTCTCCATAGGCTTTCACATTTTTCACTTTATTCTTGGTATTTGAAAAATAACTTTTAATGTGATAAAAAGTATATATAAAGTTTACTGTCCTAATCATTTTAAATGATTAGGATACAGTTCAGTGGCATTAAAAACATTCACATTGTTGTGCAACCATCACCTCCTTTCATCTCCAGAACTCTTCCTCTTGCAAGACTGCAACTCTGTACCCATTAAAGGATACCTCCCCACCTGCCTCTCCCCCAGCTACATCTAAACTATTGCCAGTTTTGCTTTTTCCTGCATAGTGATCACCTCTTCATCCTCCATGAAATGGGAGTCTTTGCCTAACCCCTCTTCTGTATTAAATATTAATTACTTTCTGGGTTTTTATTTAGCATGATTGCGCCTTTTTCAGGGTGGAGAAGGGACTCGGGTTGAGAGGGGAAGCTGCACGAAAGAGGTAAAAGATAAAATCCCTGCCTTCCAGTAAGCACTTTCACTTTAGATCCAGGAAAAGCTGTGGGACAGCAGAGGCCAAGAGACTATAGTAAAATGAGAGAGGCACACAACCTCAGGAACTCAAATGGAGGCAAGGGGAGCTTTGAGCTAAGCCGTGTTTTGGAGGATAGGCAGGAAAAATGGAGGCTTGGATTAAGGAGAGAGCGTTGTCGAGAGGGCTGGCATGCCCGTGGGGAGAGGGGCTCAGGTCAGTGGGCAGATGTTTCTGTTTCTTTCCTTTCTCAGGCATTTTCTTGGCTCCTGAGCACTGTGCCAGGTGATGTGGGTCAAAAGATGAGTTCTTCTACAAGCATAGGGAGCGTCCATTGAGTGTCTACTCAGAGCTAGTCACTGTTCAGTGAATCCTCATAAGGTATTAATCTTCATTCTATAGGAGGAGGAATAACTGAAGCTCTGCGTGGTTAAAGCAATACCTTGAGTAAGTAGTAGTGTTGGGTTTAAACCCATGCCTTTCTACCTGCAAGGCTGAGCTCTCTCTTACAAGGTGGGAACAGCTCTAATGCTCGGAGAAGTTGATTCTTATCTTGAGCTTTTTTTTTCATCCGGGAGCATAAGGTTAGCAAATAAAAACACACCCAACATTGATCTCTCCATGCTCCGAACCTTCTTACTCCCCAGATGTTTCATACCTGCTTTGCATGGTAGTAGTTCTCTCCCACGGTTGGGGTTTTCAGGCAATCTTGAGTGATTGAAGAAATCTAGATAATGGAAATCACTCATGGAGAAGGGCTTGAGCGGGGTTAGAATTCAGGTATCAGTCTCAGCCCTTCTCTCCTCACATGTGCAGACTGTGGGATCTAGGATCAGCACCTTTTCCTGGATCTCCTTTCCTCATCTCAATCCTCCAGAAACCCCATAAAATAAGCTGGCTAAGTATTTTGAGTTGTATGAGCCTCCATCCTTTAGCACTTCTGTTAGGAACCTGGGCTGATCCCCCCCCCCCCCTTGCTTTTGTTTGGGTTCCACCTTGGAGAAAATAGGAGGTGGGGGGTAGGGAGGTCAGGGAGGGACATCCCTTTGTTACATTCCTACAGAATCAATTCATAGTTCATACATGTTTTTATTTAATAGTTCATGCATGTTTTTGAGGAGCAAGAACCCATTTACCTTTTTTCTTGACGAGCAGGAGCAGGCTTCCCGGTACAGTGACACTGTTGACCGGTGTCACCTTGGGCTGGTCACGTAACCCTTCTGAGCCTGTTATTTTAACTGCAGAGAGGAAATAAGAATATTCTTGATCTTCTGTGGTTGTTTAGAGCAGCGATTTTCAACCTTTTAAAAAAATTTATCTCACGGCACACAAACTACTAAAATTCTGCGGCACACCAAAAACTGTATTTTTTGCCCATCTGACAAAAAAGTAGGTATAATTTTTATTCATTCACACGGGATGGCTATTGTTTCGTTGGCTGTTGTCATTTCTATTTTATTTGGCAGTCTAAGGGAAGAGAGGTCAGTGCCCCTGACTAGTCAGGTACTGCATATTTTAAACATTCTTGGGGCGCACCAGTTGGAAAGTCGCTGGGTTAGAGCCTCAGATCCACCTCTTGTCGTGGTTCTAGGTTCATAGGAAAATGTGGTGTGAAGAAGCACTTTGTAAGCCCTATAAAGCACTTGGCAAAGGTGAGGTATTAATCAGATTATCACTAACTGATGACACCCCAAAAGGGCGGACAAAAGAAGGTGATTCTCACCCTCAGACAGATGCCCGACTCTTCGCGGGGGTGACCGAGCTGCAGAGGCCCCCAGAACGCTGGGGAGGAGGGCCTTTCATCTGCAGGCCCCGCAGTTCTTGCCCCCAGCCCAGCCCAGCCCAGCCCACCGCACTCCCAGGCCCGGGTCCTGCCTGCTCAGTGGGAGGCCTCCTCCCGCAGCCCCGCCGAGGTCTCTAAGGAATGCCGCCTCCCGGGCCATTTTCTCCCCTCCCGGCTCCCGGGCCCCACTTCCAGCCCCTACCCCCAACCGGCTCCCACTTAAATGCTTGCAGGCCTGTGTGCAGCGGGGAGCCCCCTCCCCCACAGGACCACCTCAGTCACAGCCTGACCACAGGGAGGTCGGGTCTGGATTTACTAAAGGAGCCCGGAGGGGGGAGGCTACCCCTTGCGGCTCCAGAGTTCACCGATGAGGTCGGGTTTCGGCTGGTGGCTCTGGAGAGAGAGACAAAGGGCAAAGTCCTGGTCCCCACCCCCACCCGGCAGCCCCCAGCGCCCGTCCCCTCCCCCTCCGCCCCGGTGCGGGGAGCCGAGGGCCCCCTGGGCCGGGCGGGACCGGCTCGGGGAGAGTCGGGGTGCCCACGGGATGCTGGTGGCAGAACATTCTAGACTGGTGGGGGGGGCCCCCGGGGGCATCCTCTGCCCCCCTCCCTGAGCGGGGCCCACCCAGCGGCTGGCTGGGGTGGGAGGGTGCGCGCGCTCGCCTTTCCCGGGGTAGGTGAGCGGGGCTGGGGGAAGGGGCCGCCCACGTGGGGCACAGGCCGACGCCAGCCCGGCCGCTCAGCTGCTCAGACCTTCTCAATTGCCCGTTCATGAGGGCTCCCCTCCTCCCCCCCAGCTGCCGCCGCCCTCCCCCACCCTCAGCTGCTGCCGCCCTTCCCAGCACCTCTCTTTCTCGGTTGCCCTGCCTGCGCCCACTTTCCCTCTGCGCTTTCCGTCCCCTTGTCTGTTAGGGACCTGCCTGCCCCCTGCTCCGGGGCAAGGATGGCTGAGACCAAGTTGGAAGGCACCGTTAGCGGTCCCGGAGGGATCCTTGGACCGGACCGGACGGGACCGGGAGAGAGAAAGGCCTCTGCAGAGAGGGCGCGATTCTGTTGCCCAAGCCAGGACCGGCCCGGGATGGGGAGCCAGCCCGGTCAGGGGAGAGCTGTTCTGATGACGGACTACCTCGCTAGGGAGAAGCAAACACCAGCTTCCTGAAGCTTCTGGCCACCAACAGGGCTCTGGCGGCCGAAGTGGAGGTGATGAATCTTGAGGTTGTTCACCTCGTGTTGGAGGGAAGCGGCCAGAGCTCCTTTCCATGAATAGAATACATGATTGTTTCTACGGGAATCCCGGGGTGCAGTCTCATCCTTTCCCGGGGAACCTTAGATTCCAAGAATAACTAAACCCCAGTCTTTTTCTCAGTGCAGAACTGTGAGCTGCAGAGACCGATTCCTCTTGCTTCTGAGAGCTTCACCTCAGAATTCTTGTCTTGAGCTGGGCTCTCCAAGCTGGCCGTGCCCCCCTAGGAGACACTCGACCTTTCTCCATTTTGCAGGCATGTCCTGCGCTGCTTTCCACCGAGTGCCAGCTCCATCCTTAGCTAGGTCTCTGGGCCTCAAGAGTTGCCAGACTTTTGGGTTCTTAAGCTTTCAGGAGGGTTGCTGACATCACCAAGCAGGGGGAGAGCTAAGCCAACATGTCCTGGGAGGCCGGGGCAGGAATTGGTCTTTCTGGCCCCCTTTCACCTTTCCCTCAGTCAGAGCCGATTCACATTCACCCCCCTCACCCCCAGGGAAGACCCCAGAAGCTTCCCACTGCCAGCTTGAGGAGGATGGTGAGCAGTGGCCGCCGCTGGTAACCCAACGGTTAATCCCTTCCCCACACCATCGCTTGCCTCAGCCAGGAAGGCTGCACCGCTCACATTTGCTCATCTCTTTGGTCCCCACACGTCAGGTTTATTCTGATGGTCTCTTCTCCACGCCTCCCCGCGCCCCACATTCTCTTTCCTCCCGCTTCGCACTGTAGAGCTCACACGGCCGGCTTCCGCTCAGGTGGAAGAGTAAGATTCCAGGCAGAGAGAGAACCGTGGAGGGAGGAGGGAGTGACATTTGGCCCAGGCAGACTTGGAATTTGTCTGGAAAGAGCTCCACTGACTCAGAGCTTCTGTTTTGGCTTCCTCTGGCGCTGCCCAGATGGGCAAGAAAAAAACACACGGGTGCTCTTGTCAAACCATGTATTTCCGAGATGAGAGAATCGAGCAAAGTACTCATTCTGGAGGTCTGCTCGCTCGCTCACACCAGGTAGCACCTTCTCACTCCGCGTCACACGGTTGTTCCCTTGCCGGTGCCAAACCGAGATGAAATTTTGCGAGATCGAATGTTTACCCTTTTACCCTGCTAACAAATCTGACAGTCATCCAGCCGTATTATAGTGTAGTTAGATCTTGTGCAAGTTAAATCCTGTGCCCAAATTAGAGCCGCATGCAGTAAAAGCCAGTTGGCACGCACTTAGCCGTACAGAATATGGGCACCTTTCCTGCTGCTGACATCGGGGCTGTACAGACTCTGCTGTGTTAACACTTCGTGGCAGAGAGAAAGCAGCGAGGTTTGGTGAGATGAGCATAAACCACTCATGGGCGGGGGGCGGGGGGGGGGGGAGAGCTGAGTTCTAGTCCTTCCTCAGAGATGCCTCGTTCTTCCCTTTTCTTAGTCTCAGTTTCTCCCCCTGTAAAATCAGAGTGACCGTGTAGGACCCTCTCAGGCTTGGGGCTTACAGCTCTCCTGCCTCATTGTATGAATCTTATTTCCTTCAACTGAACCTGGTGTGGGGTGTGTGTATCCTTGGTCATGTAGAAGCCCAGGGATAATATCCTCTGTCCCGACCCCAGGTGGGCCAGGAACATATTCAATATGGAACAAGGTGCCCTGGCCAGGTAGCTCAGCTGGTTAGAGCGTCATCCCGATACGCCAAGGTTGCAGGTTCAATCCCTGGTCAGGACACATACAAGAATCAACCATCGGCCTTAGCCGGTTTGGCTCAGTGGATAGAGCAGCGGCCTGTGAACTGAAAGGTCCCAGGTTCGATTCCAGTCAAGGGCACATGCCCGGGTCTTGCAGGAGGCAGCCAATCCATGATTCTCTCTCATCATGGATGTTTCTATCTGTCTTTCCCTCTTCCTTCCTCTCTGAAATCAATAAGAATATATTAATATATTAAAAAAAAAGAATCAACCAATGAATGCATAAATAAGTGGAACAACAAATGGATGTTTCTCCCTCCCTCTATTAAATAAATAAATAAATAAATGAATGAATAAATAGATAAATAATAAGGTACAAGAGCCTTCCAAATGGGAGGGAATAGGGTTCAGTCCAAGTCTTCTGTGGACTTGGTTTTCCCCTGCTGGTCCCCAACATTAGTGCCAGAGTTGGCGCACATGGGGAACGGTACATGTGTGCTGCATACATTACAGAGAACATGTTGACGGGACCACAGGTGCATTCAGTAGTGTCCCTGCCTTCAAGTCCCTTCCTATACCCTGGCCTTCTTCTTGGTGCTGGCACTGCTCAGCCTGGTTCCACACTTTCCAGTAACTGGTCAGTGTTTTCCTTCCCAGCCCCAACCCTGCTCAGCAACCCACCTGCCCGCCCGCCTTACTGCCGGCCTGCCTGTCTGGCTGCCCTGCCTCTGGATCAGCCTGGCACGGAGCCCTGGGCATGAGGCCAGCTCCTCCTCCCCTCCCCAGCCCCGCCTCCTTTCTCAGCTATTGCCATGCCTGGAGCGTGCCAGGTCCGCCCCCTTCAGAAGCTTTGGACAATTATTTTTTTTCTCCACCTCTCCACACTGTAGGGAGGAGGCAGGGTGGGGAGGAAGGACTAGGTCAATGGTGATCTTATGGAAAAGGCACAGGTGGGCACCTTAGGACATCTTTTTTATGTGTGACTTCCATACATACTTTGGGAAAAGCAACTGGGAAGGGAGCCAGCTTTGGGAGAGCGCTTCTACTCCCGTGTCAGCCGCCTGGGACTCGTGTTGAGGAGTCAGATCACCCACTTCTGAAGGGATCCGATGGACAGCCCACCTCCACGCCTCAGTTACCTTTGTCCGTTCCCTTCTCCCATGCCAAACCAAAGTGGGGTCCCCTGCTGGACTGTAAGCTCCATGAGAACAGGAGGCACGCCTGTCATCGACACTCTAGGCTCTGCACTGTAGCGTAGTGCCCAGCCCCATCCAAGAGAGATACAGCCCTAGCTGGTTTGGCTCAGTGGGTAGAGCTTCGGCCTGCACACTGAAGGGTCCCCGGTTCGATTCCGGTCAAGGGCACGTGCCCGGATTGCGGGCTCCCGACCCTGGTTGGGGGCTTGGGGGAGGCAACCAACCGATATGTCTCTTCCTCTCCCTTCCATTCTCTCTAAAAAAAAAAAAAAAAAGTCAATGGAAAAAATATCCTTGGGTGAGGATTAAAAAAGCAAAACAAAACAAAAATGCAATGAGGGACCCGCGTAAGTGTACATTTTCTAATAGCTACATTAAAAAAGAAAAGGGAAATTCATGAAAAGATTAATTCAGAGATTAATTTAAAAATTAAATGAAAAGATTTGTTCAACATGGAATCATTACGAACAATGAGAGATGATTTTACTTGGGGGTGGGCACTAACTCCTAGGAATTCCAGTGTGTCTGTTTTCACATTGAAAGCCTGTCTCGATTCATAGCCTAAGTTTTCAGTGGAAACATTTGTTCGGTATTTAGATTTCATAAACTTTAAAGATGAAAAAGCTAAATTATATAAACAGTTAAAATTCAACGGAATTAAAATTCAGTTCAGCTGCAGTAGCCACATCTCAAGTGCTCGATAGGCACATGTGACTAGTGGCTACTGCAGTGTGGACAGCACAGGCCCGTGCCTAGTAGGTGCCAAGAAAACCTGTGGAATGAATGACTCCAGCAGCGGCCTCCAGAAGCCTTGAGAAAAGTCCTGGTATGGAGCTTTTTGACCGATGATTGGAATTAAATGAGCCTGGTGTGTTTCTGCAGGTTTGAAACATCTCCGTTGCTCCCTCATTTCCAGTATCTAAGCAATAACCCCCAACCCCAGTCAAGCTTGGCTTTCTTCCCGACAGACCTGCAGGTTTGAGTGAAGACGTGGACATCAGTGGGGATGAAGTTAAGTGTGTAGATCTGTGGAAGGGTGTCTCTATTATGAAGGATTCCAAAGTCTTCATTAACCCCTGACAGTTTGAAATTATGGGCAAAAATGTTTGCATTTTTCTGGCAGAGAGTAATCATGTTTTCTAATGGGAACCAAGCCTCGAAAGAAAGGTTAGAGTTATTATTTTTTTTAAAAAAATATTTTTATTTATTTCAGAGAGGAAGGGAGAGGGAGAGAGAGAGATAGAAACATTAATGATGGGAGAGAATCACTGATCAGCTACCTCTCCTACTGGGGATGTGCCCGCAACCCAGGTACATGCCCTTGACCGGAATCGAACCTGGGACCCTTCAGTCCCAGGTGGATGCTCTAGCCACTGAGCAAAACCAGCTAGGGCAGAAAGGTGAGAATTATTAACATAGACCATTAGGGCACAGAAAATCCCTTTATGAATGTAGGTGAACAGGGATCAGAGGTACCCAAGATCCTGTAAAGTTGACTAATCCTTATCCTTTTTTCTAGATGTAAGAAACAGGTCCAGAGAATTGAAGGCTTGACTTGCCCAAGGCCCCACAGCCTGCTAGGCAGAGAGAGTCAGGCCTGGGGGAGGGGTGGAGGTGAAGGATCTAATCTGGAGATCTCTGTTTAATCCCAGCTCTCTGTGGAGATAAAAGTCCAGGTTTGACTCAAAATAGGAGCCTCTGGGGATTGGAGCCTCAAGCTAAACAAGATTTCCAAAACCCTACTGCCTCCTTCCTCCCTTCTGCTGGCTGGCCCCACCCTGGTTTAAAGGAACTCCCTCTAGGGAGGGGTGAGGCCATCTTCAGGATCGAAGATGGCTCCTTCCTGTCTGGGATTGGGGGTGGAAAGAGGTAGGAGCAGGTTTGCAAAAAGAACAGTCCCTGAGGCAGTCTTCAGCCCTCCCTACCTCCCAGGGACGGAGTCACTGTTCCTTTGTGCATTGTGAGAAGGTCCCGTATGTCTGCTCCTCCATACTCTGCCTGCCCCCAGCAGGCGTCTAACCAGGGCCTGGATTCTTGCTAATAAAACACCAATAGGAAAGCCTCATACGCATCCATTTGGAACCTTTATCCCTGCCCAGCGTGACTCTGTGGTTAGAGCATAGATCCGAGCTCCGAAGGGCAAGGGTTCTGTCCCTAGTCCAGGTGAGTTCGGGAGGCAGCCAATAGATGTTTTTCTCATCGATTTTCTCTCTCCCTCACCTCTCTCTCTCTCTTCCACTCTCTCTAAAAATGGAAAAAATATTCTTGGGTAAGGATTAACAAAATTTTGGAACCTTTAATAACTTCAAAATCAAGTGAGCTAGAATAATTAAAAGAACAACAACCCTTGTACTACAAAAAAAGGCATAAAAATGTGGAGAGGATAATGTAATAAATCCCAGTACCCATCCCCTAGTTTTAAAAATTATCCATTTGTATCTAAACTGTTTTCTTTTGTTCTGTTCCCCTGATTACTTTGGAGCAAATCCTAGTTATGCCATTTCATCTGCAATTATTTCCATATTTCTAAAAATGTAAGAACTTTAAAAGTCATTAATTTTTTTAAACCATTTTTTTTTTAAAGTTGATTTTTAGAGAGAGGAAGGAAGAGAAAGAGAAGCATCGATGTGAGAGAAAAACATCTATTGGCACACCGTCTCCCCCCCATTTGGAGGGAACCAAAAACCTGGTTTGTGGCTTGACCAGGAATGGAGCCTGCCACCTTCTGGTATAGGGGATGACACCCCAACCAACCGAGCCACACCAGCCAGGGCATCACTGATTTTAGAGAGAAGGAGATGGGAGTGAGAGAAAGAAAGATTTGTTGTTTCACTTATTAATGCACTGATTGGTTGAGGATCAAACTCGAAACCTTGGCGTATCAGGACGACACTCGAACCAACTGAGCTACCTGGCCAGGGCCATCACTGAGATTTTTTAAAAATTAACAATATTATCAA
>NW_005871302.1:1258333-1260830 GCF_000147115.1 Myotis lucifugus
AATTTTCAACATTAGAATTGATATATAATTAATAGATTTCTTGAAGTTGATTATGAAACAGTTAATCATCTTTTATTTTCTTCTATTTATCACATTTTTTTTGTTACAGAAAAAAAAAAGAAATGAATATAAAGGAGGAGAAATACCTTTCCTCAGTCTTTGCATTATATACTGTCCCATTTAACATCTGGTCTTTGGTTTCGCCGCAGGTGTCTTGGCAGCTGTGTGACTTGGCAAAGATACTCCAGCCCCCCAATCTTCAGGACCCCCTGTAAAACCGAACCCGGAATGAGGGGGTTTGTAGGAGGCGCTGAATCTGAGTCTGGTGTGAAATATTGACCCATTTTCCCATTCAGTCTGTCAGTGACACTTTTTCTGAAAAGGTGAAAAGGACAGGGCTTCCTGCCCAGGGAAAACTGCCAACTGCACTTCTGGGTGCCCAGCCCCGCACTTCCTGCATCTGTTATTAGCTCCTGTGCTGGGCCTGGATGCTCTCTCCTCTGATCTCTCCTGGAATCTGCCCAGGGCTTGAGGAGAATGGTTCCTTGGTTCCTGTGGTCCTCGTGCCCCCTGCCTGTCTCTTGCTTTAGAGAGGTGGGTCCCTAGGGTTGCTCTGTATCTGGGGAGCAGCCCCAGGGCCCAGTAACTGCCCCACAGGTCAGGGCAGGCAGAGGTCAGCCGAAGATACATACATAGGGGTGTTGGCACCAGGGAAATAATTACTCCGGTGCATCTCATTTGCTCTGCCTGGGGCTAGTGGCTTCTTTCTTTCACTCAACAGGTTTATCAGCTTGGGGGTGGGTGGGTGGTGGTTTCCCAACGCTAGGAGTTCTCTTGCCTTTCCTGAGCAGCAGATGTTGGGGTTCAGGCTGGGCTCTGTATAGTGCCTGTTTATTACCTGCAGAGCGAAGGCGCTGCTCAGCTCCAGTGGATCCACTAGGTGCTGGAGCGGGTCCCTTTAGTCGTCACGGGGAGGTGGGACTCTAGGCTGTGTTATTTCCCCCTATTTCCCCACCAGTGCAGAAGACTGAGCTACTGTACTATCACTCTGAGCTGCGCATTGTCAGCCTGGCCTTCCTGCCTCTTCCCATGCTTACCTGTCCAGGCTCCCGGGGCCCGGGACAGGGATTGAGCACCGTGGCATGGTAGGCACCTGCTGTCATTCCTCCAAAAGCCCTATCTGTCCATCTTCCGCAGGAGGAAACTAAGGTACCGAGCGGTCAGGGCTCTCTTAGCTTCCACCTGGATCCCCCCAACCCTCAGCACTGCCCTTGCCCGGCTGCAGCTGTAAATGTTTGTAAGTGGAATGAGTTACCCAGGGGCCGGAGGAAGAGAGTCCATTTGTCTGCGTTGCCCCAAGTGCTTTGGACCAGAAAGAAGCTAGGTAGCACTGAACTTTAGAGAGACGAGGCCAAGGGCTTAACGACAAAGGTTCCTCGTGTCCTCTGTTGTTTTTGTCAGGGTGGGGGACTTTACTGAAAGGCCTTTTGGAGGCCTGAAGGGGCCTGGAGTGGGCTCCCAGGGCTGGGTGTGTGCCCTGAGGGGTGAAGGAGGGCGGGCTACAAGATGTCTTTTCCTTCATTGGTTGGATGGCCCTGTCCCCCTCCCCCCCTTCTCCTGGAACATTCCACACATTCCAGACTGCCATTGCTTTCAGGATATGGATTAACATCCCAAGCAGATATTTGATTTCACCACCCCAACCCCTCTCCAACCCTTCCCCACCCTGAAAAGAAAGCCCCTAAAACTAGGAGTTTGAAGTAGGAGGAGGGTATTTTTGACCTTTGACCTGAGATAATACTAAGGCCATTTGAAAGCTATTCAGACTGCACTGGGGTTGCTTTAGGCAGACAGCCGCCACCCCCCTGCCTTCTTCCAGAGAGGTCCCTTGGTGGTGGTGGTGGTGGTGGGGTCCTGGGCTTGGGGACCTGGCTGTGAGCTGGGTCACCGATCTCAGTCTTCCAAAGGTGCCATAATTCCTTCCTCGATTCTCCAACAGTTTGACTTCCACTGTAAGGGGTCCTGGATTTTCTCTGTCCATTTGGCCACCAAATGAGTCTCCCTCTTGGCCAGCGAGTTATCACAAGAGGGTGGATCTGTGGACCTGGGACCGGACTTGTGTCTGATCTTTATTCTTTTGTCCTGCTGTCGTCTGACCTCCTTAGATCAGATTCATGAACCAACCAAAGTAGACAGCCATGGACATAGATTCTCTTCACACTCACCCTCATGTCCTCCTCAGTTATTCCATCCCCAGGAGAGGTGTCCTTAACATACGTCATCCGTGACGTTCCACGCTCAGCCGCAGAGCTAGAAGGGTCTTGGAGACCCTTTCGGTTCCATTTTACAGCTGAAGACACTCGCGGTCCCCCAGGGGGGAAGTAAGTGAGCTGGCCCAGGACAGAGCCAAGCTGTAGTTAGAGCTTAGCATCCCTTCCCTCCCTTGGTGCCATGGGTTTCAACACTCCTTTCTCCTGGCTTGTCAGACACTGACATG
>NW_005871302.1:1261516-1272311 GCF_000147115.1 Myotis lucifugus
GGAGCTGGAATGAAGCCTGGGTCAGCCTGAGTTTGGCGGAGATGACCGGGGAGGGCCGGTCCTCTGGTGGTGTGGTTGGTGCTAGGCCAGGGATGCTGGGTGGAGGTTGGCTGGGTCTCATCCTTAACCTAAGACGACCAATGTTAGTCCTTGGAACGTTCGTCCCTGTAGTGAAGGAGGTGGGAAGGGTGTTCCCTGAGCCCCAAACTTAGTGATGGCAGAAGTTGATTTCGGGCCCCAGGTGGCCCAGGTCTACTTCTAAAAAGGCCCCAAATCCCTCTTTGAGCTTAAGTACATGTCTGCAAAGAAACCCCGACAAGTCACCACCAACGTTAGTGCCCCAGAAAGGGCAAACTGAACAAACAGGTAATGATGCTCAATCCCCACCCAAGGCTCAGCCTGCGCCCCAGTGCTTTGGGATGCGGGGTGTCTTGTGGCTGGCCTTGGGCTAGTTCCTGGGATGCTCAGAGTAGCCTTCCTTCCTTCTCGTGCTCCTAGGTCCTGGACAGCCTGCTTGCTCAGTATGGAACAGTAGAGAACTGTGAACAAGGTAAGAGTGGGCAGAGGTGGTAGGGTGGTCGGTGTTGGAGGACTTTGGGGGATCTGCTCTCCTCATTGTCCATGGGCACATCTATTTGGCATGCCAAAAGAGGACAGAGTGTGATAGAGACACTGGACTGAGGATCTGGACATGTGGCTCTTATCTTGCGACAGGTCCCTCCTCTGTTCAATGAGACTTGAACAAAATCACTCATTCTTGACATAGGGTCCCAGGCTGCTAGGGGTCAACCAAGGTAGAACTAAGATTTTAGAAATAGCCCTAGCCGGTGTGGCTTAATGGATTGAACATCATCCCATACAGGAAGAGGTCACTGGTTCGATTCTTGGTCAGGGTGGGCTCGGTCCCCATGTATGGGGCTTGCAGGAGGCAGCCAATCGATGTTTCTCTTCCATTGATGTTTCTATCTCTCCTCTCTTCCTCTTTTTCTAAAAATCAATAAAAACCTATTTTAAAAAAAGACTTTAGAAATAGTTTAAGAATGGAAATTGAGTGTTTATCATGGATAAGTAAGTCTGCAGCTCCTTTACTTTAAAAGCATTTCGAGTCCCCCTTTTTGGCTGGAATAATCAACTGGTTGTCTCTTTTTTTGTTAGAATCCCTGATTGTCAGCGACATGTTTTTTGGTCAATGAAAAAAAAAGCAGAGGATTTATTACTTTATTTTTTCTTTAAAAATAATGTTTATTGATTTTTAGAGAGAAAGGAAGGGGGAGAGAGAGGGAAACATCAATGTAAGAGAAACATCGATTGGCTACCTCCTGCCTGCCCTCTACTGGGGATCGAGCCTGAAACCCAGGCATGTGCCCTGACCAGGAATCAAACCATGATCTCATGATTTCTGGGTCGATACTCAACCAGAGACACACCAGCCGGGCTAGAAGATTATTCTTGCAGAATCCTCCTCACCACCCAGGTGGGAGAACGCTTGAGGTTTGGTGGCCAAGTGCCTTTCCTCAGCTTGTGGGACAGAGGCTTGAGTGTTTTGGGTTTTGTTGTTGTTGTTGTTGTTTTTTAATATTTTTATTTGTATTGATTTCAGAGAGGAAAGGAGAGGGAGAGAGAGAGATAGAAACATCAATGATGAGAGAGAATCATTGATTGGCTGCCTCCTGCACACCCAGCCCACAACCTGGGCACATGCCCTGGACTGGAATCGAACCTGGGACCCTTCAGTCCGCAGGCCGACGCTCTATTCACTGAGCCAAACCAGCTAGAGCGAGGCTTGAGTTTTGTCCATGTCCTCCACCCTGGGGTTGAGCAGGCCCAGGGGACCCCAAAGCACAGGACAATGATGCACATGACAGAAGGTTGATTTTATTAATTTAAAAGGAGAACTATGTGCCCAGACTGCCTGAGATTCTAATGTCCGATCCATTCTCCTCCCTGTGGGAAAGAATGTGTATGGTAATCAAATGAAAGTCACAGGCTGCTTATGAAGAGTTTGGGGGGATTAACGGCTGGTGTCCTGAGTTGGTGATGCCCTGACTATGTGCATTTCCACGGTCAGTGACGTTTGGAGCAGCCGGGAAGTCCTTTCCTCTGGAAAAGATACAGACACACTCATTCCCCACTCCCTGGGCCACAGCAGCCACTCCTGTCACCCCATTAGCTCGCTCCCAATACTCATGCATTTGGCTGATGGAGCCTTGAGGGTACTTCGGCCTCTAACATGGATTTGGGTGTCCCCCAAACCTTCCGTCACACCCTTAAAGCCATTTCTTGGGATGTTTACTTCTGTAAATTGCTAACCTCAGTGTGTGTTGATTTTTAACTAGTTTAACTTTCCAAGGGTAAATTATCTCGCAGGCTCTTGTGTGGGCGTCTGAGCTGCTGCCTGACTGATGTGTGGACTCCATCCTTTCGTATGCCCAGCTCTCTTGGGGGCTGGGAAGGGAAATCAAAGGAAGATGTAGAAAGGGAAACGCAAGAACGTAAATTTAAGTTTCCTAGGAGTTCTGGTAAAAGGGGCCTGAAGAGGCACCGCTTTGCCTTGCCATTCAAGTTATTTCACAAGCTCCCAAGGCTCTGCTCCACGCCTGTCCCTCACAGTGTGTCAGGATGAGCTTTCCACACACAGGATTCATGCGTGGCTTCTCCAGATTTCACTGCCCTAACCCTGGCCTCTGTTTTGCTCCCCCCGCCAGTGAACACGGAAAGTGAGACGGCCGTGGTGAACGTCACCTATTCCAACCGGGAACAGACCAGGCAGTGAGTGGGCCGGAGAGGGGGGCTGGGAGGGGCTTTGTGGGGTGTTGCTGGGTAGTGGGTTCAGGAATCTCAAAGGTTCAGTAACTCATTAGGATTGATGGCAAATAGATTGAAAGGGAGGGGCCCAAAGGACTCCCAGGGAAGATGGGAACTCTGTAGGGGAAAAGGTTGGCTTCCCAGAGAGATCTCAGTTGCCCAAGAACAGCGGGGCTTTGCTGTGTTGGTGGCGCCATCTAGCGATAGTGAGGAGGAACTGCTATCTCTAAAGAAAAAGGATTTGTTAATGATAGGATGTGGCCGGGCAGACATTTTATTGCTGTGATTGCCAATGGGCCCAAGGTATGCTTGCTAGGGTCCTTTCCGTCCTCTTACACCCACACGGCCCAGCTCCTCCTCCCTTTGGCTGAGTGATGAACACGGCTCACTCACTGGTAACTGTACACATTACCCATCTGCCCATTTATGTCTATATGGACCCTGTCAATACATGGGCCTTTGGCCACCTTTTGCTGTTGATGGCTCTCTTGCTGCTTCATCATGCTGCCTCTATCCTTTCTGTTTCTTCCAACTTAGGCTACACTGTAAAATCCCACCACTTTCTCAGATCTCATTATTCTAGACGTCTCCTGGGCTCACAATTTTCTGGAGGCTCCTGCTGCCCCTTGTGGCCAGCCTATGGTTTTTAGCCTGGCTTTAAAGATCATGGCAGCGCTTGCTCACTCCCATACCTGCTGTTGCCTTGTTTACATTTCTAACCAGCGACAGGTTTGGGAAGCTGGGGGGGCTTGACCCCTCCCTCCAGTGTAATTCAGCCGGTTAGACATTCCAGATACACAAACTCCTGTTTCCATGTGGTAATAAGCAAGCCATTCTGTCTCCAGCTCTTAACTTTTTTTTACAGTTTCCTTAAACATAGAAGGTGCCAGGCTCAATAGGAATAAAACCAAGTCGTGTGAATTATCACCTTTATTTATTGTATTTATTCATTTATCATGCGATTCTTACATGACTTGTATAGGTAGTTTTGGCTGAAATTGACAAGCTGATCCCAACATTAATTGGAAATAACTAATTTACGTTTCCCTTTGATGTCTTGGGCCACGTAGACTGGAAGGGTCCCTAAGGTGGAGGTGGGAGTGGTGGGCAGGTGGTCCTATCCCTTTCTTAAGGGCTGTACCCACGGAGGGCATTTGGTGTGATTGGCATGGGTTGGAGTAACCAGGAGATTCTCTCTCTGTCCCCAGAGCCATCATGAAGCTGAATGGCCACCAGCTGGAGAACCATGCCTTGAAGGTCTCCTATATTCCCGACGAGCAGACAGCACAGGGTCCTGAGAATGGGCGCCGGGGGGGCTTTGGCTCTCGGGGTCAGCCTCGGCAGGGCTCGCCGGTGGCAGCCGGGGCCCCTGCCAAGCAGCAGCAAGTGGACATCCCCCTGCGGCTCCTCGTGCCCACCCAGTATGTGGGCGCCATCATTGGCAAGGAGGGCGCCACCATCCGAAATATCACAAAACAGACCCAGTCCAAGTGAGTCTTGGGTGCTGGGGGGTGGAGATGGGTGCCAGGAAATGGCGGTTCGTACCTGGGGAGTGGGTGCCTCCTGGAAGCACACTGAGGGGCGTCAGTAGGAAATACCGGCTGGAAAGCGTTCGTTCTTTTCCATTCAGGAGCCACTGCTTCCAATCCCAGCCTCCTAGGCAGGCGGGGCCAGGCGGGGAGGTAGAATGCGCATGTGGTGCATCCTGTGGTGGCCGTTGCTGGACCTCGTCCTGTTGTTAGTAAAAAGGGATCTAAAATTCCTCATAGAAAGTCTCAGCAAGCCAGTCTGGTCTTGGTGAGCCGGTCATTCTCTGTGGTTTTAGCACCACTGTTGGTGTCAGCAGGACTGGTCAGCCTGCCAAAGTCTGGGCCCTCGGTCATAGGTCCTAAGTCCGTCCCATCTCCTGTTCCGCCACCACCACTCTTCTCTAATCTTCACAGCTGATCAGTGTACCTGGGAGAGAACAGGTCACCTGGTGTCCTTATAATACATCCTTCATTAGTTACTTATTTTTTTAAAAATATATTTTATTGACTTTTTTACAGAGAGGAAGGGAGAGGGATAGAGAGTTAGAAACATCGATGAGAGAGAAACATCTATCAGCTGCCTCTTGCACACTCCCTACTGGGATGTGCCCGCAACCCAGGTACATGCCCTTGACCGGAATCGAACCTGGGACTCTTGAGTCCGCAGGCCGACGCTCTATCCACTGAGCCAAACCGGTTAAGGCCATTATTTACTTCTTATTTGGGACAATGTGCCTCCCCTTTACAGTTGTCTCAGGGGGAAATCCAGAATTCACAAATTAGAGTGTGGGCTGCTGATCCCCAACCTGGCAGTCCCATGGTAGATGCCATCATTCCAACCGCCACCTGATTAAGACAGGATCCAGGGCAACAGGCCGGCCATGTGTCCCTGGCCCTCCCTGCTGCCCTCCCCCATTCTGCCTTTGGTGGACTTTGTTCCAAGTAGAGCTGCTCCTATGCCTGAGGTTGGGGGAGCCCGAAAAAGACCCACTTCCCCCAGGGCCGACTGACCAGCCACCCCGTCCTTGTGGTCCTCAGGATCGATGTGCACAGGAAGGAGAACGCAGGTGCTGCTGAGAAGGCCATCAGTGTCCACTCGACCCCCGAGGGCTGCTCCTCCGCCTGTAAGATGATCTTGGAGATCATGCATAAGGAGGCCAAGGACACCAAAACGTAAGGCTTCCGCTTTCCTACAAATGTGGAGATCGCCACCTTCCTGAATCCAACACACACCTTTGTTAGTGAGAGTACAGAGATACAGGAGATGTTATACATTGAAATCTTCTTCCCCACAAGTAACACCTTGTGTGTATGCCCTCTGGAAGCGTTGTGCACTCGGAAGCATATATGCGCACAAGCACAGGTGTTTTTATTTATTTTTTTAAAATATATTTTATTGATTTTTTTACAGAGAGGAAGGGAGAGGGATAGAGAGTTAGAAACATCGATCAGCTGCTTCCTGCACACCCCTCACTGGGGATGTGCCCATAACCAAGGTACATGCCCTTGACCTGAATCGAACCTGGGACTCTTCAGTCCACAGGCCAATGCTCTATCCACTGAGCCAAACCGGTCAGGGCACAGGTGTGTTTTAGCATAAAGAGGGTCATAATGCACATTTTATTGCATATTGATAAAACCGTTTTATACTTCGCTTTTTTCATTTTCATGCACCAATACATACTGACCCAATTCATTTTTTACAGCTGCAGATATTTCTCTTTTTAAAAAAAAAATATATTTTTGTTGATTTCAGAGAGGAAGGGAGAGGGGAAAAGATATAGAAACATCAATGATGAGAGAGAATCATTGATCGGCTGCCTCTTGCACATCCCCTACTGAGGATTGAGCTCGCAACCCGGGCATGTGCCCTTGACTGGAATCAAACCCGGGACCCTTCAGTCCACAGGCTGATGCTTTACCCACTGAGCCACACCAGCTAGGGCTAGCTGCAGATATTTCTACAGTGTGGCATTTTCATTTTTTATTTTCAGTTGATTTTTAAAGTGTACAGTTGAATGACTTTTAATATGCAGATACCTGTGAAACCATCACCACATTAAGATAATGAACATGTCCATTATCAGCATCGTTTTTGTGCCCCTTGGCAGTCCACCCCTGCTACCCCATTTCTTCATCCTAAGCAGCCACTAATCTGGGTTTAGTTCTCTTCTAACATGGTTTTGTCCTGTGGTTTGTCCTAAAAACCTCATCGGGGTGGCATGATGGCTGAGTCTCCACATGACCCTCACTTCTTCCCTTGTCTCCTTAAGGGCTGACGAGGTTCCCCTGAAGATCCTGGCCCATAATAACTTCGTGGGGCGTCTCATTGGCAAGGAGGGGCGCAACCTGAAGAAGGTGGAGCAGGACACGGAGACGAAAATCACCATCTCCTCGTAAGGCTCCCTTGTATTTCCTTCTATGTGAATGGGATGCCTGGGGGCCGGGGCCGGCCATAGTTCATGACTGAACCTTAATACTTCTTGCTCCTTAAGTTGGATGCAGCTTCTGCCCGTTAAAGAAGACTCAGAGGTGGTGAAGAGTGTTTATTTTGACAAGGACTGGGGCTCTCCCATCACACCGCTGTGTGGGCTGGCAGGGGCAGGGGACTGTTAGGGTGCCGCCTCTTCAGTCCTGCTCCCCCCCCCAACCCCCCACCCCGCAGACCTCAAGTGCTCTGCATCTTCAGGAGAGGCTGCAGCTTGGGCTGTGAGAATGGGACAGACCTGGGTCCTTTCCTGAGGACAGAGCGTATGCGGTGGCCTGCCTCTCCGGGTGGATTAGCTCCTGTGAGCACCGTGTGTCCTTTCATCAGCGACTTGCTGGTGGGCAGAGTGCTGCTCTGTTCTGGAAAGGCACAGGAAGTGGATGGCTTAGAACCCCCCAGGGAAAGGAGCACCCTTCTTGCTTCCCCCGTGATGACAACCCGTGATGGGATTCCTCACAAATAGAGGGGTTTCGTTTGGGTGTTCCTGCACATCCCCCTGCCCTGGTTACAAAGCGAAGGCCAGAGACAGAGCTGTTTGGCAAAGGTTAAGCAGCTGGCAGAAATGGAGCTGGGGCCTGGGCCCGTCCCTCGAGTGGAGGGGGACGCTGCTCTGCTCTCCCCGCAGGCTGCAGGACCTCACCCTCTATAACCCCGAGAGGACCATCACCGTGAAGGGGGCCATCGAGAACTGCTGCAGGGCCGAGCAGGAGATCATGAAGAAAGTTCGGGAGGCCTATGAGAATGACGTGGCTGCCATGAGTGTGAGTGCCAGGCACCTGCTGCCCCTCTCCAAGCCTGAGCCACACAGAGTGGGTCTTCCTCATGGGACGGGCATGCCAAGTGCTGTGTGGTGTGGCCTTGGAGGCCTTTACGTTTGACTAATAGGGGTTTTATAATTATATGTAAAACTTGTGTTTATGTAGACTTTAGCGGGTAGAGGGTCCATCACTTTCATCTGATTTTCAAAGGGGGTGGGGCAAGGATGTAGGAAGGTGAGTCCTAGAAATCACACGGAGACCTGTCCCTGCCGCGTCTCACGTAGGTGTGTGGCAGTACAGGGCTGTGAGTCTATCCCCTGTCCCAGGGCGGAATGAGCCAGACAGGACGGGCTCCTGACGGAATAAGATTGGTTGGAGCCGCGAGCTTTCAGTCCATAACTCCACAAGTACACGTGTGAGAACCCAAAGAGCAGGCGGTGTTTGTGTAAAAGCATGTCGTTCGTCTGTTTTTGGCCGACTCTGTCTCGGGGTACTACTCTCCCTCTTAGTTCAGCCAGGGCCACACACAAGCGACCACCAGGCCCGGTCAGCCCGAGCTGACCTCCCCCTCCTCGCCTTTCACCCCAGCTGCAGTCTCATCTCATCCCCGGCCTGAACCTGGCTGCCGTGGGTCTTTTCCCAGCCTCGTCCAGTGCAGTTCCGCCACCCTCCCAGCAGCGTCACGGGAGCGGCTCCCTATAGCTCCTTTATGGTAAGTGCAAAGCCTTCTCACAGAACCCCTGGGCCCGGCGGTGGCCTCCCTTAAACAGTCCCGATCCTTGGGGGTTTGTAGGGAGGTAGGAGGGTCTGAGGTTGCTTCTCCTCCATTGTTCCCAGCCCCTGGCAACAGGTCAGAACCTTGACTCCGTGGAGGGCAATCTCAGATGCTGCCAGGGATGCTGACAGCACTCTTCTTCCCTCCTCCTCTTCCTCCAGCTTCTTCCCTTGATTCCTGCTGGGCTTAGGGAGAGCCAGAGAGGGTGTTGCCCAGGTTGGCTGGGTGCCTGCACCCCTTTCTCCTTGAGGGTGCACAACAGGGCTGTGGAGGGGCTTCTAGGCTGTGGCTCTTGGCCTGTGGTGATGACACACCCTGTCTTGGCAGCAGGCTCCGGAGCAGGAGATGGTGCAGGTCTTCATCCCTGCCCAGGCGGTGGGCGCCATCATCGGCAAGAAGGGGCAGCACATCAAACAGCTCTCCCGTTTCGCCAGCGCCTCCATCAAGGTGATCTGCTCTGCCTCCCTCCCGGTCCCCGACGGAACCGCTCTGCTCCATCACCCTCTTGCCTTTGTCCCCAGGCTGGTGCTGGGGCCTGGCTGGTGCTGGGGCCTTTTCCCTGTGGCTTTTGGCCTTGCTGAGTTCTTCACAGAAATCCAGTTTTCAGGGTAGGGAGGAGGTGGTATTGTAGCCTAGAGAAGGAGGCTGGGTTCTGCGACAGACTGACGTGAGTTCGAATTCCCATTCCTAGATGTGTGACCGGAGCCTCCGTTTCCTCATCAGTATAGCAGACATCATGCCACCAGGAAACAATGCAGCTGGAGCCTGGTTCAGTCAGTGCCTGGGGGCAGGGGGTGCTCAGTAAATGTCAGCTGTCTGTTTACCTTCCCTGGCGGGGTCCTGTGGAGAGGGAGACGGTCACAGTGAAACAAGGGCGTTGTTAAATGGCACATTTGTTTCGGTGATCTCAAAGTTTTGGTGAAGTGTGCTCTGAGGAAGTGTGGTCACTGCCCTCCCTCTTGGTCATCTCATCATGACCCCCCCCTCCCCCGAAAAGACTCCACTGAAACCTCCCCAGGAGATTGGGTGATGGGAAGAGTGTGGGGGCCCTGCTTAGATACCGGCACTGAAGCAAGCCCATCCGTGCCTTCAAAACAGTTTTGGTACAAGGGGCAATGACTTCGCGGTGTGGAGTCTTTTTTTCTTCCCATGTTCTCAGAAGTGGATAGTGGGTGTAGGGGGACTGGCACAGTGGAGATGGAGGGCTCCTCTTTTTCTATTTTTAATTGAAAAAATATTTTAAACTTGTTTTTTAGAGAGAGAAACATTGATTTGCTGTTCCACTCATTTATGCATTCACTAGAGACCCGGTGCATGAATTCATCGGCCTGGCCTGCGGGATCGGGCCCAAACCGGCTCTCTGACATCCCCTGAGGAGTCCCGGATTGTGAGAGGGCCAGGCCGAGGGAACCCACCGGTGCACAATCAGGGCCGGGGAGGGATGTGGGAGGTTGGCCAACTGGGGAGAGACCTAGGGAGGGCTCTAGGGCACGTCCGGCCAGTCTCACTCAGTACCTATCAGCCTGACCCCAGCAGCAAGCTAACCTACCGGTCGGAGCGTCTGCCCCCTGGTGGTCAGTGCACATCATAGCGAGCAGTTGAGTGGCCTTAGCATCATTAGCATATTACGCTATGATTGGTTGACTGCACACTTAGCACGTTAGGCTTTTATTATATAGGGCTAGAGGCCCGGTGCACAAAATTCATACACTGGAGTGGCAGAGGGAGGGTAGTCCCTCAGCCCAACCTGCCCCCTCTCACAGTCCCAGAGCCCTCAGGGGATGTCCTACTGATGGCTTAGAAGCGGGCCTAAGCCGCAGTCTGGCCGCAGAGGCTCGGAGCAGGCACCCCTCTGTGTTGTTCTCTCAGGCTCGGGGCCGCACCCAGCCCCTCCTCCTGAGCTGGTTGTGACCTTTACGGAGTCCTGACCTCATTTGCATATTGATGCTTTTATATATATATATATATATATATATATATATATATATATATATATATATATATATATAGATTGGTTGCTTCTTGTATGTGCCCTGACCAGGGATTGAGCCCACAAACCTTGGCATATGGGGACGTGCTCTAATCAACTGAGCACCCAGCCAGGGTGAGGGCGCCTCTTTGACCAGCTGTTTGCTTTGCAGATTGCTCCTCCAGAAACTCCTGACTCCAAAGTTCGTATGGTTATCATCACTGGACCCCCAGAGGCCCAATTCAAGGTTCTGGTCTTTATTGTTTTCCTAAGCTGGACACACTGGGATTGACCTGGGGAGGGGTGTGCAAATCAGACTGGCATCGAGCTTCCCTCGCTACTTCTCGAAGGTCATGCGGGAAAGAAGGAATCTGAGGCTTCTTCCCTGTGCTCTGCCTTAGTTACTGCGGAAGGGAAGGCCTTTACACAGCCAGATTCCCTTCTCTCCCTTATGTCTCTACTACATCCCTG
>NW_005871302.1:1273901-1309599 GCF_000147115.1 Myotis lucifugus
CCAGGGCTCAGAGAAGCAAGACTCCAGAGGTTGGCCAGTATGACCTGACCAGTCCCGGGACCCTGCCTGCCTCTGTGCTGGCCTGTTCTCTTCCAGGTGCATGAGTGTGAGGTGTGCATGCTTTATTCCCTCTATGATGCCCTAGGGAAAGCACTGATAACTTCATGTGTTTCATATAAATATGTGACTTCATAATTTATACATTATATATTAACTAGTGGCCCGGTGCACGAAATTTGTGCACATTAAAAGGGAATTAATTAGAGGAAATATTTTAATATTGCTATTGGCCCTTTCTCTATAATAGAAGTGTCAGAGATGAAAGAAAGTTAGTAAAATGTATATGAAAATAATATATAAATTTATCACCCACGGGAACACAGTGTCAAATCCTGCCGGCGCCGCAAGGCCCAGAGTCAAGTCCCCACCCACCTGCGTGCACCTCGCCATGCCCGCAGCCCTGTCCACCTGTGCACACCCCGAAATGGCATGCGACCCAGTCCCACTGGCGCCCATAGGGACGCAGTGTCAAGCCCCTGCCGGCCCCATGTGGGACTCCCCCCGAGTCCTGGTGTCCCGCCCTGCAGGGCCGGGCCATGTGGGACTCCCCCGCTGCACGTCCTGGTCAAGTCCCCGCCCACCCGCCCACGCCTCGTTGTACACGAAGCCCCGCTCAGCCCCGCTCACCCACGTGCACCTGCTGCGCACGCAGCCCTCTGGTGATTGTTTGTGACGGTGTGACGACCACAGGCTTTTTATAATTTAGGATGATCTTTTCTGTTATTTAACATTGGTCCTTCCCTAACCATTTTTTGCACTGGATAAGAAAAGAAATGGGTATTTTATCGCCCAGTCAGTCTTGCTCATGGAAAGGAGACATTTTCTGGGACACTTCTGTCAAGTGAATCGCATTCTGCAGTGGATGTTCCTTGTAAAACTGTTCTTAGGGAAGAAACTTTTAAGAAGTAAAGAGTAAAAAATATGGATCCTTTGGTATTTTGCCCATTTTCACAGTGGTTATTTCACTGATTTTTTTTGGTTTGTTTTGTTAATCCATCTCCAGGCGTTTCATCCCGTTTTCCGGGGATACTTACATGTGTAGTGGAGTTGTGATTTGTGACAAAGTCTCCTAGTTGATGACCCTTTGACCAAAACATACTCAGGCAACTCTGTTTTGGGTTCAGTAATGTGGCAGCTTTTTTAAGTTTTAAATTTGGAATGAGTGCATACTACCGCCTCGCCCACCCCTCTCCTTGCTGTATCGTCCAGTAGGTGCTCAGGGTCCATTCAGAGGCAGACAAACTGAGGTCACTCTACACAGTCTTCCCCATCTTTCTAAAGTCCTGTGTGTCCTGTGGTCTGGGTCTGAGTCCCCGTGTGAGGCTGTCTCCTTCCTTGCCTTGGGGGCCTCACCCTCCCCCTCGCCTGCTCTTTCTGCAGATGGCTCAGAGGAAGATCCGAGACATCCTGGCCCAGGTTAAACAGCTGCACCAAAAGGGACAGAGCAACCAGGCCCAGGCGCGGAGGAAGTGACCCGCCCCTCCCCAGCACATCAACTCGAGGACGACGGGCTGAAATCGAGAGCGCGTTCTCCCCAGCAGGCCTGAGAATGAGTGGGAATCAGGGACGCTTGGGCCGGGATGTAGATCAGGTTTGCCCACTTGTTTGAGAAAGACGTTCCAGTGAGGAACCCTGATCTCTCTGCCCCAAACACCCAACCAATTGGCCCAACACTGCCCACCCCTCAGGGTGTCACCATGGAAATTCTAGCTCAGGGTGCTTTTAAACGTGGATTGTTTAAGTCAGTTCTTCAGGTCCCACCGAGAGGGTGGGCCAGATCCCAGTGGGAAGAGAAATAAAATTTCCTTCAGGTTTTTAAAACATGCAGAGGGGTGTTTTAATCAGCCTCCAAGGATGGTTTGCTTCTTGATCCTAAAATCCTTCCAGCCTTCTCCTGCTTGGTTTATTGGTTAAAATACCTCCCTTCTCATCCCCTGCCCTAGCCTCTTCCTACATTCACACCAATTGTTTTATCGTGACCACTACCAGAAAAAGCGGGGACCAGGGAGTGCATCGCTTAGCTGACGTTATTGACTCAGAGGGAGAAGACACGTCAGCAGCTGAGGCTTAATTCCCGTCCCTCCCTAAACCAACCAACAGGAACAGCAAGGAGTAAAGACTGGAGGAGACCTGGGAAGATAGGCGATTAAAATAAGTAATCCACGTTTAAAAGGAAGGCCCTTGCGGCTGATCTGTTCCAGATCGCCATCTTGGAAAATTGGCACAATTACAAGTCCCCCGCTCTGCTGGGGCTTCCCCACCAAGACCCCTCGAACCGTACGGGCCCCGCCTCGTGTCCAGGTGCACATGGTGGTACTGAATGCTCAGTGGGATAGGGGCTGACCACTGTACCGTCCCTGATTCCCATCATTCTCAGGCAGATTTTATATTTTTTTAAAGTCTATTTTAATGATTGGATGTGAGCACTGGGAAGGGGCCTTACTCCCCTTGAGAACGTCTCAGTTCCATGGAGGACTTGAGTGGCCCCAAAGGCCGCCACTGTGCCCTCACCCCAGCCCGTGTGCTCCCACGAGGGCTGGCTCCCGGAGGCAGGGGTTGCGGGGCGCTCCCCCCCCACCAGCACTGTTCCTTTGGTGGTGGTGGGATGTGGAACCCAACCCTGAGCTCCCAATAAAGCGAAGGTTCATCATCTGGCATATTTTATGAATACCCAGCAAATCGGAGAGTATTTGCTTTTGTTTTTATCCTAGAGGCATCGTTAACTGATGGCTTCTGCCCCCACGAATCATTGGCGTGATGACAGGTGTGCCTAAAAAACAAAATTCAAAACACCAGCAACGTATTATGCACAAAGGGGTAAATAGACTTAATTTATTGATTTGACCAGCCTCCATAAGATCCCGTTTGAAGGTCAGGCCCGTGGAAGGCGGCAGCCATCAGTTACCTGAGGTTAGGCCTCTCCTCCTGATATACTTACATCCGTGCAGACTGGCCAGGCGGCGTCCCCGGGCTCGCTCCCTCGGACGGTGCTACCCAGTCTGCTGGGCAGGGAGGGCGGCCTCTGCATGTGGGGAGGCCCACGTGTGGAGTCCGCTCCTTCCAACATGGCAACCACAGTAAGGAGACGACGAGACGTGTGGGCGGAGTCAGTCAGGTAACGCTGTGCGCAAGTGAACTACCTCAAGGTACGGAGTTACCTCAGCAATTACTTTCCTTTTTGTTCCCCCCACCTTTTTTTTTTTTTTTTAATCTTTTTTTCTTTTCCCCTTGCGGCTTGCTGATATTTTATATAAAAAAGAAAAGCAAAGCAAAAGAGAAGCTGATAGTCTTGAATATTTTATTTTTTTAATGAAAAGAAAAAAATGAGAAAGTTATGTTTCGTAATTTCTTAATTTCTTACAACATGAGCCAGTGCAGCCCCTTAGGAACTCCCTGGAACAGGCCCTGTGGGAACGGCCGGGGGGGCTGGCTCCCTGGGCCCTGGGAGGAGACTGGGGCTGACAGGGAAGGTCCAAGCCCGAGGCCCCAGGGTGAGGCTCTGACCTCTGACCTCGGTCTCCTGGGCAGTCCTGCCTGGCGAGAGTCGGAGGGAGGCTCACCGGGCTGTGGGCTCCAGGGACAACGAGCCTCCCTGGTGCCCCCACTCTCCCCCTTTGGTTAAAGGGCATCCCAGCCGGTCTTTCCCACCAGTGGTGCTGTTGAGATATTTTAAAATATTGCCTCCGTTTTATCGAGGAGAGAAATAAAACTAAAAAATATATACCCTTTAAAATTTATATTTCTCTGTCTAAAATATGGGAGCCAAGATCCTATTGGTGGAAGAGACAAAGGGGCCCCTCGAACCCTCCGAGAGGTCCGCCTGGTCGGCTATAGCGATGCTGTCATCTCTGTTGTCTCGTTTCAATCCCATCTTGTGATTCTTCTTGGTCTGTTTCAATGGCCCAGGAGGCAAGCAGATTCTTGGGTAACTGCTCCTCTCCATCCCCCTATCTTTAGGTTGATCTGATGGTGGACCCAAGCTTAGGGAACTCTTGACTTAGGGTGGGGGGTGTAAGGGGAGGGGCAGGGGATAGGGGAACGCGATTGGGGGCAGGCTCCTGCCTCATTCGTCATGTCTTACCACTTCTCACTGCGCTGTTCCCTGTGAGCCCCCGGAACTGCCTGCTCTACAGAGAGGAGGAAGCAGGAACACATTTCGGGGAAATGTCAGGCCAGTGATAGTTAAGCTCCCCACCTGTCCTAGCCACAGCGAAGGGTCTCCCAACAACCATCTCTGGCTCTACATGCTTCATCCCAGAATGAGGCAGACAGCGTTCAGACATCGGCCGCTCAGTGATTGAAGGTGAATTCCCAGCAGCAAGCATGCTTTCTGACCTGGTTCAAACTGCCGTCGGCAAAGAGACCCAGGCCCCCGGAAGGTGGGGGTTGCAGCGCGCAGTTTCCTCGGGGTGCTGCTCCCTTCACCTTCAGCCCAGGTCCTTTTCCTTCGGCGGATTCAGCTCCCGGGAGAGGCCAGGGCGTGTGGAAGGGACCGTCCAACTTGACTAGGATTAGGCACAGCTCCACTCACTGCTGATACTTGTCCAGCAGGAAAATCGTGAAAGTTACACCACTAGGAAGCAAAGGGAACGTGGTTTGGTGGTTAAGGTTTAGCGGGATGAAGGGCTTGTCTCGGTGGGTCCACCTTTGACCCCCAGGTCTTGGGGCGGGTCCTCGCCCGCCTGCCCGTCACCTCCATGTCCCCATCCTGGGTGAGATGACAAGCTAACATGAAAAGCAATCGGGAGATTTGCATGACCTGAGAAAAGCGACTTCCGTGCTCAGATATATGTGTATGTGTGCATATGTATTTGTAAGAAAGGACCATCTCTTTAGGATCTATTTTTTAATTCTGTGGAACACATGGAAAACCAAACGGTTTGGTTCACTGACTTGGAAGCTGCATCTGACAGTTACACCCCAATGGCTTTAATCCCCTGGAGGGTCTGGTTGCCTTTTGCCATTTGGGTTGTGGGCTCAGCTCCTCGGAGGGGTGTGGGTAGTAGAGAGCCATGTTGAGGGACAGGGAGTTTTATCACTTCCTGCCCTTTCCTCCCCTCCTCCCGGTCCTCACTCTCCTTTCCTCTCACCGTTGGCAGAAAGACCCCATGTCAAACCCAGAGAACCCCGGATGAGACGCTCTAGTTGGTTCTTTGGGTCCACTTTCCTCTGTGCCAAAGACAGACAGACAGACAGAGGCTGCGAGGCCGTTTCTGAATCCAAGCAACAGCCATCTTTCGACATAGACCTGGGCTGTCTGAGAAGGAGAGGGCGCCTGGACACTGTGAGCTAAAGGCAGGACCCCTCCTTTCTGAGGCTCCTGAGGGGTGTGGGGGCCACAATGCGTGCCAAGGGGTAGGGAGCTGAGGAAGGGGTCCGATGGCTCCTGGTTGCACTTTGGGGACGGAGGGGGAGTTTGGGGCTCCTCCAGGCGGGACGGCTCTTTGTCCCCGGCCCCCTCTGCAGAGATAGCACAGCGTTCCCTTCAGGCCTGGCAGACTGGCAGTGAGGAGGGGCCTCAGTTAGCTCTCCAGGGTGCCTTCCCCTCCTCCCGCTCCAGACATACCCTCTGCCAAACTGGGAACTATGGTGCTACGTAACTACCTCACAGAGCCCCTGCCTCCCGCCCCTCCTCCAGGGGTGGGGGACTCCTTCCACCTCCCCACCCCCAAAGTGTATATGGGGAGATCCTAGTGGCTTTGACATTCATACCATGCAACTGTTGGGCCTGTTTGTTGGAAACTGGCAGAAGGAGAGCAGCACAGCCTGACACGGTCACTGCAGGAAGAGGGGAGGGGACAGAAAGCCATTTCCCTCCCAGACACTCGGTTTAGATGCAGAGCATTTTCTGTTGTATTCAGACTGAGAGCAACACCAGCTGAGAACTTCGGTTTCTTTCCTTTGGATGCATCAGGCTTCTCTGTGGGGTGCAGGGCAGGAGGCCTCATGACCGAAGGTGCATTTGGAGGGTGAGGGCCACGGCCCCAACCCTGACTCGGCCCTCCTTGGGGGCAGAGTCTGACGGCACCATTGGTGCCTTAGTATGGTGAGTCCGGACTGACAAGACAGAAGGAAGACATTTTTTTTTTTTTTTCTTAAATGAACTAGCAGGAAGCTCCTCGGAGCATGTGTTTTGAGGCGTCACAGGTGATTCTGTGCTATGAGTACAAATGGATTAACTACCTCAGTCCTTACAGTAAAGTTGGAGCCCAGGGCAGGACTCAGGCATGGGGTGGGAATCCCGGCCCGAGGAGAGAGCTGAGGCCTGTGCCACAAACGGTTTGTCCTTGAGCAGGAAGGCCTGCCAGCACCCCCACTCCTATCAGTTGGGTTGGGAGGGCTGACCTTTCTGCCTTCTTTGTCCTGGGGCCCCTGTTGCCCCCCTTCCCCTCCAGCTGTCCCTCTCACCTGCTATTTCTTTGTTGGACCAGAGGATGAGGAGAGGAGGGGTTGGCTGAAGGTGAGATCTGGGGTGTGGCCTGGAAGCCACCACTCAGCCGGGAGCTGGGGAGCCTGGGGCAGCCAGAGCGAAGACCTCTTCAACAGGGTTTCTTTGAGATGCTCCGCCCCCTGCATGTGCTGCTCTGTCTCCACGGAGACAGTGGCTGTAGAAGGGAAAGAGGTGGAGCAGGATCCTTTGTCCTGAGAGTCTGAGGGCCAGGTTCTCTGGTCGCTCAGGTGTCTGTGTAGTCTGGGGAGTTCCATTGGGCCATCCCAGCCCCTCCCCACCCTCTAATGAATGGACCTCCTCCTAGAAGCCCCAATTTCACGTTTGTTTTATCTACCTCTTAGGAAGACAATAGAGAAAAATTAGGTAGTGGCAACTCCACTTGCTTAGATTAGGGGGGCGGGAAAAGATTTCTTTTTCCAAAGGAAAATAAAAATATTACCTTAAAAACACTTTCCAAAAAATTTTAAAAACCAAAAAAAAAAAGTTAAAAAAAAAGAGGGAGACATTTTCCAGTATCTGCTGGATTATTTTAATTCCCCAAACTTCTCTTTCTTTTCCCCCATAAATAAGTTTCACTCTTTGGCAAATTTCCCCACTCGTTTAAGATGACACGCTACTCTAACAGGTACAGCTTTCACGTCGGGCCCCTGGCCTGCCCCTGCCCCCACACCCCATTCCTGCCTGAGAGTCCTTCCCAGACTTCTCGCCTGATACCCCCCACCCCACCAGGTGACTTCCAGTCACTCAGCAAGAACTAAGGCTTTGTGTGTGTTGGGGTGCTTAGGTCTTGATTTACCGTTTTCCCCTGTGGGGGTTGGGGGGCCACTTGTAACACTTCTGTAAGTTTTATGTAACCCGCTGTAATAGAAAGGTAAGATGAATTTCAGCAGATAATGAGTTAGCATCATGAATAAATATCTGCCCTGTCTCCAGCATCTTGATCTTGGTCCCAGGAACCAAAATAAAAAAGCCCCTCCCCGAGGCAGAGGGAACGGTATATGAGAGAGGCCTCTTACTCAGGACAGTGAAAAATGTATTGTTATGAGTGCGATCACGGTGGGGGCTGGAGCGGGGACTCGAGTTTGTGATTACGCGACCCTCTTCTGTAAATGTGGCCACTTTGGAAATTGTACTTTGCTGGAAGTTAGCCAGCCGTCACCACCCGGATTTTGATTGTACCCTTTCTCCCACCCTTTAATCTGGTATTGACTTTGTCTGGGGGGAGAGGGGGGGGAGGTGGAGCAGCTGGCTCAGACTTTTTGGAGTTTGTTCTTTTGCTGGATGAGCACTCACTCCAGTGTCAGCCACGAACCACTCTATTCCACTATCTCAATTTCAAAATAAAAGGAAACTTACATGGAAAGCTGAGTGTGTCTGTGTCTCAGAGGAGGGTTTTCTGGGCCGGGGGGCTGAGCTGCGACCTCAGGGTGAGAGCCCGGATTCCCAAGGACAAGAGTCACTCAAGTACGAAGTAGGCATTTTGCTTTCATTTACTTTGCATTCCATTCAAGAACAAATAGACAAACAGAGGAGTGGCTTTCACAAGGTGCCGTGTTCTTAATTCCTTTTGCATGTTAGAATAAGGCCTCTATTAAAGATGTTGAGCCCTAGCCGGTGTGGCTCAGTGGATAGAGCGTCGGTCTGCGGACTGAAGGGTCCCTGGTTCATTTCCAGTCAAGGGCACATGCCCGGGTTGTGGGCTCCATCTCCAATAGGGGGTGTGCAGTAGGCAGCCGATCAATAAGTCTCTCATCATTGATGTTTCTCTTTCCCTCTCTGAAATCAATAAAAATATATTTTAGAAAAAAGATGTTGAGATGACTGTGCAGAGGGTTGCAGTTGCTCTGGAAATGAGGCAGTATTGCTGGGTCAGGAAATAGTAAGGGTATATTGCTCTTCTGGCACCTGCCCTAGGGAAGGGAGCTAGGTCACCATTTGCTGTGACCCTGCCCTCCTATATTTTTCCTTTTTGAAGGCTGGACTGGTGGAGAGACAGCCTCATGTGACATGACCTGGACTTCAACTTGGCACTCCTGATGCTTGGTCCAGCCCTCTCTACTATATCATCTGTCTTAAAGAGATGACAGGAGGGGACTGGCCAACGCCATGCTTAAAGGAATGTTCCAGGCCATCGAGTGAGTAGATGTGCCTGGCATGTGAGGGCATTCTGAAGTCTGGTGCACAAGGAACACACTAAGAATTGCCCCTCCCTCCCAGTTAGGTTTTATGGTTGCCCCGGCAACTGAGCAGATCAGTGAAATCTTCACTTCCACAGGGAACAGTGGGGAGAATTTTGCCTTTCTTTCCTCCTACCCATCCTCTCCCTCTGCATCCTTTTTTCTTTTCTTTCTTTCTTTCTTTCTTTCTTTCTTTCTTTCTTTCTTTCTTTCTTTCTTTCTTTCTACTTAATCCAATCTTGTTTACAAAAGCTTAAAAGTGAGTCAGGGTGGGTTAAGGTTAAGGTTATTAGGCTGGTATTGGTGTTGCTGTTACATTTGCTGTACCCAACAACTGGATAAAAGTTGGGATGTGATTTTTAAGTCCTGGTGGAAGCTTTGTATAGAAGGTGAATACTTACTGTTCCTTGCTTTGTTTCAGAAATGAAGGTTTAAACATGGGAATGGAACCCTGTGGAAACTTTGCTAATAATGGCCAATATCTGTTGAGATACTATAAATATTGTGCTTCTTACACAGCGGTTCTCAACCTGTGGGTCGCGACCCCTTTGGCGGTCGAACAACCCTTTCACAGGGGTCGCCTAAGACCATCCTGCATATCAGATTTACATTACGATTCATAACAGTAGCAACATTACAGTTATGAAGTAGCAACGAAAATAATTTTATGGTTGGGTCACAACATGAACTATTTTAAAGGGCCAGAAGGTTGAGAACCACTGTATTAAAGGTTTTACATGATGGGTTATTTACCCTCACAACATTCTTAAAATGACTATGACTCCCATTTTATAGATGAAGACATTGAAGGTCAGAGAGGTCATGTTACTAAAGTCATAGACCTCTGATTCTGGAATCTGTACCTTTAACAATACAACTAATCAATAACTCTGCAAGAGAAATCTTAATTGGTGCACGTGAGACAAGATGGAAACTCAGCCCTGGCCTGTGTGGCTCAGTTGATGGAGTGTCGTCCCATGTACCGAAAGGCAGCTAATTCTGTTCTTGGTCAGAGCACATGCCCAGGTTGCGGGTTCAATCCCCTGTTGGGGTGCCTACAGGAGGTAACTGATTGATGTTTCTCTCTCCCTCTCTGAAATCAATTTTTAAAATACATTTTTTAAAAACAAAGATGGAAACTCATTTCAGCTGGTCAAATCTGTTAGACCTTGGCCTTGCCTTGTCACGTAAGCATGAGCTTGACAAATTTGGTGTCCAACCTTGGGCCCTATAAGTTACAGGGCCCCTAAGACTGGAGGCTGCATGGGTCAGGTTAGGGGGTAACATGCATGTCCCAGGACCTGGTAGCACAGCCCTCACCTAAGTGGCGGGTGAGAGGTGAGGTGTTTTATCCACGGACTGTACAGATCAAGGCCAGGTTAGGGGATAGGACTTCCTGGGACCTGATAGCTAATGGACCTGTTGGTAAACATTTGGAGGTCATGTGGCTAGAGTAGGATTGGTGCCTTCAGGTGTTAGAGTGATTTTGAGGCTGAGTTAAGAGCCACTTAAAACCTAAAGTCAGTGCAAAGCTGAGTTTACTGACGCAAGTTGCTCCCTCAGCTTCCAGCTACTGCGTTACTCCTGCAGTGTCTGTGTTAAAAGTCCTTGTCTATGTTTCTGTTAAAAAAAAAAAAAAAAAGCCCCTAGTAGAGTTTGGGCAAGAAACTTGATGTGAAGAGAGAGGAGGAAGAAAAAAAAAGATCAAGTAACTTCACAAATGAAGGGTCCAACCCATTCATTGTATCAACTGTTGCAAAAGATGTAATTGGTATTGAAATGCATCACATGTTTGAATTGTGAATGTGCGTGAAGTATTAGAAAATTCCTCTGGTGTCCAAAATTTTCACTATAATGATGTCTTGTTCGGCAAGTTAAAGATCTCATTCTTCGTGGCCTTGGCTGCCAGCCAGCAGGGTGACCACAACCCGAAAGCCTCAACAAGACCCAGGGCCTGCTTGCCAAGTAAAGTGCCTCGAAACAATGGATTTCTCTGACCGTCAAGGAAAAACCGCTGTTGGTTTTTATGTTGGTTTTTTTTTTAACAAAGTAAAAAATATTCTTCAGTCAAAAAAACTTCTCATTCTTGGCAAAGTTGGCCTGTTCGTCCTTCTATAAAAAATTAATTTCCTAGGGCTGCTGTAACAAACTACCCCAAAGCTGGTGGCTTAAAACAACAGTTCTGGAGGCCACAAGGCTGAAATCCAGGCGTCAGCCGGTCAGTTCCTCCTGGCGGCTCTCAGGCACCTCCTTCCCATGCTTTTCTCGGCGTGTAGAGGTTGACGGCAATCCATGCTCTTCTCTGTGGCTCGGTCTCTCTTTCTGTCTCCTAGAGACAGTCATTGGATTTAGGGCTCCATTCAGGATGACCTCATCTTGAGATCCTTAGACACACATCTGGGAAAGACCCTTATTCCAATGAAAGTGACATTCTAAGGTCTGGGTGGGCATAGCTTTTGGGGGGACACCACGCCATCACAGAGGCATACTACACGGCTTTGGCCCACCTGCCCCTGACAGTTCGGCTACCTTGGATTTTCAATCCCCTTCTCTTGGAGATTGATAAGATCACAGTGCGCTTTGGGAAGAGACTGGTGAGACCCTGCAGGCCCACTGTGGATTAGGAGGTTTGGATGATAGCAGCCTTGGTTGCTGAAGCGTTTGGTGGCAAGGAGGACAAATGGTACTTGACTATCGCCCTAAGATTTCTAGTGGTTTGGGGTGGTAGTGGAGTTAGAGGAAAGGGGAGAGGACCCCATAAAGCTAAGAAAAACATAACATGGTTGTTTATCTTTTTGTACCACTGGGAAAGCAAAACTGGCCACCCTCTGGCCCATTAGAGTGACCAGAGATAAAACACTCCTGGCCAAGGGCAGTCAGTCAGACAGAGATGGACTAAGATGGTCTCTTACACCGAGTGGGAAAGAGGGACATTGAAGGTGGTTTGGGGTAAAAGCCCAATATCTTAGTCCACTTGGGCTGCTGTAACAGTCCATAGATTGAATGGCTTATATTGGGCAAACAACTTCCCAGAACAGAAGCCTGACCACAGTTCAAGGTAAACGCGATTCAAGCTAAAGAGAAGAAAAAGGAGCAAACTGAGCCCAGCCAGCGTGGTTCAGTGGTTGAGTTTCGACCTATGAACCAGGAAGTCAGGGTTCGATTCCTGGTCAGGGCACATGCCTGGGTTGCAGGCTCCATCCTCAGTAAGGGACATGCAGGAGGCAGCTGATCAATGATTCATCATTGATGTTTCTATCTCTCCTCCCTTCCTCTGAAATCAATAAAAATATATTTTTTAAAAAGAAACAATGTCCAGGCTGTAGGACAACATGAGCTTGGCATTTACACCAGGAAATCCCCAAAGAGGAGATTGATGGTTTGCCCGTGAGGGAAATTCTCACAGTGAGGCTATGAGAAGGTCACAAAATTTAAAGATCTGGGCTATGGGAGCTGAAGATGCCCGGCCAGCTTAGGCATTTACTGTAGACAAACAGGAAGACCAAGAGGACTGGGAGCCCCTGCTGAGGTCTGTGCTGTTCAGACCGGTGGAGGTTCCATGCCTTCACATGACCTCTTCCCAGACCTTACCCCCTTCAAGAACAAATAGTACTAGGACAGAAGCCAGGGTCCCTTCTTCCCTAAGGAGTGCTGAAGGGTGTATGCATTTGTCAAGGTCTACGGGAGGCTTGATGGCAGCCAAGGTTGCCAAACCTTTGCAGTCTTTTTGGACAAGTCACTGTGGTGCCAGGAGGCACCCATGGGCATGGTTGGAAAAATACTGCAGCTGGATTTGAAAACAACTCACAGATTGGATGATGGACCACTGTCACTTTATAAGTGGGTTTTTTGAGCCCATGTACACACAAGTGGTTGTCACTTAACTTTCGTGTCTCTTAATCTATGTTTCATTCCCACCCCCCCACCCCCAAGTTCTTTAACTCTAGCATTCTGGAGGATTTCTTCAGATCTATCTTCCAGTTTAGAGAATCTTTTTATTTTATTTTTTTTTAAATATATTTTATTGATTTTTTACAGAGAGGAAGGGAGAGAGACAGAGAGTCAGAAACATCGACGAGAGAGAAACATCGACCAGCTGCCTCCTGCACATCTCCCACTGGGGATGTGCCCGCAACCCAAGCACATGCCCTTGACCGGAATCGAACCCGGGACCCTTCAGTCCGCAGGCCGACGCTCTATCCACTGAGCCAAACCAGCTTCGGCTAGAGAATCTTTTTAGCTAAATCTAAATTATTTTGTTAATCTTTACCTGAGGATATTTTTCCATTGATTTCTAGAGAGAGTGGAAGGAAGGGAGAGAGACAGACAGAGAGGGAAACATAGATGTGAGAGAGACATCAATTGGCTGCCTCCTGCATAGGTCCTGATCAGGGCTGGGAATGGAGCCTGCAACCGAGGTACATGCCCTTGACCGAAGCGAACCAGGGACCCTTCAACCCACAGGCCAACTCTATCCACTGAGCCAAACTGGCTTGGGCAAGTCTAAATTATTTTTATCTGTCCAATTTGTTTTTATTTTAATGCTTTTTTTCTATTTATAAACCTATTTGAATCTTTTTCAAATACACCTGTTGTTTTTTTTTCATAATGTTCTGGCTTTAAGGATTCGATGTTTTCTTTATTACCTTTGAAAAATGCACACACACTCATTTTAAAGTCTACTTCAAATTGTCATATTATTCCTAGTTCACAATTTATTGCATCTGCTAACTATTTCTCACGGTGTTGGGTGTCCTACACTTAACAATTTTTATTTATGAGTTTACCTTTGGGATAACCTCTCTCTGGGTTTCCTCTTGTGAAATATTCATCATTACCCTGGATTATGAATATGCCCTATTATGTTACCTTTTATAGTTGCCTCTTTTGAAGTCATACAAGATCTACTTGTTGTGAATCGGTTTTTACAGTAGTTTGTCAGCTGGAAGTTTCTGCATTGCAAACTCAGTCTGTGACATCTATAGAGAAAGGGTGAGGCTCAACAAAGGGCTCAAATTCAAGCCCTTAAAGGAGACATCTCTCACCAAGGGAATTAATGCCAACTTCTCCCCTTAGGTATTATATGTGTCCCAAAGACCTAGTGGAAAAGTCTTCTCTGGGTGTGACAGGGACTGTGGGGTGCCTTCCAATATTCATTCTCTCTTCCTTCATGGCAGGACCTCAGTTTTATTCAGGCTGCCTGCCATTCAGTTCAGCTAAAAACAAACAACCCCACCACATATACACCCCATCTTAAAGGTAGGGTGTTCATGTCACACAATTCTGGCCAATGAGATGTCAGTGGAAGTCACTGGCTTCTTAAGGAGGGGCTGACTCTACTGGGAGATTCAGCTTTTTGTATTTGGTCCTTCTTCCCTCCTCCAGGAATGTGGGGTTGAGTGCTCGGACCTTAGCAGTCATGGTGTAAGCATGAGGAGAAGCCTCGCCTTGGGCGTAGCAGAGTGGAGAGCTGGAGGGAGCTGGAGGGAGCTGGGTCCTGGGTGTTGTAAAGCCGCCTTCCCAACTCTAGCTTCCTCTGGATTTCTTGTTATATAAGATACATAAAACTTCTCCTTTGTTCAAGCCACCTTTTTTTTTTTTTTTTAATTTCAAAGAGGAAGGGAGAGGGAGAGAGAGATAGAAACATCAATGATGAGAGAGAACCATTGATGGGCTGCCTTCTGCACATCCCCTACTGGGGATTGAGCCCACAACCCAGGCATGTGCCCTTGACCAGAATCGAACCCAGGACCATTCAGTCTGCAGGTTGATGCTCTATTCACTGAGTAAAATCAGCTAGGGCGAAGCCACACTTTTTAAAAAAAATATGTTTTTATTTCAGATTTCAGAGAGAGGAAGGGAGAGGGAGAGAGACAGAAACATCAATGATGAGAGAGAATTATCCATCAGTTGCCCCTACTGGGGATCGAGCCCGCAAACCAGCCGTGTGCCTTGGCCCTGGTTCTTGGGTGGATACTCAACCACTGAGCCACACCCGAGGCAGGGCTTGAATTTGAGCCCTTTGTTGAGCCTCACCCTTTCTCTATAGATGTCACAGACTTGAGTTTACAATGCAGGAACTTCCAGTTGACAAACGAATGTAAAAAATGATTCAGAACAAGTAGCTCTTGTATGACTTCAAAAGAGGCAACTATAGCCCGGCCAGCATGGCTCCGAGGTTGAACGTTGACTCATGAACCATGAGGTCACGGTTCAATTCCTGGTCAGGGCACATGCCCGGGTTGCAGGCTCTATCTCCAGTGTGGGGTGTGCAGGAGGCAGCGATCAATGATTCCCTCTCATCACTGATGTTACCATCTCTCCCTCTCCCTTCCTCTCTGAAATCAATAAAAGTATATATTTCTTAAAAAGGCAACTATTAAAGGTAACATAATAGGGCATATTCATAATCCAGGATAATAATGAGTATTTCACAAGAAGAAACACCCAAGGCAAACTACACTTTTGAGAGTCTCTGTTAATTGCAGAATCTCTCAATGCCTAACATATTTAGTATATCTTCTTCCTACTGCTTGGTATGTGGACAGCTTGGTTGGGCTCCAGCAGCTTTCTTGTAAGTGCCTGACTGCCAGAGGAGCTTAGGGTCCAGAGGACGTGTGTATAAGCTAAGACCAGGCATATATAACCTGAATAATGGGACAGCTGACTCCTGCTTGCTAATATATCAGAAGCTCCCAGAGCTTTTCCTGTGCCGCAATCCACACACCGTGGCAAAGCTCCACTCCAGCTCACCCCCTCTGTGTGGTCCTGCTACTCCCAGGCCTGGGACCTTACCACACTGCCAACAGGTACCCAGCCAGACTCTGTGGTATCAGGTACCCCAAGGCTTACGCAGTGCCACCTGGTTGAATAAAGCACCTTTGTGAAGTGCGCACAAAGAACTTCAATCAGGTTCTACACGCAAATCACCTGGCTATCTGGGTCTCCACGGAGCCTCTGAATTGACTACAGGACCAACGCAAATGGGTGGTATTCTCAGAGGAGTCAGATTATCGGCAAACAATGCCACTAGGTGTCCCTTGGAGTGTGAAGTCATTCTGTCCGTTGGCACAGCAGCGCTAGAGAAATTGGGAGCCAGGAGTGGGGGGGGTGGGGGGGGGTGCACTGGGTAACGGATGAATGGTTCCAAGCACAAACGAAGCCTCCTCCACAGCTCTGGTGGTAATTGTGACTTGTTCACCTCCTACTATGTTCCCTGTATTTGTTCTCTCTTTTATTTTATTATTTAAAGCGGCAGTTCTCAACCTGTGGGACTGGACCCCTTTGGCGGTCGAACGACCCTTTCACAGGGGTCGCCTAAGACCATCCTGCATATCAGATATTTACAATACGTTTCATAACAGTAGCAACATTACAGTTATGAAGTAGCAACGAAAATAATTTTATGTTTGGGTCACAACATGAGAAACTGTATTTAAAGGGCCAGAAGGTTGAGAACCACTGGTTTAAAGTATTACAAATAGTAGTACATAAGTCTCCTTTTTTTTTTTTCTTCCCCAATTGACCTTCCCCCAGCTGTATTTGCTCTTGAAAGAGAATGCCAGGTCCAGGTGGTAAAAAAACTATCCCTAAAACATCTCTGCCCTTGCTTTCTGTCTGAGCCTGTGCCACTGGGCAGACTGGAGCCATTTGAATCTCAGCTTTAAGAAACCAACACTTTTCTTAACTTGTCTGGGGGACATGAGTAGACCTTGGAGTCAGTGGTATGTGGAGAGCTGGGGATTCATGAATGGGTGAGTATTTAACAGGTTTTCCAAACCCAGGCAATGGGACACATTCACAGGCAAGATGGCGTAAGGACCGTGTGGTCCCACAACACAGACCTAGACCTGGTGAGGGAGCTGCAGGCACTGGTTAGGGCAAAATCCATCCAAGCAGTGAGGAAATTAGATGCAATCTTGGTGAGAGTGAAGACTTCAGTATTATGGAGGGGTCTCTCTTTTCCGTGTCCAGCGCGGCTAGAGAGTGGCCCGGTTCTTTGAGTAGGGGCGGCTGGGGATTGAGAAAATGAAAGAAAGAGACAGACACAGAGATGGAAGAAAAAGCTGGGACCGGGTGGGACCGCTGTCCTCTCCTGATGGAGAGACAGAGACCCAGCACCTATACAGCCTGTTTATTTTA
Organism: Myotis lucifugus; assembly: GCF_000147115.1. NCBI lineage: Eukaryota > Metazoa > Chordata > Mammalia > Chiroptera > Vespertilionidae > Myotis > Myotis lucifugus. Next base: position 1,290,732 of record NW_005871302.1, read on the forward strand.
TACCCCAAATACCAGGAAGTTTCACCAAAGGTCAAGACAAAAGGAGATTATTTGCATTCTTGTGCTTGGCTGGATTTACATAATAAAATGCACTCCGGGGCACCTGGGCAAAATGAAAGTCAAGCTGAGAACACTTCTGCCTTTTTGGCAAAATGCGTATCCAGGATGTGGCTTTGCCTACGGCCCTGGATTCAGCTGACAATTTATTAAAGAAATGCCCATGTGCCTTCCCAGGTGCTCTCTACACAGTATATTCAAATATAATGAAAGAATTAGATAATGGTGTAGCATGTAACTCAAAGGGATAAGTCGATGAGAATTCCCCAATTATAGGATATAGATTTGCATGTCCTAGTTGGCCAATCATTTATTTAAATTTGGAAGAGTCAAGTTTTGCCTCCAGTTTAAAAAAAAAAAAAATCCAGCTGATAAACAGCTCAACCTGAATTGGCACCCCTAGTCATTGCTGAGTAGAGGGAAATTGTTTTTTTAGTAATGAAGTTTATTTGAACTCCTGGAGAGTTCAGAGTTAAATATAGAGGTGGTAAAATAAATAAAACCCATTGCATGAGTACATTTTGTCACATTCAGGAATAATTTGTGTGTTAGAAAGCATTTGGGGAATTGACTCTAGACTTGTGATTTTTTCAGAGTAATGTAGCAGACTATGTTAAGTTTATAAATAGTGATGGGATGATTTAAGAGTACTTGAGATGGACTATGTTTTATCAATTTAATTGATTAGGTTTTCCTGGGAGATTAAAGTACTTAGAGAAGTTTGGTTTGTCAAATCAGACGAGTGAAGTACTTAAAAAAGAGGAAAAAATAAATGTGAATCTAGTACCATTGAGAATGCAACTAGAAATGTTTTAAGGACTTTAATGAACTAAGCTTGTTATGGAAAACAGGCTATCTGACACAAAAAGGCGGGGCTCCCCCTGCACAGTGGGAAGTCCACTGGAGCTTGTTGCTAGGGTTGTTGCCAAGAACTGGCTGCCCATCCTGGGAGTACATGCCGCAGGCCGCCCCTGGGGATAGGTGGTTAGGTGACCACCTGTAATGGGTGGAAGGTGAAAGGGCGAGGACTACGCCCTCCATCTTGCCCCAGGGTAAGGGCTACGCCTTCCATCTTACCCTGGATCCTCCATTTTTGGGCAGCCATGTGCTCTGCAAGGCTTCTTCCCGGAAGCCCAAGCCTCTGCTAGCCACACCCAGGACTTCTTTAAAGTAACCAATGACAATCAAGGGAAGTGCGCACCATAGATATGACCACATCCTGTGTAACAAGACACCGACTTGCGCCTGGCCAATCGGCAGGGCCCACAGTCCTTTCTCCTCCCCTTACTCCAACCCCCTATAAAACCCTCTTCCCACAGGGCTAGCTCTCTCTCTGCCACTTGCTGCTGCATCAGTAAGGAGGGTAGGGGAGCCAAGCCCGGGCTTGAATAAAGACTCTTATGCTTTTGCATCGGACATGGCTGGCTCCGTGGTGTGGTTTCTTGGGGATCCTGAAATCTGGGCATAACAGAAGGGAGTAGAAGTTATGTGTCCCCTCTGGGTCAAGGAGGTGAGGTATCTGCCTTGCCTTTCCCATGAGCTTTTTTCTATTTAGTGGTAACCTTAGAGGTCACATGTTGATGATAGAGACTGTACAAGATGGAAAGATCCCGAGTCCCTGAAGCACCCAACCAAGAACATCCATAATGGTCTTTACATGAGCAAGAAATAAACTTCTACTGTGTTCAGTCACTAGGATTTGGGGGTTGTTTCTTAACTATTATCATATGCGGTCCAACCCAGTTTTGAATGAGACTGTGCTGCTTATTCTGTTTCTCCAGCCCTACCCTCCACCATCTCTGCATTATCCTGTGCTCCAGGAAAACATCTATAGTCAGTATGATTCATGTTCCCTTGTCTTCCTGCTTCCCGTTGGGTTCCATCAATGGGAGGAACTAGGAAGAAATTAGAGTGGAGGAAGAAAGAGATCAGAATATTTATTCCTCTGGCTCACTCTCTCTGTGGCTAGGCATTGGCCAGGCTTCCTCCACCTAAGGCGACAGCTCTTGCTGAATTCAGATATTCCTCATCCCCCCTGTCAGGGTAACTCAGTTAGAGTACTGTCCTGATATGCCAAGGTTGCTGGGTTTGATCCCAGTTCAGGGCAAAGCAACCAAGGAATGCATAAATAAGTGGAACAACAAATCTCTCTCTAAAAAAAATTAAATCAATAAAAAATTTTTAAATTCAATGTACTTTCCCAAAGTCCTCACTCCTATAAATAATTACTTGCAAAATACCTACTTGGTACAGAGAAAGCATAATGCCAGGAGCCACAAAAAAAAAAATTAAAAATAAAATAAAATAAAGCATATCCCTACCACAGAGAACTTAGTACACAATGTGTGGGTTAATCTAGAAAATAACTGAAGACAGCCTATGCCTACCCTTTGCCCCTCAGCCTGAGGGTGGTAACAGCTGCTGAGGACTCGATGATCCCTTGTTGGTTTCCTTGACCCTACCTCTGTAAACAGTCCCTTACTTAACTTCATTCAGGCAAACCCTTTTGAATGAACCATATGTTTTTGCCTGTGAAGTTGACATTGACTGACGCAGATGATTGTTAAGGAAATTTAAATATTAACCAAAGTTTCCTGGAATTTAGGATTAAAATTTACTGGTTTTATTATTAATAGAAAGAATTGTCTTTATAATTAATAGAAATGAAAGTCTTAGTTAACTTTGGTCACAATAGTGCTGTATAACAAACCACTCCAGCCCTAGCTGGTTTGGCTCAGTGGACAGAGCATCGGCCTGTGGACTGAAGGGTCCCAGGTTCGATTCTGGTCAAGGGCACATACCCGGGTTGCGGGGCTCGGTCCCCAGTAGGGGGCGTGCAGGAGGCAGCCAATCAATGATTCTTTCTCATCATTGATATTTCTATCTCTCCCTCCCTCTCTGAAATCAATAAAAATATATTAACAAAAACAAAAAACAAACCACTCCAACAATGCTTATAAGAAACGTTTATTCTCGGGCTTTTGAGTCCAAAGATCAGCTCTGAGTTAGCAGGTCTAGGCTGGGCTCAGCTGGATGACTCGGCGATAGTCTGCTGGTTAGCTAGGTTTGGCTCCAGGCCGTGAGTTTGGTTGGACTGTCTTCCTGGGCTTCTTCTGGCACCACAGCTGAAGGGGACAACAGCTACCTGGGGCATGTTCTTCTAATGGCAGGTCATTGGAATTCAGGGCAAAAAGTCAATCCATGCAAAGATATTCAGCCTCTTCTAACATCCGTTTGGCTAAAGCAAATGTTATGGCTAAGCCCTAGGTGCAGGGCATGGCCACCCTGAGGCCATTGTGAGAGTGTGATGTATAACTCTATTACAGGGGAGTGAAGTATTGGAAGCAATAATTCATTCCACCACAAATAAGATCTCTTCATTGAATACAGGGCTAACTTAAACCCTAGTCATCACAGAGACTTCAACGCACTAGAGCTTCCCTTCAAATAATTGCTAACACTTACTATAGAAGTATTATTTCCTAATTGTGTTTGAAGCACTCGAGTGGACTTTACATGTATTAACTCACTTAATTCTTTTTTTAAAATATATTTTTATTGATTTTAGAGAGGAAGTGAAGTGAGAGGGAGAGAGTGTGTGTAAATGTGTATGTGTTTGTCCCCCTACGCCCCGCGTGGTTCAGGGTTTAGGATCTGGAAGAGGGCCGCACACAAATGAGAGAGACGAGACAAGTAATAATTTGGAAATATTGGGGGGCCAGGCGGGCAAATCCAACTCAAGGGGAAGGACTTCCACTGGTGCTCAGGCCTCACCAACCTCGTATTGGTTTGGGATACACCCATAGCCCTTAGGCAGGCAATTCCCAGTAACAGGCAGACTTGCCCTTTAGCAAGGATTTACATAATAATAAATGGGGAAGTTGCTTCAGCTACCATTGTCTGGACTAACAGTGGGTGCACAGCCCTGACCTTTGCCAGGGCTTCAAGGATCACCAGCCTTTTGGGTTCCTTGTCCATAGCTCTCTGCTAGTGAAGACAATAGGTAGCTTCCCACAGAGTGATAGAAACATCAATGATGAGAGAGTCACTGATGGGCTGCCTCCTGCACACCCCCTACTGGGGATCAAGCCTGCAACCTGGGCCATGTGCCCTGACGGGGAATTGAACCCAGGACCTCTTGGTTCATAGACTGATGCTCAACCACTGAGCCACGCCCAGCTGGGGAACTCACTTAATTCTTAAAACAACCTCATGGGATAGGTGCTATTATCATGTGCAGTTTTATAAGTGAGGAAACTGAGGCACAGAGATATTAAATAACTTATCCATGCTCAACACAGCAGGTAGGGGGCAGAAGCAAAGCCAGGCTCTGGAGTTCTTCTTTTTTTTTTTTTTCAAAAAAATATATTTTATTGATTTTTTACAGAGAGGAAGGGAGAGGGGTAGAGAGTTAGAAACATCAATGAGAGAGAAACATCGATCAGCTGCCTCCTGCACACCTCCCACTGGACAGGGCTCAGTGACTCACTTCTTGACTGCCAAGGTCAGGCCGAAACCAGCACTGTAGCACCCTTGACTTCTGTCCTTGCTTCATTGTTCCAGACTTGGCCCTGGTCCTTCCTGACTTTCTGTCTCTTCTGTGTCTCTCCCATATTGATTAACCTGGACCTTCCCCTACACCCAGGCACGACACTGTACTGCCTGATATAAGGGAGGTGGAGGGCTTTTCAGAGAACATGGGAAAGAGCACCCCCCCCCATACACACACACACACACACACACACACACTAATATGCAATTACAAACTCTGACCAGGACTGTGACCATAAAGTACTGGGACACCAAAAGAGGAATCTGACCTGGTCTAAAAGAGGCCACTTTTAGGAAGTGACATTTAACCAGAGAAGTAAAAACCAGACAAAAGCAACATGGGCATGTGGAAGAGTCTTTCTTAGAGGGAATAACATGTGAGAGCTTAAACAATCTTAACAGCTCACTGAGATCCTAATGTATTCTGCTTAGGACCTTCCTCCCTCGAGAGCCTAACCCAGCACATCCCCATAGCTTGATTCTTATTCTCAAGCAAGTGACATCACTTCTTTTTTCCTCGAGTTTATGGCAAGCCAGGTGATGAAAGAGGTCATCAGAGGCCTGCTTGTTGACTCTCGAGCTGGACCTGGGCTCCTCACCCTGTCCGATCCTGGGAATGTATCCCCCACCCCACCATCTCACAGTGGGGGCTGTTCCAAGGACACGGCCTTAAAGGAAGGTGTTGAGACCATCTGGACACTATACGTGACTGACCCCAGTTAAGGTCTCTACACTAACGGTAAGATTCTGGTGGGTGGATGCGAAGTTCTACTCACTTTGCAGCCACCCAAGACAATCCTCTCGTTAAGTCCCCTTGTTTATTAAACCTGCCACCTATGAAGCAGCAAGAGAAAAGCAGTTAGTTACTTATAAGACTGTCAGCTGATTTCTCAATAGAAACTCTGAAGTCCAGAAGGGACTGGCACAAAATATTCAAAGTGATTAAAAGCAAGGCCCTACAACCAAGGTTACTCTACTCGGCAAAGCTATCTTTTAGAATCAAAAGAAAGATAATGAGTTTTGTAGACAAGAAAAAGAGTTCATCACCAAATGAGTACTACAGAAATGTTAAAGGGTGTTCTTTAAGAAGAAGAAGAAAAAGATAAAAATATGAATAATAAAATGGTGGTAAATACATATCTATCAATAATTCTTTTAAATGCAAATGGATTAAATGCTGCATTCAAAAGACATACAGTGGCTGAATGGATAACAAAACAAGATCGAAAGATGCACACAGACAAAGGTGAAAGGATTTAGGAAGATGTTTCATGAAAATGGAAACAACAAAAAAAGCTGAGGTAGCAATACTTATACCAGACAAAATAGACTTTAAAACAAAGGCTATAACAAGAGACAAAAAGGACCCAGCAATTCCACTTCTGGATACTAGTATTTATCTGAAGAAACCCAAAGCATTAACTGGAAAAGATGTATTCATCCATATGTTCACTGCAGCATATTCACAACTAGTGGCCTGGTGCACAAAATTCGTGCATGAGAGGGGTGGGTGTCCCTCAGCCTGGCCTGCACCCTCTCCAATCTGGGACCCCTGTGGGATCAGGCCTAAACCGGCAGTCAGACATCCCCCTTGCAATCTGGGACCGCTGGCTCCTAACCGTTCACTTGCCTGCCTGCCTGCTCACCCCTAACCACTCTGAATACCGGCCTGATTGCCCCAACTGCCCCCCTCTTCTGGTCTGAGCACCCCTAACTGTCCCTCCCTGCCAGCCTGATCACCCCCAACTGCCCCCCCCGCCACTGGCCTGCTCTCCCCAACTGCCCCCCCACCAGCCTGCTTGCCCCCAACTGCCCCCTTCCTCCCCCCACCCCCCGCCGGACTGCTTGCCCCTAACTGCCTCTACCTCAGCCCCACCACCATGGCTTTGTCCTCCCGGAAGGTGTCCTGGTCTAATTAGCATATTACCCTTTTATTAGTATAGATAGCCAAGTTATGTGGTACATATATACAATGGAATATGACTCAGCCATAAAAACAAGCATCTTGCCCTGGCTGGTTTGGCTCAGTGGATAGAGTGTCAGCCTGCAGACTGAAGGGTCCCTGGTTCAATTCCGGTCAAGGGCACATGCCTGAGTTGCAGGTTTGATCCCTGGTGGGGGATGTGCGGGAGGCAGCCGATCGATGATTCTCTCTCATCATTGATGTTTCTGTCTCTCTTTTACTCTCTGAAATCAATAAAGATATATTTTTAAAAAATAATAAAATAAAAACTAATATCTTGCCATCTACAACAACATGGATGGACCTGGAAGGTATTGTGCTGAGTGAAATAAACCAGACAGGGAAAGACAATTGCCATATGATTTCATTTATATGTGGAATTTAAAAAAACAAAAAATGAACAAGCAGAACAGAAACAGACTCAACATTTTGATGGTTGCCAGATGGGGGATGGGTGAAAAAGCTAAAGGGATTAAGAAGTACAAATTGGTAGTTACAGAATAGTCATGGGAATGTAAAGTACAGCATAGGGAATATAGTTAATAATATTGTAACAACTATATAGGGTGTCAGATGGGTGCTAGATTTATTGGGGGTGATCACTTCATGTTACATAAATGTCTAATTACTATGTTGTACACCTGAAATGAATATCATATTGTATGTCAACTGTAACTGAAAAATAAAAAATATTTAAAAATAAATTGTCTAGTTATCTTCTGAATAGTATAATTATATTGTTGGACATTGTCATCTGTGATAGAACATTAAGACAAAGTTAACTCAAAAAAAAAAGAAAAAGGAAAAAGCCTGAAACTTACCAGTTAGGAGTTGTCTGCCTCTTTCTGTGGTCTTTCCTCGCCCTCCAAGTACAGGGCCAGTTTGCAAACCAGCATCAGTGTTTTTTGTGCCTCCTTCAGTCCTCTGAGCACTTGACCCCCATCTTCTTTTTTCTTTCCACATACATTTATTGAACACCAGCAAGGACTGGATTTGGGAAGGAGGAAGGTCTAGGGACTATGTGGGCGGGAAAACAGTCTCCCCACTCAGTGCAATCATTCACTCAGTCAATGAGCAGTCCTGTGTGAAGCCCTGACAATAGAAAAGTGAATAGGACATGGCCACACTCCTTTGGAGCTGGGAAGTGCCTATCAGGCACGAATACTTTGATAGAGTATCAGAAATCATTTACTTCCCTGAGTGCCACTCCTCTTGGCTGAGAGCACTGTTTTAATAAGACCAGGATGCAAAGCTGGCTTAATCTATCTTTCAACTCCACCTTTCAGAAGGCTCAGATATGGCACCAGGATCTGCTCAGATATGTTCCAAGTATGCAGCTGAGTTCCCTGTGGACCACTGGAAGCTTCTCTCACAAGGAGCAAGTAGACAAGAGCTCAATTGTCAAGAATAAAGAATTTGGCGTTTGGCTCAAGTACACCAGTGCCAGCTGGGAGTGGCTGGGATGATCAAACACAGAGGAGATTCAAATTACATTAAGAACTGGCTGATTTGTCAGAGTGACAACCAGAAATGGGTCAGCAGCCCATTCGCCCCAGGGAGAAGTGGAGGTCTTGTCATGGTGGCAAATAGTAACCAGCCATAGTGGAAAAGTTGAGGTCACCCGCTGGAAGGGACCACCCTCAGGCTGACTCCAGGTGTGAACAGGCCTGGCCACCCTCAGGGCTCTAGGTAATCTTTTTTTTCTTTTCTTTCTTTTTTTTGTTAATCCTCACCCGAGGATTTCCATTGATTTTTAGGGAGAGTGAAAGAGAGAGAGAAAGACAGACAGAAATATCGATGTGAAAGAAACACATCAATTGGTTGTCTCCTGCATGAGCCCAGACCAGGGCCCTGGACCGGGGAGGAGCCTGCAACCAAGGTACCTGCCCTTGACCAGAACTGAACCCGCGGGATCATTTGGTCTGTAGGCCGATGCTCTATTCACTGAGCCAAACCAGCTAGGGCTAGTCTTTTTTAAATTTATATTCATTGTTGTTTTTTCAAGTTTGACTTGAACTTAATTTTATTTTTTATATATTTTTTATTGATTTCAGAGAGGAAGGGAGAGGAGGAAAGAGATAGAAACATCAGTGATGAGAGAGAATCATTGACTGGCTGCTTCTTGCATGCCCCCTACTGGGGATCGAGCCCACAACCTGGGCATGTGCCCTTGAGGAGAATCGAACCCAGGACCCTTCAGTCCACAGGCCGATGCTCTTTCCACTGAACCAAATCAGCTAGGGCTTGAACTTTATCTTTTTATTTATTTAAAATATATTTTATTGAATTTTTACAGAGAGGAAGGGAAAGGGATAGAGAGCCAGAAACATCGATGAGAGAGAGACATGGATCAGCTGCCTCCTGCATGCCCCCTCCTGGGGATGTGCCTGCAACCAAGGTACATGCCCTTGACCGGAATCGAACCTGGGACCCTTGAGTCCGCAGGCCGATGCTCTATCCGCTGAGCCAAACCGGTTAGGGCGTGAACTTTATCTTTTAAAAAATTAAATCTTTTGTTGTAAGTATTATATATGTTCCCTTTTTCCCCCCATTGACCCCTTCTAGCCCACCCTCTCCCCCCACCCAGGCCTTCACCACACTATTGTCTACGTCCATGGGTTCTTTGGTTAATTTCTTCCCACCCACTCACCCCCTTCCCTCTGAGATTCATCAGTCTGTTCCATGTTTCAGGGCTCCAGCTAGTCTTGAGGGACCATTTCTTCTCTACCACTCAGGGCAGTAGCACAGAGGCTGCTTGGTTCTGCATCTTGACACCAAGGGACTCCAGCTGCCCTGAGGAACTGGTGTTAGCAAATCCTGACTTAGCTAACTTTCCCTTCCTTTCCTTTCCCTTTTCCTCACCCTCAGAGCAGGCAGAGGCACTCACAATCACAGAGAACTCTCCTAGGAACTGAAATCACAGGTCACAACACTTCTGTAAGGCAGAAGATAACCTCATCCCCACTTCAAAACCACAAGAGTTTTCCCATTTTGATAAAGCTGGTGAGGCAGGGTGTACAGTGGAGCCAGCACTGACTGGCCTTAAGGACACAGCTCTGGGGACAAGTCCTAGCTCCATTGCAGGCCACAAAAGTTTGAACAAGTCATGAAATCTTTCATAAGCTGGGTCTTCACATCTTTTAAACAGTTCACAGTGTTATTAGGAGGATTGAATTAAGGAGGATATTGTGGAGACAACCAAGATGGTGGTGTAGGTAAATGCTGGTACTCGCGCCAGTACTAGCACCAATCTGCCTTGCTTCACAGCTGGGCCTCGCCTCCTGCACAGCAGCTCTCCCACTTTAGTCGCAGCTGGTCCTCACAGCCAATTGGCCTGGAAATCAACTCCTCCCAGAGATGCCAATAACAATGAAGGCTCAACTACAAGACTGTTCACACAGCCCACAGAGGGGCCCACCTAGAGGGCCCAACTCAGGGGACTAGAGAGGCTGAGCCACTGGCCCTATGGGACACCTACTACACAAGGCCACTCTACCAATTCCAGGAGATATAGCAGCTCTACCTAATACATGGGAACAAACATAGGGAAGCAGCCAAAATGTGGAGACAAAGAAACATGTCACAAATAAAGAAACGGAAGCAAGCAAACTACTGGATACAGAGTTCAATACCATGGTTATAAGGTTATTCTAGGATCTTCATGAGACTTTCTTTTTTTTAAATATATTTTATTGATTTTTTACAGAGAGGAAGGGAGAGAGATAGTTAGAAACATCGATGAGAGAGAAACATTGATCAGCTGCCTCCTGCACATCTCCTACTGGGGATGTGCCTGCAACCCAGGTACATGCCCTCGACCGGAATCGGACCTGGGACCCTTCAGTCCGCAGGCCGATGCTCTATCCACTGAGCCAAACCGGCTTCAGCTTCATGAGACTTTCAAGGAACTCAGTGAGAATGTCAAAGATATGAAAAAGGACCAGTCAGAAATTAAGCATATACTAACTGAAATAAAGAACAATTTTTTTTTTTTTAAATATATCTTTATTGATTTCAAAGAGGAAGGGAGAGGGAGAGTTAGAAACATCGATGATGAGAGAGAAACATCGATCAGCTGCCTCCTGCACACCCCCTCCTGGGGATGTGCCCACAACTGAGGTACATGCCCTTGACCGGAATCGAACCTGGGACCCTTCAGTCCACAGGCTGACGCTCTATCCACTGAGCCAAACCGGTTAGGGCAAGAACAATTTTTTTAAAAAAAATAATTTACAGGGATTCAACAGTAGAGTAGAGGATTCTGAGAATCAAATCAATGATTTGGAATATGAGGAAGCAAAAAACATCCAATCAGAAGAGCAAAAAGAAAAAAAAAATGAAGACAGTTTAAAGAGCCTCTGGGACAACTTCAAGGGTACCAACATCCGCATTATGGGGGTTCCAGAAGGAGAAGAGAGAGCCAGATATTGAAAACCTATTTGAAGAAATAATGACAGAAAACTTCCCCTACCTGGTGAAAGAAATAGACTTATAAGTCCAGGAAGCACAGAGTCCCAAACAAGAGGAACTCAAAGAGCCCCACACCAAGACACATCATAAATTAAAATGCCAAAGGTTAAAGACAAAGAATCTTATAGGCAGCAAGAGAAAAGCAGTTAGTTACCTATAAGGGAGTGCCCATAGGACTGTCAACTGATTTCTCAACAGCAACTTTGCAGGCCAGAGGGGAGTGGCAAGAAATATTCAAAGTGATGAATAGCAAGGACCTACAACCAAGATTACTCACCCAGAAATAATATTTAGAATTGAAGGTTAGATAAAGAGCTTCATAGACAAGAAGCCTGTATTACACGAAATGTTAAAGGATATTCAAGGAGGAGGAAGAAGGGAAGGAGGAGAAGGAGGAGGAGGAGAAGAAATATGAACAATAAAATGGCAATAAATACATATATGTCAAAAATTGAATCTAAAAATCAAAATAAATGAGCAAGGAATCTAATAAACAAAATAAACTGATGAATAAAATAGAACCAGAGGCATGGAAACAGAGAACAGACTGATGAATCTCAGAGGGAAGGGGGGCAGGGGAGGCAGGGAGAGATTAACCAAAGAACTTATATGCATATATACATTACCTATGTGTTGTAGAAGACCAAAGAAACCCAAGCGACGCTTAGAGAAATGGAGTTACACAGCTTTATTACACCAGCGGTCTCAGAGGAGTTGCCTCCAGAGTCTGAGCAAACCAGTATGGTGGAAGCCCTTCTTACCCTTTGGTTTCTTAATTTCTTTTTTAAAAAAATATATTTCTTTATTGATTTCAGAGAGGAAGGAAGAGGGAGCGAGAGATAGAAGCATCAATGATGAGAGAGAATCACCGATCGGCTGCCTCCTGCACTACCCACACTGGGGATCGAGCCCCACAACCCAGGCATGTGCTTTTGGCCAGAATCGAACCCGGGACCCTTCAGTCCGCAGGCCGATGCTCTATCCACTGAGCCAAACTGGCTAGGGCCCCTTTGGTTTCTTTTGTCTCCCAAATATGGATGGGGACTTCCGGACCTCTCCTGGGCTTTGCAAAAAGCCCCGTGGGTTGGGATGGGGGTATTGAGGCCATATCTAAGGGCCTGGCCTGGCGCCAGCGCTGATAACCCCCTCTGGGGGTTGTGTACTGTTACTTAATGATAGGTTATCAAGAATGTACATTAGGTTACTGGCACAGATTCAGATTGCTAGCCCCCCAAACATCAGGGTTACATGGAATTAGCCTTTTAGCCTTCTCATATGGACATAGACAATAGGGTGGTGAAGGCCTGGGGTGGGGTGGGAACCGGGTGGAAGGAGTCAATGGGGGGGAAAGGGGGGACATCTGTAAACTCTCAAAATAAGGAGTGCAAAAGAAAAAGGAGGAAACTGTATATGAAATCCCTTTGTAAGCACGGAGGTCATTGTACTGTGTGGACATGGTAAGTTTGATGCTTTGATGAGTGCTGTCCAGGAAAGCATAGCACCCCTCTTGGCGCTGTTTCTAGGAAATAGTTCCCTGCAGTTGCTACTTCAGAGCTCCCCTCCCGCAGGGTTTCTCTTCTGCTGCCTGCCCAGGCCCAGAGCTGAATTTGGGACTCTCCTACACCAAGGCTGTTGATCTTTCTGGCATTTCTTTCTACTCACTTTCCTGACTTACTTGGCTCGATTCATTTTTCTCATTCTTTACACCACCTTGTATTTTATGTATCTCTGTTTTAAATTCTTCGGGGGACAAAGCAGGCCACAATTAAGTACACACTGTTCCACACAGAAACACTATTTTGCACGCCACTGTTTTGTGTACTTAAAAAAAAAGTCATGCTTGTGACTCCTAAGTCATAGTGAAATACAATAAAATCATAACTGAGATGACTCCCAAGAAGGAGCCCAACACGCGCCTGGCTTGTGAAAAGGGTCCCACAAATTTCATCAGAAATTCACCAGACACTCCAGGCGCCAAGGCATTAAGTGGCTGCTAGGGTCTGTTGCAGGGACTCAGCCTCCTCCAGCTTCCTTTCCTCCGGCGTCTTTTGCCGGAACAGTTCCGGTGGGGTAAGGGGTGAACTGGGGTGTTGAGGTGGAGCAAAGGCCGTTAAGCGCGGTGAACCCAAGCATGAGGTGGGGAGTGGAGGAAGGGACCAGGCCGTGAGGCTCTGGACCTGTGAACCCGTGGGGGGCGGGGCGAGACTAGAAGTGGGCACAGGGATTTTGTTCTTTTTTAAAATTGATTTCAGAGAGGAAGGGAGAGGGGGAGAGAGGTAAAAACATCAATGATGATAACCATCTTTCGGCTGCCTCCTGCACGCCCCCTACTGGGGATCGAGCCCGCAACCCCGGGCATGTACCCTAGACCTGGGACCCGTCAGTCCGCAGGCCGACGCTCTATCCACTGAGTCGAACCGGCTAGGGCCCTAGCCGGTAGGGCTGTTGTTCTTTCAAGATGGAGAGAAAAGTCCGATTACCTGCAGAGAAGGAGGAAGGTCCCAGTTAGAGGCTGGGAGGTCTGAGAGCCGCGCGGGAGCCGGGCGGCAGCCGTCCTGCAGGGTGCGCCCCGGGTTCCAAGCGCGGTTCGCCCCCTGGGTCCCACAGCCCCGGAAGGGAGAAGGGAAGTGAGGGTGCCCCCGCGCACTCTTGTCCGAGAGGGGGCACATGGCCGTGCTCCTGTCCAGCCTCTCCCTGCCCGGACCATCCAGAGGTTTGGGTACACGGCTGAGTCCGCGCGCTCCTCCGCAGACAGGCCCCTTCTATTAACTCGGACCTCCGACGGCGTGGAGCCTGGTAGGCTGGGGGCTCCGCGACCGACCGAGGGGCACACATTGCTCGATTCGCCGCGCCGGCTTCCGAGCCACCCAGACGCGGTTGGAATCCCAGCTCCACTTCCCAGCTCATCACCTCCGCGTTGCCTCAGTTTCCCTTTCCTAAAAGTGGAGCTGATAACAGGACTCACCTCTTAGGGCTGTTGTGACGAATAAATGGCACCACGTCAATAAGGCGGCCAGTGCCGAGCCCGTACCTGGTACCCTCAGCAGGGCTGCGGGCATGGCTGGCACCCTCTCCAGCTCTCGGGGCGCGCGCCAGGGGCTGGTCTGTCCCGGTGAGGGTTGGGACTCCCCAGACGCCGGCACGCGGGTTTGGACTTGCTGGCGCCCAGCTAGGCTCCTCGACAGACCCAGAGGTGGGCGGGGGTTGGTGGTGACGTGGACTTGGGGACCTACCCGAGCTCTCCGGGCCTCCTCCACCTGCCCTGCTTGAGACTTTGCGGTTGGTGCCAGGCGGGGCAGTCGGCGGGAAGGCTGCCGGGCTGGGCTCCAGCAGCTCGGCCGGTCCTTCGGAGGCGGCGTGATTCACAATGACCTTGTGCGGGTGAGTGGCCCGCGGGCGCAGAGAAGCGGGAGGTGAAACTCGGCCGGGCGGGCGCGCCGTCGGAGAGCGCCAGGCGCGGGGGCTGAGAACGCCGGGGCGGGGGAGGCGCTGGTTGGTCTCTAAATTGAGTCCAGCCCGCGCGCCCCCTCCCCCCGCAGGTGAGGGCAGCGGGAAGGGGACGGCGCTTGGCGACGCTGTTGCTGTGAACATTTTTTTTCTGTTGAAAAATTCGACGTGGAGGCTGCCTCTCGTGGCCGGGAAGGTGGAAAGGGGCCTTCGGAGCGCAGGGTTCGGGTCTCTGGGTGGAACCCGGAGGCTTTGACCCAGGAGGGCTGGGGCCGTCTTTCCTGCGCCCGGGACCGACCGCCTCGGGGACTGGGGTCCCCGCGCGAGGGCCGCGGGCTCTGGACGGTCGGGGAGCGGAGGCTGCGTCCACTCCGCGGTTTCAGAAAGCACCCGAACGGGAAGGATTTGGGAAGCCGATTTCCAGCTCCACGCGCACAGCCCCTCGCCACGGAGTGAACGTCTGTGTGTGTCCCGGAGCGCTGTGGAGCCTCTAAGAGTAGCGTGATGATTAACGGAGAACGGAGACCTGGAGGTTTATCAACTACTTCGAAGGATCAGAAATACAGTTTGTGTCTCTTTATCCCCAAAGTGTCTCCCCTTGTATTTACTAGAACAATCATTTAGTCCAAGGAAGTCATCTCGTGAAAATATGGTGAGATGATGTTTGTTTTTTATTTGTTTTTTTTTAAAAAATATATTTTATTGATTTTTTACAGAGAGGAAGGGAGAGGGATAGAGAGAAACATCGATCAGCTGCCTCCTGCACATCTCCCCTACTGGGGATGTGCCTGCAACCAAGGTACATGCCCTTGACTGGAATCGAACCTGGGACCTTTCAGTCCGCAGGCCGAAGCTCTATCCACTGAGCCAAACAGGTCAGGGCTGTTTTTATTTTTTGCCTGGGACGGGAATGGAAAAGGAAAAGGGAAAGGCTCTGCTGGCTCAGGAGGGAGAGAGAGTCTAATGTGTTTTTTTTTGTTTGTTTGTTTGTTTATTGATTAAGGTATTACATCTGTGTCCTAGTCTGATGTGTTTTGAGCGTTAAAACACAGCACAATTGATCAATTGGACAGCTGGACTCATACACAAAAGGACTGGGTTTAACTGATGTTTGCTAACTTTATCTCTCTACCATCTTAAAGCTGCAGGCTGGTGTGACCTTAGGGGAACCAGAGTTCCTCTCTCCAAAGTAACTTCTTTTATTTATTTATTTGTTAATTCTCACCCGAGGATATTTTTTTAAAATATTTTTTTTTATTGATTTCAGAGAGGATGGGGGAGAGAGAGATAGAAACATCAATGATGAGAGGGAATCATTGATCGGTGCCTCCTGCACGCCCCAAGGATATTTTGTCCATTGATTTTTAGAGTGTAAGGGAGGGAGGACGGGGGAAGAGAGAGAGAGAGAGAGATTGATTGGTTGCGTCCCTCCAGCACACGCCCGGGGCTTGGGGTCAAACCCATGACCAAGGTGTGTGCCCGTGACTGGGAATCCGACCCGTGACCCTTCAGTCCGTGGATGAACGCTCTAACCACTGAGCAAGACCAGCCAGGGCCAAAGAAACTTCTTTTAAACTTTCCTTTGCTTCTAAGTTTACCTTTTCATTCAAAAATGTCTGAATTTGAAATGGGTACATTCTGTGCCCATTTATTAATTGGTGTCTTGGTTGTTTTTTCTCATAAATGAATTAAGATTAGATCTTTGCTCTCGTAATAGTTCAATTACCATTTTAATTTCAGTGTTGATTTTCAATGTGCAGACATTTTTAAAAGTTCGGATGCAGACACAAACATAAAGCCCACGGAAGTCATGGAAATCACGGAAATCACCTTTCTAGGCAAAATAAAAAATCGAGGCTATTGGTTAACTGGCTTCCGCGGTCTGCAGGGAGCTTGGCAGCAGGGCCATCCCTGCTCGGGTACGGGAGTCCCTCAGGGCAATGAGGATCACCATCTTCTTACTCAGGACTAAACTGCCCTCCAGTCTCTGTATCTGGACTAGGAGAACTGCTTGGCAGCGCTAAACAGCTGCACCTGCCTGGAAGGGTCGAGTGGTCATCAGCTGACACAGATGCCTGGCTTATTTCCTTATTTCTCACTGACTTTATAAATTGGACTTTGGCTCTTTCTTGAATGTTTCTCAAATATGGTCCAACCAGAATATCAGACCCACACAATTATAAGTTTAACACCCCCACTTAGGCACAAAAACAGTGCAGTTTTACTGGGGTAGAATGTTTGTTGTTATCTGTTGATTCAGCTGTTGAACATTTTATTGGCCATCTTTACCCACATAATTTCTATTAATGACTGCTTTAAAATGCTGTCCCTAGCTGGAACCAGGTTTGATAAAAAGAACTCCAAGCTGAGGCAGATCTGATCAGATGGTCAAACTTGACTAAGAGTAAGTAAAAGTCTGTTTTCTGGCCAGTGCTTCTATAACTTGATTACCTCAAATACACCTATCTTTTTTTGAATACCAATTTGGAAAATCAGATGCTACAGAAATATATAACAAAGTAGTGAAAATTCCACCTAAAAATTTTTAAAAAATATATTTATTGATTTTTTTTACAGAGAGGAAGGGAGAGGGATAGAGAGTTAGAAACATCCATGAGAGAGAAACATCCATCAGCTGCCTCCTGCACACCCCTACTGGGGATGTGCCCGCAACCAAGGTACATGCCCTTGACCAGAATCGAACCTGGGACTCTTCAACCACCTAAAATTTTTGTATATATTCATTTTTTTGTTTATTCTACCCACTTATTTGCTTATTTTGGAACCAGCATCATACTTTTAATAATTATAACTTTATAATAATTTTATTGTGTAGTGGTAGCCCAGCCTGGTACACAGCCATTTCTCTTATTTGTAATATTTTCCTTGCTATTCTCATGTGTTACTTCCAATACACTTTAGAATCATTTTGAAATTTTAAAATCCTGTTGTGGTTTCATGTATGTGATTATTATATTGAATTTATAGAGTAATATAGGGTGAAGTTACACCAGTACAATATTGAGTTATTCTCGTCAAGAATAAGGAATTTTTCTTCATTTATTTATATTTTCCTAAGGTAGAGGTGACTTGCTTAATGCTTAATTCTTTATTTGTTCAAAGACAGAATTAATACTTGATCACTGCAAATAAAAAAAAGAGAATATAGGAATATGTTGATATAAAAATATGTTGTGCCCTAACCGGTTTGGCTCAATGGATAGAGTGTCAGCCTGCGAACTGAAGGGTCCTAGGTTCGATTCCGGCCAAGGGCATGTACCTTGGTTGCGGGCACATCCCCAGTGGGGGGCATGCAGGAGGCAGCTGATTGATGCTTCTCTCTCATTGATGTTTCTAACTCTCTATCCCTCTCCCTTCCTCTCTGTAAAAAAATCAATAAAATATATTAAAAAAAATATGTTGAGCCCTAGCCATTTGGCTCAGTGGATAGAGCGTCGGCCTGTGGACTGAAGGATCCTGGGGGTGGAGGGGAGGGACGATGTTTATTTCATAACTAGCTACTGTTAGGCCTATAGGGCAATACAATCCTTATCAGCCATTTGTAAGCTTCCGCCACAGGAGAACAAAAGACCAGGAAAAATTCGCTGGACACCAGGAGGCAGACCATACAAGGAGTGAAAACTGTCCTGAAGGCATCTGATTGCACACCTGCATTCCATCTCATTCCAACCCCACCAGCTCAGCCCCCAAACCCCACTAATGACAAGTTTCCCACCAGTGACTGCATGTAAGGATGAAACTCCAGTTCATGGGTGCTGCTGTCATTGACCCAATGTCCCCTTGGCTCGGTGCTGTGCAACCTTTCCCTTCGGATATCGCACCCTCACCCCCACCCCCACCCTTAAATAAATTCAATTTTTCTTTTCTTTTTAAAAAAATATATTTTTTAGCCCTAACCAGTTTGGCTCAGTGGATAGAGCATCGGTCTGTGGACTCAAAGGTCCCAGGTTCGATTCCGGTCAAGGGCATGTACCTTGGTTGTGGGCACATACCCAGTAGGGAGTGTGCAGGAGGCAGCTGATGGATGTTTCTCTCTCATGGATGTTTCTAACTCTCTATCCCTCTCCCTTCCTCTCTGTAAAAAAATCAATAAAATATATTTAAAAAAATATTTTTTTATTGATTTCAGAGAGGAAGGGAGAGGGAGAGAGATATGGAAACATCAATGATGAGAGAGAATCATTGATCGGCTGCCTCCTGCACACCCTCTACTGGGATCGAGCCCGAAACCTGGTCATGTGCCCTTGATTGGAATCAAACCCTGGACCCTGCAGTCCGCAGGCGGACACTCCATCCACTGAGCCAAACCAACTAGGGCTGATTCAATTTTTCTTTATCCACTGTCTGAGATGGCTATTT